>NC_079317.1:55391425-55703472 GCF_029931775.1 Euleptes europaea | reverse complement strand
AAACATTTTTAGATGATCCGTGGCGATCTGGGTTTCCAACGTGTGTAAAGGGGGCAACAGCCATCTGGCCAGTTTCGGGGACTTTAAAATTTTTTTTTTTTAACCAAATCGCACGTTTCCCCTCCCGCCTCCCAGCTCTCAATCCAAACCAGCCCCGCTCTGGTCGCCTGTACACCTGGAAGCAGGGCGTTTGGGATGGAAAAGAAATTTATAGCACTGCATTCGAGGCATTTATTCTGCCTATGGCTCCCGCCCCCGAACTCGCTTCTCCCCCCCCCCCAAATAAACCACCTCTTTCGCCCTTCCCTTTCCCCCTGCATTGGAGCCAAAGGGCTGTCAGCAAGTTCGGCAGGAATCGAGGGACCCCGGGGTTTGGCTGTGGAACTGCGCTGCCTCCACGTTTCCCTTCCCAGCCACTGCCGGCATGTTATTATATATATATATATATATATATATATATATATATATTTTAAAAAAAACAAAAAACCCAGTCTACCTTTGGATCCCCGTGTAAATCCCCTCCGGTGGGAGGAGAGTTTCGGAGCGGCCACAAAAAGCAGGCAAGGCGACCTCACGACTGCGCCTTGGGCAGGCAGAGCCGGAGCCGGCGGCTCCCCTCTTCCCCTGCCATTGCCTCCTGCTCCTCAGGCCATTTACGCAGGGGAGGTTTTGCCGTGGATGCGCCGCTCTCGAGATGCCCGTTTCCCCCCCTCCCAATTCTCCAAACTCCACCAGCAGCCCCCCTGCAGAGTTTCGGGAATCCGGACGGGGGAAACGGGCATCTCGAGCGCGGCGAATCCACGGCAAAACCTCCCGTGCGTAAGTGGCCTCAGACGGTCTGAGTGCCGCGTCGGAGGTGAGGCTGCAGCACACGGCTTATCTCCGTGTGTGTGTGTGTGTGTGTGTGTGTGTGCGCGCGCAAACACGCGTGCACACGCACAGGACTGCCGCTCCACCGAAGCAGATCTCCCCCCGCCCTTGAATCTGCAACACGATATCCATCCGTCTTGCGAAGCCATCCCATCGCCCCCCCCCCCGTCCAACTGCATGGGGATTCGAACCCAAGCTGCAAATCGCGACGCTTTGCCTCTCTGGTAACCCCCCCAAGTGGGGCTGAACGTACCCTTCCCGGTCCTTTTCTTCGGGGAGGGCTGTCCTCGTGGCTCCCCCGGTTGCAGATCCTCCTGCTCCTCTAAAGGGATCTCATTCCATCGCTTGGTGAATCGCTGCCAGGACGGGCGGGGAGGGGGGGGGTCCTCCTTCGCATGTCAAGCCAAGTTGCGCTGCTCGCTGGAAAAGCCAGGTCTTCCTTCGCCGCTGCGAGCAAGCAAGCGCATCTGGCAAGGGGGTGGGGGCAGCGAGGGGGGAGGCTTCAACCGTGGGCAATGCCACCGGCTTCGCCTTTTCCAGTCGTGTGCAGAGGGATTTCAACGGGGAGGGAAGAGGGAAGCCGAAGAGCGGGAGGATGAAGATGAAGGGGAGGGGGGTGCTGAGTGGGAAATGACGACTGCACCCCCAGGTTGCAAGAGGAGAGGATGGGCTTCCCCCTTCCCTTGCAGTCTGTGTGTGTGACAGTCACACCACCCCTGGTTCAGCGGACAGACATCCCAGCATCACAGAGCGAGCAGGCGAGCCTTGGAGCCTGGTTGGTTTCTGGGAGAGGGGGAGAGAGACGCGCACACACACACCCCGCTCGCCTTTGCACGACTGCAGCAGAGAAGAAGTCAAATCATGAAGCCCATCTCCCAGCCTCTCCAAACTCCACGTCACCCTATCAGCTGGGAGCAAGAGCTGCAGCCGAATTACAAGCCATGCATATTTATCCTTCGCACAAACTGCACGGGGAGGGGGGGGGAGAGGGTTTTTTCCACGTTGTGGACTTTGATGCAAATCACAAACCGCAGGCAAGCCCCGTGCAAAACAGAGCCGCGGATGAAGAGAAGACACCCCTTCACGCTGGCTGACTGACAACCCGAGAGCTGAGCCGGGATCACCCGGGATTCTCCTGCTAGCTGTATGGCCTCCTGCCTTCTAATGGGGGCTGCAAAGGCAGGGTGGAGAACATCTCTCACCGCCAGGCAGTACAAAACAAAACCAAGATTTGGGGTCCTGTTTGAAGTTTCTGCCAAGGACATCTGGGAGGGATGTTATATATAGCCCTGAAAATTGCGTAGGCAAAATGAGTGTGGGCTTTCGTGCCCAGGGACTTGCTTGGAAGCGCCCGGCTCAACTGGGTAGTGGAACCATGGCAGAGAGAGCCTGCCCTGTCATCTCTTTAAACCAAAGGCAAATAACAACTTGGGAGGCAGTAGGAGCCCTTTGGAAGCTAAAAATATGACCGGCTACCTCACAAATTGCTGTTTGGCTTTAGTGACAAATGACCAGGCTGAGAACTCTGGGTTCCACCAGTCTGGGGGAGAATTATAGCTTTTGAGTTTTGAAATCAAGGCCAGGCCCAGATGTTTCACTCCCTATAATTGCCTCTATATTTGTCAAGAACCAGCATGGTTAAGTGTGCCTGAAGAGACATGCTACTTGGCATGGACTGTCTTTTCTTTAAAGGCTATATTATAGAGCAACCAAACCATGGGACACTGTGCCCTGAAAATTCTCCTGCATAAACCCCATTTGAAACAAACGGGAACTGTGCAAGAGCACAGCCATCTTTCTTTACTGCCTCGGTTGTCAAACAAAGAACCTCTTTCATTCTGTGCATCTTTATTTTCAGTGTTTTGTAAACATTCGTCATATTTAATTCTTAACCAGAGTCGAAAGCAGGTTGAGGCATAAAGATACATCTTGTTTGGTGCAAGAGCAAAACTACAGATGCTTTTACAGCTGACAGTGTTAAGACAGACGCAGCTCTTCAAGGTACGCAGATGTTTCACTTCAGTTGCAACCCTGTACAGCAAACCATTTCCTTTCTCCCATCCCATATGGCTACAGAACTATCCAATTCCTGCTGGCTCGGCGTTTTCCATCTACTGATTCCCCAGTTCCAACCTTTCATGTGGGTAAAAAATCTCTGCATCTGAGAAACCCAAATTTAAGTGTTTGGGGTTTTTTTTAAAGAAAATTTGTCCTGCAAGGATCAGGTCACATTCTGATTGATTATTTATGACAGTCTTTGCATACTATGCCAACTAAGCCTAAAGTGATTGTTCTGTACTCTATGCACAGCAACAATCTGTTATCATCAGAGGGTACTCCTTAACAATACTACCCCACGCGCCAAGCTAAAAAACAAGGGTACAAAGTAGGTTGAGAAAAATCTGATGAAAGCTGGGGAAACTCCAGGAGGTGCACAAATGCACCATGATGCTGTGTGGAAGCAGGGGGGAAACTTGTTTCCTAACAGTATTGAACCCAGGGGAAATAACCTGCCTGGAAATGGTCTTTGTGTCATGGACGTGTTGCAAATGCCATTAAAAAACAATTCTGCATGTCAGTGTTACATCATTTATCATCCACCTTTCTTGCTGAAACTCAAGTAGGGTTTCCACGCCTATCCCTGGCAATCTCAGGAGCTTGGGGGGGGGGAGTGAACCTGGAAATGACATCACAGCAGCAGGCAACCCTAGACTCAAGGCCCTTTACGGTTCAAAATAATGCAGTAAGAACAGTATAAGACAGTATAAGACATACAGCCAACAAAATTAAAGAACAACGCATATAATACAGACAAAACAGAAGGATTACAAAATTGCAGAACAATGCAGTGAAACATTATACTACATACAGTAAACAACGTAATAAAGCTGGATTACAAAATTAGAGAATAATGTAGGGGAAACAGCATAATATATGCAACAATTACTGCCTTAAATTCCAGAGACATTAACTTAAATGTTCAAACAGGGAACCACAGATTTTATTAACATTTTGCACAGCATATGTATCTAAAAAATCTTGGCAACCTAAGTTTATTTTGCTGGGGTGCTAGAAAAGATTGTGTAAGGAAATTCTTGAGTAGTTAGTAGTTAACAGCTGTCAGAGGGACATCAGCTGAGCATTGGATAAGCCAACCACCATCGCTGACAGAGCAGCTTTACAGGGTCAGGAATGTCACATCCCTGACAATGTTGATATGTTTAGTAAGGCTATGGGAGGGGAGACAAGATGACAATAGGTTTGTAGAACAGTCATTACATTATCTTGTCCTGATATGATTGATCTTGAGAGAACCTGAATATTGACACCTTATGCATGTACTTTCTTATCACTTTTCATGAAAACCAGAAGGGTCTCATTTGCTCTTAGTCAAGTGCAGCAGCTTATGCTAAAATCATCCTTTGAATATCAATGTATGATGCTTCCTAAGGCCCTTGATCTCTCTAGTGCCGTATTGGTTACTCTGACTGGCAGCTGCTCCCCAAGGCCTCAGATCAAGACCAAGCTCAGCCTTGATATCTGAGATCCTTTGGACTGGAGATGTCAGGTATGGTATTGGGCAGCTTCTGCAGCTTCTTGCTCATCACCAGTCTGATATTTCCTTATCTCCTATTTCTCACCCTTCTCTATGCTTCTTACAGCTTTCTTTCCTTTTGGGTTTCTTCTAAAAACCACTGCACAGATAAGTCATGAAATAGTACCTGGGATTCATGGATTTTTTTGGATGTTGAGACATAAAGATTTGGGTGACAAATATTTGTAATATCAGAGTCGATGGATTGGTGTTATGGAGTGTGTGTGTATATATATAGTTTTCTTTTTCTTTTAGCAATTTCCATGTGCCTATTATTAATGGAGGCAACTCTGATAATATGGTAGCTGCTATATCATTTGCTTAATTTTTTTTAAAAAAATCATCTTTAGAAAGTAAGCCATAAAAAGATGAGCAGTTTCTCTTCCTCCTCTGCTTCTGAGCTCCCTCTCCAGCTGAGTTTAACAGCTCCATGTGATTATGTCACTTCTCTTTGTTTGTTTTTCCAGCTGGCACTAGCTAGCACTACCATGCAGTGAAGGAGTAATTCCCACTGAATGCAAGGCTAGATTATTAATAAAGATTCTTACAGTGCACTGGACACTTCGAGATGCCTGTGCGACTCCACTGTCTTTTAATATTATTTTCTGCAGCTGCTGTGAAGGCAGCCCTAATGCCATTAGTGAATTTTCATAGCAATACAATAGTTCCTGGCCTTGCTGTTACTCAACTGGAGACAAAAAAGATGGGAAAGATATGGCTGCTGACTTTTTTTCCCCCTGGCGTACCTTGCCAGGCTTTACCTGATGAATTTGTCTTTGTCCTTTACTTCATTTATACCTTGTCTTTCTCTCCAGTGAGAACCCAAAGAGTCTTACATTGTTCCGCTCTCCTTCACTTTACCTCACAACAACCCTGTGAAGTAGGTTAGGCTGAAGGTGTGTAAGTGGCCCAAGGTCACACAGCAAACCTCCGTGGCAGAGTGGGGATTTGAACCCAAGTCTCCCAGATCCTAACCCAACATACTAACCACAACATTTCATTGGCTTGTTATGTCTTTCTGGGGGGTGGCAGACCCAGCTGTCAATGGGACTGGGATCACCTAATTTTCTGTTACCATACCAAAAGTACAAGACAGAGTAAAGTAGGATAAAATAGGTGGTTCCACCAAATTCCTCTTCAACTGGAAATTCTTCTTCAGCTGGAATCTGAGCTCAACTGGAGGAATTATCTGTCACCAATACAGAGACCTACCTAGGGTTGCCATATGCCAGCTCTGGGTAGATCTGCCACCCCCAGTGGGCCTTGCCCACTGATACTCCAGTAGCTGGTGGGAGAAAGAATTTTTTTAAAAAACAAAACACAATCTACAATGGTGAAGACATCATTTACAGGTTTTCCCAGGAAATGATGCCACATCTTCCTTAGGAATTGTGAGAAATTCTGTGGTAAAACCAGCAATTCCTAGAGAGGTGTGATGGACATTCACATCCAGGGAAAACAGAGAAGTGAATCCAGGAATCACTAGAAACTCCAGGGTTTTACCATAGAGTTTGCAAGTCTAAGATGGTAGTTTTACAGTTACATCATACAAGAAGTGATTCTTAAGGCCTGATTTATATGTGACATAGGCCATGGATGAAGCACTTTCCTGTGTAAACATTTAATGTACACTGTGTGTGTGTAAACTGCCATCAATTTGTAGCTGACTTATGGCAACCCTGTAGGGTTTTCAAGGCAAGAGACATTCAGAGGTGGTTTGCTATTGCCTGCCTCTGCATAGTGACCCTATACTTCCTTGATGCTCTCCCACCCAAGTACTAACCAGGGCTGACCCTGCTTATCTTCTGAGCTCTGACAAGATAGGTCTAGCCTGTGCCACCCAGGTCAGGGCATGTACACCCTTACAC
This sequence comes from Euleptes europaea, assembly GCF_029931775.1. Taxonomy (NCBI): domain Eukaryota; kingdom Metazoa; phylum Chordata; class Lepidosauria; order Squamata; family Sphaerodactylidae; genus Euleptes; species Euleptes europaea. Next base: position 55,697,139 of record NC_079317.1, on the reverse strand, counting down.
ATTTAAATTAGGAGTGATCATGAAATCCTGTTAGGAAGGATTCTACAAGCAAATATTAGACAAAAGATACAGGTAGCAATGTTGGTCCATAAAAATTTCAAAACCCAAAGCTAAGTAATGTTTTTGTTAAGGCTAATCAAAATAGGGCAGCACAGTGTACAAGGTTTTGAGTTCTCCAGAAGATCTCCCCAACCATGTTCATGAAGCATCAGAGGCAGCATCTTGTTCAGAGTGCTTGCTGAGGTCAGTGGGCACATGGTATTGTACCCATGGTATGCTGGGGACACAAAGCAAAAGTTGAAAACCCATCTGACTGTAAACATAACAACCAGTAGTTGAACGAGTTCCTATCTGATATCAAACAGAACACATGGGTCTCTTAAAAATCCAAGAGCAAAGGGAAAATGTCCTTATGATAATAGTACTGGAGTTAATAGTAGTTAATTTTTTAATTGATTTAATCATTATATGCCTTGTGAATATGGTGATTTTTAATTGATACAACTTTATCTGTATTTTGTATAGAGAGATTTTAATTTAATTATCTAATAATGTAATCGATTTTAACTGATAAGGTTAAACTTGTCTGGCTATCGCTGTAATAATAAAATCATTCATAGTAGTTAATTTTAGTTGATTCACTAAGTAAAGCACCGATTGAAGCCAAATAGTAATAGTAATAGTTACCACCTAGTCAAACATCCAAGGTTCTTTTACTTCTATTCTTTATTAGCTGAAATCTGGTATTCCCAAAATACAAAAAAAATCATGTTGGTCCACAGCACCCAAAAACAAGATACATGTAATACCTTTTATTAAGAACAACCAAAATAAAATAAAATCATGTGCAAGAATTTGAGTCCTCCAGAACTCCTAATGTTTAAAGTGGGAGATAATGAATAGGCAAGCAAATGTTGGTCCTGTCCACCAACACCACACTTAACTCCTTTTTGGATCCAAACTTGATCAATGGGAGATCTGATTATCAGGTTTACACTGAGAACCCTGGTGGTTGTCTTAAGAATCCCAAAGATGTACATTTCTGTGTGGCAGCCAGTGTACTGTAGTTGATAAGAGTGTTGGACTAGGACCAAGAAGTCCAAGGTTCAAACACCTGCTTGTCATAGAACTTGCTGAGTGACCTTGGGCCAGTCATTGTCCCACTACCTAATCTATCTCACAGGTTTGCTATGAGAATAAAATGGAGGAGGAAAGAGCCATGTATGCCTACGGTTGTCACCTCCGGGGTTAAGAAATTCCTAGAGCTTTGGGGATGGAACCTGGAGAAGGCAGAGTGTGGGGAGGAGACAGAGCTCAGCAGGGATGTGATGCTGCACAATCCACTCTCCAGAACTTTCATTTTCTCCAGAACAGATTTCTGTAATCTGGAAATCAGTTGAAATTCTGGGAGATCTGCAGACCCCACCTGGAGTTTGGAACCCCTATGTCACCCTGAACGCCTTGGAGGAACAGTGGGATACAGCTGTGCTTTAAAAAAATTAAGATTCAGGGATCACAGAAAAAGTATATCCATGTGTTGCTACAGATAGCAGCTCCTTTAAAGAAGCTCCTTGTGTGCTGAAAACACGTCTTTTTGTACTTTTTTTGGCACTCAATGCTAAATTTTGAAAGGGTTCCTCTTCTATGTTTGTTTGTTCATTTCTGTGCTACAGGACAGTGTGATCAAACTTCTCTGTTTGACAAACAAAATAAGAACGCTTGCAAAATTAAGTTGCTGCATGCCAAAAACTAACCCTTTGCATGCCAAAAACATTTTATTTTAACTTTCTGGCACACAAAATGCTAATTTTGTAAGGGGAGGGGACAAGGAGCTCTCTTGTGGTTCCTTGGGTCCCTCTTGCTCCTTGAGGTTTGGACAAAACCTGACAACCCAACAGAGTGAAAGCCTGGGAGTAAAGAGTGAAGGAATCACTCTTAGGGTGGAGCTGAGGGAATCTGCGCCTCTCTAACTTAAATGCATCCACTACATATGCAGACTAGATCTTCCTTTAATTGGTTGGTGGTCTGTCATACCTTCTAGTGACTGGATAGGAATCCTCTCTTTCTTTCTTTATATGCAATGTATGCAAGTGAATGAAACCAACTGAAACGGTGCAAAACTCTTGTTTCAGCCACATTTGAAATTTGTTAATGATCATGACATGAAGTTAGTTGGTTGTTCTGGAGTAATACGTAGACAGCAATTCTAGAGTCCCAGGACTGCCACACAGCATTTGGAAGAAAGGAGAGTCTTTTAATTGGACTTGGCTTTAAAAAAAAAATGAAATATATACTATTCCTCATTTGGTTTGTCCTACAAAGAAACATTTCTCTGCAGCATCTACATTTGTTGGGACAGGAGTGTCAGCTGAGCTGTGGCAAGCAGCTTTACCACTAATGATGGCTCTACCATCCTCAGTGACCCTGCCGGTGAGCAAACATAGACCGTCAGTCTGCAAGGCTGGCCATACTTGATGAATTCTTTTTTTAAAAAAAAAACCAAATTATTCCAAGGAACCTAACCGTTCCCTCTCCCTCCTCAGCTGCTGCCGTGGCTAATCATTTTCATAGTGTATCAAGATGTGTGAAATTGCCGTTTAATTTTATAAGTCCAATTTTCACCATGAAAGGTGGAGACCTAAAACCCCTGTGTCGTCAATGCAATCACAGCTGCAAATTTGTTCTCGCTTTGTCAAGTCTCTCCCTAACCTCCATTATGAACACATGCAAAGAGTTTTATGTATCTTACCCTGTGGGGTGCTCAGCAAAGTGGGGTGAGATTTTCCTTCACAGGAAAATGTGAAGCATTGCTATTAGAAATCATTGCTATTAGAAGTCAGGAGGGGAGCCTATTGACTGAAATTAAAATACTTTTCTTTCTTTTTTTGCTGACAAGTCAGCCAATTTATGGTGACCCTGTAGGGTGTTCAAGGCAAGTAGCAACCCTGATAGTCCTTGGTGGTCTCCCATCCAAGTATGAACTAGGGCCAACTCTGCTTAGGTTTCGGGATCTGACAAGATGAGGCTAGCTTGGGCTATCCAGGTCAGAGCTGGATAAAAAAGCCATACATAGTGATAAAACATCCAGATTAACTACTGACCCTCTGGTATAAACCACGATTTAAGGATTTGCTTAGGAAAAGGCAAGAGTGATCCTGTTCAGTGTACATCTTCAGTGGAACAAGTTCTGGGAGCTGCCTTATACCGTCATACCCTTCATCCGTGTTGCCTGGTGCGGTCTGACAGTGGCTCACACAGGTCTCATGAGGGAATCCCTTTCCTAGCACTTTTCAGTGAAGGGGTACACTTTGTGCACGAGTCCTAGGGGGTGTGATTTAGGCTGCAAACCCATTACTATTATATGGTTTATTTATGACATTTCAGAAAGAAATAGACATTTTTCTTTCATGACTCATGAGATTACCATATATTATGGGTGGGATCATGGCGGGGAGTTATTGTGTTACAACTTTGTATTGGGTCCAGTGTAATAGTCATGGGCCCTGGAGCCCGCCTATACATACAAACAGGTGCTACTCCTAAATTATGGTCTTTCCCATTTGACAGCTTCAAGCCTACAGAGATGCTGCTCCCAAAGCCTACTTTCATATTGCCCCTTATAGCAAGAGGACTGCCGTTTAAAAAGAGACAGTAAAATAATCCTACTGGATACACACAAGCCCTTAGTCAGGGCTCAAATGTCAAAGGCTTAGTACAAACCTGTCACACCAGCTCTCACCAGTTCTGTAATACAGACTCATGAGTCAAAGAAAGAAAATGAGGATTTTACAAGCAGGGAACATGTAAGGAATTGCAGGGAGTGGAGAGATCCCATTTTACCCTGCCCCACTATTTGCTCATTCTCTTTCCTGAAAAGCCCCATAGCCTCTCCTTTTTCCTGCTTCCTTCTCTCCTTCCCACCCACCAGCCTGCCTACTATTAACTGCCCCCTGCCTTTGGTTTCCCCTCCATCCCTCCCCCTAGCAACTTCTACCCAGAAAAACTATGGCCCAGTTGCACAGTGAGGAGAAATAAAAAGGCCACACAAGTCACAGGAGATTAAAAAAAATAAATAAGGTCAAGACCAATGGTGCAAAATAGGTAAATATATATATATAATTAATCAGATAAAAATTCCCTACGCGTTTCATCCAAGTGGCTTCTTCAGGGGAATCAACAGATTCCTGGGAGAAATTTTTATTTATTTTATTTATTTAAAACATTTATTAGCTGACTTTCTTCCTTATGGGGCTCAAGGTGGCTTACAGCATAGATAAAACACATAAAATTAAATACATTAAAAGCATAAAAGCCAAGATTTAAATCAAATTTAGGACTGCCAATAAACTTCACTAACTGCAGTCCTAAATAAAAGTATCTTCAACTGCCTCCCAAAGATTAAATGGGAAAACGCCAGGCACAGTTCCCTGGGGAGGTTATTCCATAATCCACTGAAAAGCCCCTCTCTCGTGTACCCACCAAACAAGCTTATTTGATTGATGGGGCAGACAGGAGGGCCTCTCCTTGTGATCTTAATTCCCAAGCAGGAACATATGGAAGAAGATGGTCTTTCAGATACCCTGGTTCCAAGCCATGTAGAGCTTTAAACATCAAAACCAAGACCTTAAATTGATCTCAGGAGTGGATTAGTAGCTAGTGTTATTGCTGAAACAATAGGGACACATGCTCCCGATAGATGGCCCCGACCAGAAGTCTAGTCTCACCAGCAGTCTAGGATCTCACCCACTAAGCCTGACAAGGATAATTTATCTTCTTGTACAGTTAATCTTTGGTAGGAAACGGCTGGCACAGGGGAGCAGTCCATTGTTAGCAGATTCACAAATGTGACCAGCCAAGTGGATAGATATCAACACCAGATATGGTCACTTTTATGGTTGCCAACCCTGAATTGGGAAATTCTTGGAGATTCAAGAGTGGAGCCTTGGGAGGGTGGGGTTTGGGGAGGGGAGGAACCTCAGTGGGGTATAATGCCATGCAGTCCACCCTCCACAGCAGCCCTTTTTTCCAGGAGAACTGATCTCTCTAGTCTAGGGATCAGCTGTGATTCCAGGAGAACCCCAGGTCCCATCTGGAGGATGCCAATCATTTTGACACCTGCCCCATGGTTTCCATAGTACAGACATGTTAAGGTTTTTTAAGGGGGTTTCTCAAAATGCTTTGTGCAGGACAGAAATGTAGACAACATGCATTACATTGTATGTATTACATGTAGGACAATGTATCTTTGATATATTTTATGTCAAAGTATAAAGGATGTGGGAGCAGTCTGGAAGCAAGTAACTGATAGGCTGTTTCCACAGAGCAAAAGAGTTAAGTGAAAGACAACCTGTGCATGCATCAGTGTTTTTACTGAGACAACGTCATTTCGCAAAGGGTGTTAACTATTTCCAGTGTGTACCAGTAGTCTTCCTAATCCAACACTGAAGCCTCATCTGGGACTATCTAGAAAAGGTCCAAACCCACCTGAAAAGAGAGAAGATCAGCCTTGGGTACCCATGGGTAGAGAACAACCTTTATTGATAACTGTTCTTTGTAGTCTTTGGTATTTGTGACTAATAAAACTGAGTTGTACTTCACCTCTTATGGTCTGGATTTCAGTTCCACTTACACAGTTTGTTGGAGTCTGAGAAACATAAGTCTCACTAACACTGTGTGTGTGCGAAGTGCCATCAAGTCGCAGCCGACTTATGGTGACCCCTTTTGGGGTTTTCATGGCAAGAGACTAACAGAGGTAGTTTGCCAGTGCCTTCCTCTGCACAGCAACCCTGGTATTCCTTAGTGGTCTCCCATCCAAATACTAACCAGGGCTGACCCTGCTTAGCTTCTGAGATCTGACGAGATCAGGCTAGCCTGGGCCATCCAGGTCAGGGCCCTCACTAACACTACTAAGGAAATATTTCGCATTTATCATTATGCAATTTATAGAGCTCATCCTGCTTCTCCGACATGGCAACCCTCTAGCAGCCAGGAATAAAAGGTCACCCACTTTCTTGTCTCAGGTCACAATGATCCTTAGATTCTGTTGGGTCCCAGCCTCCATAACACTTTTAAGTTTCAGGTGCCCTTTTGAAAACTATTTCATGGCAGCCAGAACTCGTGCCTGGATGCAAAACTGAATTACAGTTTCATGGTCTGAGATGAAATAGGATGCCTTTTGAAAGACTACAAGGCATTAATTTCCCCAACCTCCTTGTTTTAATACGATGGATTGTCTGATAATGACAGGCAGTGGTTTTGGCTGACAGGCGCATAGAAGTAAAATAACAGGAAATTGGATACAAGACTTTATACGGGTGTTCAGGAGATCATGAAATCATCAGAAAAAGTATTTGGTCAGGTTGGAAATGCCATTCCATCCCTCCTTAGCTGTTGACATGCAGTTGTTCATTCAGCTTCCTGCCACCAGCCGTTGTATTTGTTGCTCAGCCAAAAACAGAAGTATCAAGACAAGCTGATTTACAGATTTCCATGAATCAAATGCTAGCTTGCGTGCAAAATGAATGGGAAACAAACACTGCTTTCTTTTTGTCAAGTCAGAACTTCCCAGAACCAGTGCTGCTGTGCAAGCAAGTAAGCCCCAGCAAGCAACTCAGCAAGGGTATAGGAAGCAAGTTTAGCAGCAGGGCATCCGGTTGAGCAATGTATGAAACAGGATGTTGGAAGAGATGTATCCCTGGTCTTGTCCAGCATGGCTACAGCTCTTATGTCCTTATGTGCTGAGGGAAAAATATTAAGTGCTGGTTGAGATGACTGATGTCTGTTCTGGTCCATCAGTTCTTTGCCTGTCAGTTTGGCTTTTGAGTAAGAAGTGGTCATGAGATCAAGCAGGGTCTGTCCTTTCCTCGTGCCCTTCACCATCTTCCTCTTAACTCCACAAAGACCCGAGTGCTTTGAAAATTCTCCTTTTTCCCTTATAGTTGCCCGAATGCAGGGAGCACATTGATCACACCAGTCTCATTATCTCCCCTCTGGAGGGGAAATTGAGCTCTGGCCTACCAGAGGGGAAAAATAAAAGACAGGGCAGCACTTTTACAGCAGAAAATGTGGAAAAGGCATTCAAGAGCCAGCAGAGGCCAAATGTAGCTGGAAATGGTTTTGCCTTGCTGAACCAGACCCATATGTCTGTCTGGTCCCAGCAGCCATTTTTCTCCAGCACGGGATGTCATGCATCTAAAAGGTAAAAGTAGTCTACAAGCTCACAAATAGGGCAGAAGGCTGATGGGCATCATCTTTCCTTTGCCTCCAGCACTCAGCATTATTGTGCCTATGAACATGGAGCTTCTGTTTTGCTATAATTATCACAGCGCTGTTGATTGATCACTCTTACATGATCTTTCCTCATCATCACACCTGGTGATCATGACTGGCATGCACTGGATAAAGAAAAGGCTTCCGTTTCAAGGAATAACTTTTCTAGTTCTGTTGTTTCAAGAGGGAATGTTTTGTCTCTTTCCGCTGTCCCTCAGAACTTTTCATTGTTTTACATTGTCTCCCTGCCTACTCACCTTTTGTAAACTAAGGACCAAGCCACACTTTTGGATGTTTAATGAGTTGGGCCCTGATTCCTTGGACCCAACTCAGGTTCCCCACAGCCACACATGGTGTACTTTTCTAGAACTCTTTAACAACATCACATTCCTACCACATAGGGTTACCAGGTCTCCTGTTATAGCAGCCCTCCTGCTGGTGGCAGTCCTCTTTACCTGTTGCCACTCCTTTGGGCAGCGGCAGAAAAAAAATTAAAGCATCACCTGCATTGTGCATGACATGATGTCATTTCCTGTAAGCAATATCTCAGAAACTCTATGGCTCTACTATTGAATTCCCAGCAGTACCTAAAGTGATGTGATGTCACTTCCGGTTTTCTCCAGAAGTGATGGCATGCTGTTGCAATGGTGGCACACACACCCATCTCCTGCTGGGTGCCAGTAATTGGCTGGCAACCCTACTACCACATCGAATAATAGGTACCAATTTGCTTCTGGCATCTCCAACACATATTTGATACATATACAGACATCCTTCATAATTTATGAGGGATATAGTACCACCTATAGATTACTCTAATTTCCACATTTTTAGATAGCAGAAACAAATTTTAAAATATATTTTTCTATATTTTTGCCAGCAGTTCCTGCTCTAAATCCGAAACCCAACTTTTTGATGCACATAACTGATTTTTTCACTGTCTTGGAACAAATTATACAATTTTGAAAGTAATCTATTTGGTTTCCATAACCGTAAAAGTTATGGTAAGATCTTGTTATCCACCTATTTTATTAATAGAATTCCTAACCTGAAAATATTGCAGTTGTAATTGTTGCAGATCTGACCCTTTGTTGTAAATGATCCCATAATTCCATTTTCCTGTTCACATAGATGGATGAATCTACCAAACTCAGCTTCTAAGTATGCTTTAAAGTCTTCAGTTTTTGTCAAGTCCTTATTATTTATCACTAGGGCCTGAAGGAGAAAGCACCTATAAGTTTATTATATAAACACACTCTGCTATCTTATACATTAATAGGTTGTTTATGCACGGGAGTTTTACCTGAGGTTCGTTGCTCTCTGGACCCACACTTTCCTATTGGGAGTTTATGCACCAACAGTCTCCAAGCTCAAATCAGGAAGTATTTGAATACCCACCCCTTGAAATGCTGCTTTGTAATTGGCTGTAGTGAGAGAAAAGTCCCCCCCCCAAAAAAAACCAATTGCCACATAAAACAGCATGTTAAGAGCATTTTAGGAACCAAAACAAAAAACGGAGCAATCTGAAAGGATGGGGGGAGAGGGGGAGAAACCCAAGCCTCGTTTTTGAAAGAAAGAACAAGGAAGCAGGAAGCATTTGAATCCCCGCCCCTTGACATGCTGCTTTGTAATTAGCTGTGTGCTTGCTGTGAGAGAAACCAAGCTTCTGTGTCCCACACTTTGCCTTATGCATGGGGGTTTCAAGAGGGCTGAGCTCAGGGGAGAGAGAAGAATCAGGTTAATAGAGGGATGGGAAGTCCCAGGAGTTGTGAGGGCTAGCAGCGAGGTCATCTTTAATGGAGAGGAAACTCATGCATAACTCATGCACTGTTGTGGTCTCTGCGACCCTGCTTCTTGGTCTTTTTCCTGCCTCCTGGTCTCATCTGGAATCCTTTAGGGAGCAAACCAGCAGTGCCATGATTAACCTGGCAGCCAGCTGCTGCAGCATTGGCAGCCCTTAGGTACTGCCTATGAGAAGATTTGGGATTATGCTGTCGTCACACTACAGAGACAATAGTTACATTCTGTGGGAAATTGAAATGCTTTTTCATTAAACAAGATGGGCTAAACCATCAGGAGAATATTAATGTTAGATCAAACTCATTATTGAGATAATTAGAGTGAAAAAGATGGGAACTGCCTGATGACAGCAAAAAGTCCCTAGATTCATGGTTATGCCTAAGTGTCCTTTTTTTGTTTATTGTTGATCTGGCTGTTGGTATTATTTTGAGTGTATGTGTGTGAAGGACTGGTCATAGGTATTGTCCAGCTGGAGCAAACAAGCATAAATCTTCACTTTTCTTATTGGTAAAGATATGCTTTTTCAGGAAGCTCACATAACACTAAGGGAAGCTTCACAATTAGTCTACTACTGAGATTGCCAAGGAAGGCACCTTTTTGCAGCTGCAGGTCTTTTGTCGGTGGCTTGGCCAGTTGTCTTCCTGCAGCTGGATTAGTACCTCCATATCTGATAATTTGATAGAGAACTCCGAGATGGACACAAATGTAGGGTAAAAAACATATTTCATGAAAACTGTACCTTGGAAACCATTCAGGGCTTGTGTCTCCCACTAATACAGAATTTCAGTAAGTCTCTTAGACTATATTTGGGGACCAGTCAAACTTTACCAGATTTTGTGAAGCTCTTCAGGTGGGTAACATGTTTTTTTTCCATTCCAGGTACTCAGATTCCCCCTCTTCCAGATCTGCCCATTCTGTCATTCTCTATACACAAACCGTACGGAGAATGAATATTTTGTTGTGCGTGGAATTCAAAGCACTTTGTCTGAAAACATAAGGGTAAAATTTGGTGGTTATTAAAATAGAGCATTGCCAATTTGGTATGTCCTACTCTTACATCCTGGCCCAAAATCCTATAGATCTTTCAATGTGCATAATTTACTTCTCCACTCACTTCAATATCGGAACAGTCCTTTGCATACAACAATCATGTTAAAGAGGAGCCTTATTTGACATTGCAGTACATTCTATAGCCTTTATATTCATGTACAGCCTTTATATTCATACAGAGACCCTGGAGCGGAGCAATAGGCCCTGATTCTGAACAGAGCCATCCCTTGGGTAGCAACTACCCCAAGCTAAGCACTTGGGGTGGGGGTGGGGAGAGCACTTCAATATCACCGTGACATGTAGCTGCCAGGAGAAAACAGAGCCAGCAGTCACACAGTAAAGCTATGGCTGGCTGGCTGAAAGTGGTATGAAACACAGAAATTGCTCATGTCGGGTTGCCAACCTCCAGATACTAGCTGGAGATCTCCTGCTATTACAACTGATCTCCAGCTGGGGTTGCCAGGTCCCTCTTCGCCATCGGCGGGAGGTTTTTTGGGCAGCGCCTGAGGAGGGCAGGGTTTGGGGAGGGGAGGGACGTCAATGCCATAGAGTCCAATTGCCAAGGCATCCATTTTCTCCAGGTGAACTGATCTCTATCGGCTGGAGATCAGTTGTAATAGCAGGAGATCTCCAGCTAGTTCCTGGAGGTTGGCATTCCTATCTACAGCTGATAGAGATCAGTTCACCTGGAGAAAATGGCCACTTTGGCAATTGGACTCTGTGGCGTTGAAGTCCCTCCCCACCCCAAACCCCGCCCTCCTCAAGCTCTGCCCCCAAAACTTTCTGCCAGTGGCGAAGAGGGACCTGGCAACCCTATGTTCATGCCAGTGAGGGGGTGGGAGGGAGAGGCTAGCACTGAGACAGCATTGCCCAGTGTCTGGACAGCCATCCTCACCTCCTTTGCTAGATTCATGCAGGGGACAGAAAGGAGGATCTGGGGAGGAGAAGCTTACAGGAAAGGGCAAGGAGAAAAAAAAGGAGAAACTGGAAACAGGAGGAAGCAACAAAAAACTAGGGACATGGAGGAGGGCAAGGAAGAGGTAGAGGGCAAGGAGAGCACAGGGCTGAACTGGAAAGAGCAAGTAAGGAGCAAGGAGTAGTAGGACCAGTCCTGGGAAGTGGGTTCCTGAACCCTTCTTGGACACAGCAGGGGCCTGTGACAGATGAAGGGGGGGTCACTGCCCAAAATAGGTATTAGAGCAAGACAGAAAGCCATTGAGGTGGGGCCAGTGTAACACCAATAAACATGTGTGCTGATTTGGGTGTACAAGCTCCTGGCTCAGCTCCTACATTGAGCACAAAGGTAAAAAACTGAAATTGCATAATCTGGTGGTTCTAAGACTGTGGGTCAGACCAAAAGTGGATCAGGCCTTTCTTGAAGGTGAGTCATCAGGCCAGCAGGGAAGAGGAGGCACAGGGTGACCTGGGAGACAAAATTTGAGGAAGCTGAATGGGCAATTTGGGTTTGCCACTGCGTAATGTGCAAAATAACTGTGAAATGCAGCCTGTTGCTCAGCAATGCTATTTATACACATTCAACTTGACAAATAAAATACAAACTTGTTCTGTTTTAGTTGATGTGAGATTCCTGCATTTTATTTTGAAGAGGAGGAAAATAGCATGGAGTTACTTTGCCGGTAGGTACTGTTTTGGAGGAGGTCTGGTGCTGCTTCAAAATTTTGAGAAAAACTGGCCTTTGGTCTAAGCCAGGGGGCCCAGCGTGGTGCCCGTGAGCGTCATGGTGTCTGCCAACACCTCTCCTGGTGCCCACAAAGTGTCTTTAGAAAGTGGGAGAGGCTAGGTGGGGCTTTTGCCCAGCAAGGTTTCTGATTGGTCGTAGGAGTTTTGATTGGCTGTATAGATTTTTAAAACATTGCTTTGGTGGCAGCTGTCACCACAGCACAAGGATCTTCATGGTGAGACTGCAGGTGAGCTACTGCATCCATTTTGTGGCTGGCTCCCCCTCTTGCGGCAGCCATTTTGTGGCTGTGCCCATCACACTGTGTCAGAGTTCCAAATGTGCCCAAAGTCTCGAAAAGGTTGGGGACCCCTGCTCTAAGCTTTCTTTGCTGGTACGATCAGAATTTTTTTCCAGGATACATGGCGACTGTTGCATTCCACCCTTGTCCTAGCCAAGAGATAAAGTACAGGCAAGATATGAGGCTAACTGTGGGAGTGGTCTGTAGCTGAATGGCTGAATACACACTTTGCATGTACAAGATCCTAGATCTAATTCCTGATATCTCCAGGTAAAGGATGTCAGTGATGGGCCAGGGAGGGGGACTTTTGCTTGGAGAAATATCATCCGTCATGGTCAACAATACTGGATTAATGGCCAGGCTTGGTATAAAGCAGCTTTGCATGTTTGCTCCAATAATTTCCCCAGGTTTATCAGAGATGACAAGGCTTTGTGACAGATTTCTACAATGGCCATCTTTAAAAGCAAAAATTAGTATTCTGTTGAGTGGAGCCAGTGCTTGTGCTGAAATTGTTTGTTAACGTCGTTAGAGCTCAGACAGAAGCAACCTAAAACAACCTCAAAGAAATGTCTTCGTTTATTAATCTCAATTATGTCTTAGGTAAATAATAGCACCAACTGTAGTATACATGCAAAAAGAATTTTGAAACGATTACTGTGCTATGCAATGAAATATAAATAAAACTTCTGATTGCTCTGAAAAGTAAAAGAGCTCCCATGAAGCCTAGAGCCTTAAAATAATGTTGGCGCATATAGGGGACAGAACCCCCAACAAACACAAACCATTAAAACAATTAAAAACAGAGCTAAAATACATACAAAGACATAAAAACAGTGATTAAAACTTCAGTCAGGAAGGGGGGAATCGCTGAAGGAATGTCAAATGAAACAAAAATGTTGGCAAGAAGACAGTGGAAGACGGCAACAGAAGGGGACAGATGAGTCTCCCTGTTTACCAGACATTGTACTTCTGCTTCATTGCGGTATACAGAACAGTTTTTGCTTCCTCACCAGATCTGCCAAGGCGATCAAAAGGTACCCTGTAAGACCATGGCTGACTTGTGTCATTGCTGTGCAGCAGGAGGTGGAGTAAACAGGAAAATGAAGGTTTGGAACAGAGAGACGAGATCAGCCTCTGCCAGTCCGACAAAGCATGCTGTTCAGAGACGGTGGCAATCAGAGGGAGGACAGAAGACAAAGGATCCATCTGACTGGGAGGAGTTGCTTCTTTGTCAAAGGCATCATCACCAAAGCAGTGCATAAAAGGGCCTGTTTAATTAGTCAAGGCACCGACTGGACACATCTGTCATACCCCGACTGCATTTTCATTCTCACACTGCATGATAACCAAGCCTGATCTCAGGTGAAGGCAGCAAGTGACAGATGCCCGTGCAGTGTGGCTCCTCTTGACTGGAAATATGCCCAGCGCATTGAATGAGAACATCACAGAACACAGGAAACTGCCTTAGACTGAGTCAGCCCATCGAGTTAACTCAGGATGATCAACTCCAACTCTGAGGTCTCGGGCAACCCCTACTACTTGAGATGCCAAGCACTGAACCAAGGATTGCTTTCAAAGCATGTGCTCTACCACTGAGCTGTGGCTCATCCCTGAAGATACAGTCCTTTACCCCTTTGTTACAATGGCTTATTCGCCATCAAGAAGCCATCAAGAGTAACTAGCTGTGCAAAGGGGAATTACAAAACCTGGTATTATTCCTGCAGGTAAAGCCAGAGTTCTTCTGCCAAAGGTAATGTAGCCAAAGGGAAGTTCAGATCCATGAGGCAAAGGGACCTTCAATTTTCATTCTGCATCCCTCCTTCTAATACACTGGTTCCCAACCAGGGGTCCGTGGACCCCCAGGGGTCCACGAGAACTAAATTAAGGTCCACGAAACAAAGTTATAAACCCATAATAAATCAATATTTTCAATTAAAAGTTCTCTATTATAAAAATATATATATTCAAATATTATTCTAAGTTTAATGTTTAACTAACAGTTATGATTAAAGTTTATTTTCAAATTCTCGAAATTTTTATTTTGAACCTTGGGGTCTCTGCACCGAACAAAAAAGTCCTAGTGGTCCCTGGTCAAAAAAAGGTTGGGAACCACTGTTCTAATAGGAAAGTGCCTTTGCTGTTCACTTACTGAGGAGTCAAAATATAGTCTCGTCCAAAGGTCAACTCACTTCAGAGGTAGAGCAAACACCCACCATTACAGTGCTGATGGATTCCCAGTCGCACCAATTACACATGTATGTGTGTGCAAAACCAACAGACTGGGTTACATAAATTCTAATGATCCTACTTTAAGTGCTGGACTTTTGGAGAAATTCAGAGCAGCACAGAAACTCTGAACCCAAGAGCTGAACCATTATAAATGTGGGTTAAGTTCCAGATCAGGTTCATTTGCATTTTCTCTCTGATTGGTTTCCAGTTAAAACATGAGCTTTAAAAATATGGTTATTTAACCAGTTCAGCAACTTTGACCTGGTTGTGAACTGGTTCAGATATGTTTCATATAGATTAATGCAAGCGTGTACAATTGGTATGCTACCAAGCTGAAGACATGCCACCAGCTAATGAATGGGGGCCTGCCTGCAATGAGCCTGGTTTCTGCAGCTCCCAGCAGGCAGGAAAACAGGAGGGTTATTGAATGACTGGAGGGCTACATTCTTAGAAAAGTTGAGCAGACTGGAATGAATATCATAAACTTTTACAACTGCAGTGTAATTTTTTCTCCTTATTCATATGATGATGAATATGTAACCTGAGAAAAGTTAAATTTTAGTTCTCGAGGCTATTTGCATGTACTAATACCACATTCTCCAGAGCTGTCAATCATATGTGCCCACTGAGAAAAAGAATGAATTTCTTTATTGACTTGCACAGCAGAAGCAGAAAATATATTTTAGCCCATTTTGGACTTTTTTTTTTTTGTCTCTCTGAGCTGAAAGCATAATGACATTATGTGGAATGGCTACATATAGAATGTTCTGTCCAGTTTGGGTCAAGCCCGGTAATAAAAAACACAGAGATGTGTTTCTACACAGAGATAACCATTTGCCTAAACTACCAGGAAGGGGCAAAATGGATGGTAATTGCCAAAACATGAGCTAGGCAATAAAACATGTAAGATGTGCACTCCAGGGTGACTGGGGTAGGAGAGCTAGGGTCCCATGGTGGGATAAGCTTCCAGACTGAGGACGGGGCAGGGCACTTCCAGCCAACTAGGGCAGGAATGGTTAAAAGATCTGAGCAACCTGTTAACACTGTTCAGATGCCGGGTCACGTGTTTGTTCCACCTGGGCATCCAAGGGAGGGATGCTGAGGTAATGACTGTAACCATAAAGTTAGACTAGCGAATGTCTTTTATTTCCCTAGATCTGCTATAGTCCTTTTGTATATGATATTCATTCCCCCCTGTGCTCTAGATTGTTAAGCAGTAGTAAATAAAACACCTTTTCCTGTTTGAGAAAGCAGATTGTTCATACTGCCTCCCATGTACCTAACTGCTCATGCATGCATTCGGGGGGGGGGGGGAGAGAAGGATCTGAGGGACTCTGTACTCTGCACATGCGTAGAGAGCCTTTACTGGTGCCCGAAATTCTAGTAAAAGAGAGAGGCTGAGTTCAGTTTGGTGGCAGCAGAACCAAAGACACGGGCAGGAACTGGGAAATGCCTTGTCAGACACAAGCATGCACATGCAAACCCCTGCCCTAACTGGACCTGGGTCCTGATGGTTCTTCTCACCTGCCTCTCTAGGGTTGATGTATTTTCTCAAAATTCTGAATTTGAACCGCTTCTGTTGAACTGGTTGCCACGTTTTGTATTTAGGGATACCATGCTGGTTCGACTTCAGGTTCCCTTTTGATTCATTGGAGAAAACCCTCTAAGTGGACTTTTCAGTTCAAGTATAAAATGGCTTCTTAAAATGTCATCTTAATAAAGCCAGTGGGATGATTCTATATTTCCAGGACTGCAGTTTGAATAATCTCCCCCAACTCAGACTGGCAGTAGAGCTGTAGCCAGAAGCCAGGTTTCCTTTTCTTCAAAAGACCTGTTTAGTAATATTTCATAAATAAAGGTTTGGTTTGAATTAAACAAAGGAAGTGCTTGTTGGCATTTGGAAGAATAGTTAGAAAAAAACTGAAAACAAGTCCTGATAATTAAGCCTCAGAGGACTAAACAGAAGGATGACATTTTTCATACATTTTGTACATAGATTATGCTATTTATGGAATAAATTAACTAACAACTTGCCGTCCCATATGATGATCTGAGTTCCTGATCCATGAATCCTGGATTGCTCTATCACACAGTAATTCCACATCTGAGCACAGGCTATTTCAGTCAGACCAAGAAATTATTAAAGAATACTTTTATATATCTAAAATCCAACACAGCCTCCCAAGACTTAACTCACGTGGCATTAATGAAATCAGGTGTAATCACATGGGAAAAATATATAGGGAAAAAAGACTATTCAGTTTCAGAGCTATATGGAATGGATCCATAATATTCTGTACTTTAGACAGTCTAATACGCCCACTTGCAGTACAAGGAAACTGAAAAAAGCTAGAATCCATAAACTAGCATTCTGTTGCCAGCCTGCTTATCGACCCTCTCGCCTATGCAATACGTTGTTTAATTGTTAATGGTAAATATGTGAGCATTGGTCATTCTGTTGACTTGAATGTGTTCGGGAAACCTGTGGGTTTGCTCTCCATTGCTCACGCAGTCTGAGATCTTGCTGAAGGGATGCTCTCTGAGCAGAACCCTCATCATTTTAGTAGGTCTTCCTAAAAATAGCTGCCTTACCCTTAGGTCAGTATTTTGTTTAGTCCCTCCTTTCTTGCAACAATACAATATTTCTTTGCGACAAATGAACCCTACCTATTTCATTCCAGGTTCTCTATCATAAAGTGCTCTTCTGTCACTGAGGTAAGGAGGAAATGACATCTGATTAAAGGAAAAGACATAGCAAGAAATCTTATCTCTGTTCTTGATTTTATCACTGGTGTTAGGGCCTAAGTGCATTTTAAACCATTTCCTGTTTTAAAGCAAGCCTTCATCTATGGGTAAACAAGGGAATGATAAAGCCTATCTAATTCAAAGGATTATGTCCACATTCATAACCAGTTGAGCTGGATGTGACCATGCGGTGTGAGACAAAGAATTGGTCCACTCATACATGGACAGCACATGATTACTCTGTACTTGACAAGTACCAGATGAAAGTGTCAGCTCAGCTCTGCCACCAAAAAGCAGGCTGAAGTGATCTAAGGCGCTGTCAAAGGTCTCTTGGTGGTGTCTAAAGAGATGGGAGAAGAGAGCCTGCCAGTGCCTTTGGAATGGGGGTGTTGTCCAGCAGTCACTACATGGTAGAACAGAGTTCTTCTTCTCACACTTAGTCCTCCTGTGTAATGATATATTAGTGTCCCTTAAGAGTACTGATAAAATCCATCTTGGGCTAGTGGAGATAGGGGTAGAGCCCTCCACAAAGACTACTATGATCTCACAACACTTGACAAACAGAAAGGGAACAAACAGGGGAAAAGGAAAGTTGATTAACAGAGGGGTTTAATTGCAGGAAGTGGTACTTTTTAAAAGACAGAGAAAAATATCTATTTCTAAGGGGACGAATGATGAAAATGTTAACCTTAGGCAGCTGATGAGACTCCTTTGTGTGTCCTTCTACTACTGGCAGAAAGACAACACAGCAGTAGCCACCGCTGCCTGGAGGATAAATAAGTGGGATCCTGGTGCATGATATGAAATGCGTAGATCGAGGCACAGGTCAAGTCTGAGGTGCTGCAATGTGCATGGCTGGATTCCAAAGACTGGTACCTCCTGGATGCCATAGCTGACAATCATTATGAAGCCCATTTAGCAGCTCAGCTTTGCATCTTGAATGACTGTGATGAAGATATTAAGGAGTGGGGGATGAAAGGGAGAATAAATTAATTTGAATGAATCAGCAGCCATTTAAAAGAAATATGTAATAAAAATGAATCAGCAGCCATTTAAAAGAAATATGTAATAAAAAAGAGGAAATGTGTTTGTGCTTGATCATTTTGATCTTTTCAATGAAGTCCACAAACAAATATGAAATCTAATATCGGATGGGTGAGGAGGACAAGTGTGGATAATAGGGGTGTGCATTCAGCTAAAGCCGAACCAAAAACCCACCAAAAAAAATTTCAGTATTTTTTTTTTAAACTGGTAAAAAAAATCGCGGCAATAGAAGGGAGCTGAAAAAGCGTATTCTAAACAATGCCAAATTTTTTTGGCATTATTTGGAGCCACTTTGGCCCCACCACCATTTCCCCCCTACCTCCTCTCCTCCCTCTCCCCTTACTTACCTGCTGGCTGAGTCAGATCCCCATTGTGTACTGTCTCCGAAGTCCACATGGACCTCTGAGGGGGCAGGCGGTGCAAAACTCTGTGCTATGTATTTTTCAGGTTCATGTTTACTAAACCCCAAAAATTTTCTATTATTCAAAAAAGCCGAATCCCTTGTATTCAGCTTTTTTAAAAAAATGTTTGGGTTTATTAAACCCAAACATTTTTTTTAAAAAAGCTGAATACAAGGGATTCGGCTTTTTTGAATATTAAACCCAAACCTGAAAAATACCGGGAAAGGGTGCCCAGCCTAGTGACCAATGCCTAGTGGGAGTTCAAAAGTTAAAGAGTAATAAACAAAACTTCCATGAGGCACTGCCCTGAAGCCTTGGCTTGTACTTTTGCAGTATACTGTAAGCTGGGACATGCACATGCTTTAGTGTAAAGCCAAGATGTGTTGCAAAGCATTTCTATTGTCTGCATCAGCAGGTCAATGATTAGGAAAAAAGGTCTTGGAACAAATCAAACCCAATTTACATCCCATCTCTCAGCCACCTCTATATTTTTATAAGCCTTTCTTTGCAGTGCAAAGAAGCTGCTAAGAAAGATAAGTGCTAAGAAAAGGAAAAAAAAGAAAAGAAAAGAAAAGAAAAAAGTCTCTGGACAGATGTGGGTTCCTGGAAAAGGCAGGTTAGGGTTACAAGCTCCGGGTTGGGAGATTTTGGGGTGGAGTCTGAGAACGGTAGAGTTTGGAGAGGGGAGGGGCTTCAATGCCATAGAGTCCAATTGCCAAAGCGGCCATTTTCTCCAGGGGAATTGGTTTCTGTCGCCTGGAGATCAGTTGTAATAGCAGGAGATCTCCAGCCACCACCTGGAGGTTGGCAACCCTAAGGCAGGTGTTAATATTGCTTGAGAAGTTGACATTGTGCTACTTTCTTCCACTTTTCACTTGAGTTTTGCTAAGTGAACTTTTTTCTTTACAAAGTTGCCTTATATTTTACTGTCCTTTAAAAAAAAAAAAAACAGCCATTGATTTACTATAGAAGGACTGCCTTTTCAAAGCACTGTTATCAACTGGTAACTGGTGCCAGATTATGGTCTCATAATTTAAGAAGAAAATACATTTGTTTTCCTTTTGTTCCTACAGCACAGAGAACTACACTATGCATAAAAAGATAAGAGAGGATCTGGTCTGGGCTGATTTTAGGAATGC
Source organism: Euleptes europaea (assembly GCF_029931775.1). Classification (NCBI taxonomy): domain Eukaryota; kingdom Metazoa; phylum Chordata; class Lepidosauria; order Squamata; family Sphaerodactylidae; genus Euleptes; species Euleptes europaea. Next base: position 55,677,483 of record NC_079317.1, on the reverse strand, counting down.
TAATCCTATGCTTCTGGGGAAATTGCTTCGATTATAAAAGATGTCTTCAAATTAGTTTGAGGATTTCATTTTCCTTCTTTCAGGAGACAAGGATCTATTTCCACTTTCTGCATGCTGGGAGATCAATTGCCTTCCAAGATGGAAGTGATGCAGCCAAGAGGTTCTGCCACTCCCTGGGCAGGGTTTCTTATCTGGGCCTAGCTAACCGCCTCAAGGCCCTTGTACAAAGTTCTCCTGCCTTGTCTTTGGGTGGGTCAAAGAAGCAGAGAATGATGCAGTGCTGCCTCCTCTTATGCCCCCCCCCATGCTTTGTGTGCCCCTGCCTGGGCATGCCAACAACCACTGGCTCCTTTCCATGGACCAACACCCCCCTTGCCCTCACCCTTTGCAGGTAAGGGTGCCAACCTCCAGGTGGTGGCTGGAGATCTCCTGCTGTTACAACTGATCTCCAGCCAATAGAGATCAGTTCACCTAGAGAAAATGGCCGCTTTGGCAATTGGACTCTATGGCATTGAAGTCCCCCCCTTCCCACCCACCCCCTCAAACTCTGTCCCAAAATCCTCCCACCGGTGGCAAAGAGGGACCTGGCAACCCTATTTGCTGGGGAGATAACTGAATTGCACTGCGCTACTTTGTGCTTGAATTCAACTAAGCAAATTTAGTTTTCTTTAGAAAGCTGCATTGCATTGTATTCCACTGGCTTTTGTTCAAAATAGTTGGCCAATTCACCCATTAATGAAGGAGCATTTTTCCAAACCATTATTATCTGCTAGTAACTGGTGCTGGATTATGGGGCATTTCCACATGGCGTTATCGCATTGGTTCTGGCCCCAAACTGTTTTAGTTTATCTCCTGGCTTCCCCAGGTTCTCTTCAGACAGTAGTCTTTGCCTCCCATTTTTCCAGGGTTTTTGTTTTATTTTTTACTAAATATTAAGTACCTGTCACTTGAAAACAATTGGCAGTTTACTCCTCTCTGTTTGCCTGCTGATTGTTGACAGGATTTTTTTTTTAAAAAAAATGAAATGGTTTGCAGCCCCAAACATCCAAATATTGGGATGAACCACAGGGTGGGAGGCATTTTTCCACAGGGACAATAGGGTGATTCTCATGTGCAGGGGAGAGGGGGGCAGGGGGTTGGCCATTTTCTAGCGGTAGGTTGATATCAATACATCACATGCACATTAAAAAAAGAAAAAAGGAACGGTGCTGTGCTGTGCCACCACTGGCAAGGACAGCAGCCTGCTAAGAAAACCTGATTGAATTGAAGCATGTCCTTAAGAAAATAAACCAATGTGGGAGCTGGAAAACCATGGAGGGAGGGAAGACATGTGGAAAGTCAGCGTTTGGTACAATATTGCTGCTATCAGGCTGATAGCTAAGAGAACACAGGCCAAGGGCCCTTGTATGGAAAAGCCCATGGTCTCATCATTTAAGAAGAAAGTAGGTTTGTTTTCCTTTTGTTCATACACCACAAAACTATATAGACAAAAAGATAACAAGGATCACATTTGGGCTAGTTTTAGGAATACTACTCCGGTGTTTCTGAGAATACTGCTTAGATTGTAAATGATGTCTTCAAATTAAATTAAATCTCTCAGGAGGCAAGGATTTATTTTATATAAAGACCATTGCTCATATTAATTTATGTTTGGATCAAAAGATAGCTGGGATTTGTTCTCAACTGAGCACAGTATTTGACTTCCTGGTGGAGACCAACAGCCCATTCCTGGGGGGGGGGGGCTCCTTAGGAGCTGGCATGACCCCACGCCGGTTTAGGTGCCACCTTATCACAGAATAAGGTGGCACCTACGCTGGTGCAGGAGCAAACACACTGGCGGTCAGCGAGCCACCAGCCCCAGCTGCCAATGTAGCCATGTTGGCAGGGATTTCCCAGAAGGGAAAGCCCGCTGCTGCATGGGGGTTGTTACTGGGGTATTCCCGGGGGCAGAGCTGCCTTGGGGCAGTTTCCTAACCTCGTTAACCCCAGGAATGCCCCCTTAATTTTGGTGTGGCTGCCCCACTTTTTTTGATGATGCAGCCTTGCTTTGTGCAATGGGACATTCCCCCCCCTTTTTTGGTTTTTATTTTTTTAATTCTTTTTTTGTCTTTGCAGCAGACGGGAAGCCTCTGAGGTGGGGTGACTGCACTGCTCCTGGCCGCCGCAGATCTATCCCCCCCCCCTTTCCACGAAAGGGCTCCAAGTGTTCCTTCTAGGCAGGAAAGAAAAATCTTGAGTTAAAAACAAATGCATCTATTTATTTATTTAACCCATTCATTCAGTTTCTTAACCTGTTTCCCTTAAGGATAAAGGTAGGCATTTGTTTTTCATTGGATTTGTTAAGATGTTTAAAACAAATGAATGTAAAACAACACTAGCCTGAAACCAGCATAAAATAGTTCACAGCCATTACTGACCAAGTCCAAGTGTTTTCCTAAAGAGAAAGTTTTTCACAGTCCTCTTACCGGTACTCTTCCCCCACCCCCAACTGACTTAGCCACATCTAAGGGAATTCTATACTTCGGGTTCCACCACTAAGTAGGTCCTATGCTTTGTACGCACCAATCTTGCTTCAGAAGAATGTAGCACAAGATCAAAGGCAGCAGGGAGGGTAATATGGGAGAAGTAATTCATTTGAGTAGAGCAGGCTCACCCCATTTCTGGCCTTAAAGGTGAAAACCAACATCTTGCATAGGAAACCAATGCAGACCTCTAAGTATTTGATAATATATGTACATATTTCTTCCATTTATTTTTAGCAACAAATTATACTACTGAATATTATTACACACTATTGAGTAGTTTCCCCAAACCACGTGCAACAAATAAAAGAGTTGCCCGCATTCCAAATTAAAAAGGTAAAGCTCCCCGTGCAAGCACCGGGTCATTCCTGACCCATGGGGCGACGTCACATCCCGACGTTTTCTAGGTAGACTTTGTTTGCGGGGTGGTTTGCCAGTGCCTTCCCCAGTCATCTTCCCTTTACCCCCAAGCAAGCTGGGTACTCATTTGACCGACCTCGGAAGGATGGAAGGCTGAGTCAACCTTGAGCCGGCTACCTGAAACCAACTTCCGTTGGGATCGAACTCAGGGCGTGAGCAGAGCTTCGACTGCAGTACTGCAGCTTTACCACTCTGCGCCACGGGGCTCCTATTCCAAATTAGCTGCGGTATTTTTCAAATATTTTGTAGATTTTTCATAGTAAAAAATAAGAAAATATCTGTGCCTTATGCCAATCCTTTTTCCAGGTCAACCATATTTCTTTTTGAAACCACAATTGTTATGCATTGCTAACCACCAGCAAGATGCAAACAAACGGTTAATGGAACTGAATTTTAAACAGGCTTCAGTTTATTCAATGCTCTCCTGTTTCCAGTGCTAATTGGATAAATTGTTCTGAAAGCTGTCTATACCACACTATGTAACACACATTACATTTTACACTTCACTGGCCAAGGCTTGCTTTATACAAATTCCTAAAATGATCCTAGTTAATAAGAACATGCTCATCAATGTATCATGTAACTCACTGTCGTTTGGCATTTCAGTCTGTTGAGTCTGTTCAGAACTAATCATCTACTCTGCCTTGGTTGGTTTCTTCACTTTAATACCACCAGATCATGTCTCTTTACTCAGATTTTTCATTCATTTTAAAGCAGGCATATTTGATTTTGTTTATAACTAAACGCTAAATTGTGGTGTTGTAGAAGCTGAATTTTCCCTGTAATAATCTATCTTGGGAAAGAGACTTAAGCAATTAGTTCTCCTTAGGAACCTTCAATGTGTGATGGAAACCCTCATTTCAGACACATTTCAAACACTTTACTATGAATGTCCTGTTGTATAACAAACCTACCCAAAGCCAAACAAATCTAGGACTACAATCCTGTGCGCACTTATTGGGGAAGTAACCCTATTGAATAAAATGAGCAATTTCTGAATAAATGTTCATTTGACTGTATTGTTGGTCATATGAGAACTGATTCATCCAAACATGTTGACAAGATGGTGAAGCTACCACAGTTTGCCATCTTTAATGTTGTGACAGGTCCCGTGAGCACTCCTACATGTATTGAGTTAGCTCCCAGCATCTGATTCAGTCTACAATCTGGGCTGTTTTCAGGACACTGACCATTATGAAGCCAATGGCAGCTTCCCTACGTCAACATTGCCATGTGAACTATGACTTATAGCTCCTGGTATTTACAATGCTCGGACTTGCTTGGAGAAACCCCTCCCCCAACTGGGCTGTTACAAAAGCTACTGCCAAAATTATAAAATGTAATAAAATATTACGAAGAGGTCAAACTCAGCATAAAATAGCCTTCATGCCAATGTTCTCTCACAGTAAAGTGTTCAAAGTTAAAGCCTAATAAGAAACAGGGCTAGCAAGTCCTCTTTAGTGAGAATGTCGTCCAGCCATCCCAGGTCTCCAGCCCAGCCAGGCTCCTCTTCCTTCACTCTCTGTTTCTCCCTGTCCCTCCCTCCCTCCCTCTCTCTCAGGCGCTGCCACCATCCAACCAATTGCACCTCACCAGAGGGATTGAGCTCAGGTCCCTCTGCTGCTCTGCCACTTGAAGGCTGAGCAAAGATAAAAGAAAAAGTAGTAAAATGCAGTCCTTAAATTCCTAACTTTATATATACTCCTACAGAGGGTAATAAGGAATCGGCTGAACAATTCTTGGAGTTGAATAACTCTTGGAGTTAGAAATCATCCACTACCTTGGTTTTGGTATGCAGGCCCCCTCCTCCCCTGGGTCATGTGCTTATAGCTACTTTCTGGATGCCGCCTTCCTCCTGGTGTAAAATGCAGCTGCTTTTTCAGCAAATTCAGCCGTATTATTCTCTTCCCTTGCCCTCTCCCCTAGCAGACTCTCTTTCCCTGTCAGCATGACTTTGCCTTCGTGAGTTCTATAGCTTAAGCATGACTAAGCCTTAGATCAGGAGTGTCAAAAATAAGGCCAGAGGGCCAGATCCGGCCCCTTGAGAGCTCTTATCCAGGCCACAAGCCAGCCCCTCCCCCACTTGCAATCTGGGCTGGCGAGGCATGGCCTGACCTGACCAAGTGACAGTTATGTCATATCTGGCCCTCGTAACAACTGAGTTCAACATCCCTGCCTTAGATGGAACTCTGACTGTCCATTGTCCTTCTTTGGACAGGGTCATCTGCATTTTCATGACACTGAACAGCTGTGTGCTTGGGGGGTAGCCAGCAAAAGCATGTTATAAACTTGGAGCCTATGCAGAGTGCGAGCCCAAGAATTATCCTTTGGGGATGCAAATTTTGGCACTAATCTTGAGGGTTTGGGGCAACTCACCACATCCTATTAATTATGAATGTGAGGCCATAAAGTAGAGTAGAAATTAGGGCATACACAAGCATATTTCCAAAGCCTTAAACCCTTTATCACAAAGGAACCAAGTTTCTCTCTCTCTTCAAAAGCCCTGTAGCAGAGAAATGTCATTTCAATGCTGGGATGGAGAAAAACATGCCCCTGTGCAATGTCCCTTTTCCTCCAAGCCCTTAAAAAGAGAGAGCCCTTGTATAATCTCCCTGGTTATGTGGCCATCCTCTATAGAAAAGGACCGCACAAGCTATATAAGAAAGACCACAGGAGACCGTGTGTCTTCTCTCTTCCAAATACACCCAAATGCTAAAATGATACTTTCTCAGTATGTTACTTTGCTGCAAACAAAAGCTCAAACAGAGCAATCAGCAATGCAGAACTTGAGAAGCTATTCCCTTCTCAGCTGACTTCAGGAAAATGTGGAGCTGAATTAATTTAGAATAGGCACAGAGGATACACAGAAAGGAAATAGCCTGGGATAATAACTAACGGGATTTGATAAATTTGGTGACATAGTTTGATTTATTGAAAATATTTGTTGAAGGACAAAAAGGGGCTTCTGTTGGTTTTTGCACAGATTTTAGGCTTAAGAAAAGGTATCCTCTCTCTAAAACCTTGATCCAAATTAACAGTATGATCTAGATTATCAGTCTTTTGGACAGAACTTTGGAAATAAGAAGAGAGGGCTAAACCAACATTATTTGAAATGAGGGGAGTTTAGAAATTATTTTATGCATCCACAAAGGCTTCAAAAATTAAAAACCCACATTAAAAAAATCTTGCTATGATATGATTTCAGATGTATATACATTAAAAAGAATGGGGTTTTAAGTATTTATGGTAAATGGATCTTTCAGTTGTTCTAGGTTAACTAGGAATGGATTAATATCCCAACAAATGTACTGTGATTTCCTATGAAGCTGTTCCACCTAAACATGAGGGTGAAAAATCTGCTCTACTAGAGATGGGCAGGAGGAGGGATGCATTTGGGTTTTTAATTTTAATTTCATTTTTTTGTACTCAAAGCATATTTCCAACTTCCCTCTTCCCCAAGACTCTTTGAGTATCTTCCAATAATTCTGAATTCTTTTCCATTTTCATTGGCTTTCTGTGGGCAAATGTAGCTTTCAGTCCTAATACATTTAAAATGATCGGTACTATGATGCCTGCAGGTGAACAAATGTATTAAAGTACAGGATGCCTGTATGTTTAATAGTTGTGCAGAGGACTGACAGAAACACCTTTTCTCACAGCCCTGCAACAGTGCAAGAGGTGCCTCCTCAAATTAGCTGTTATATCCAACTATTAAATGGTACTAAAGTCTTTGCCTCTATTGCACCTGGACAAGTGTAGATATTTGCAGTTGCAGACAGTTTGAAACTAGGGATGCGCATCTGAACCCCCCACCCCCCCACCCCCAGCATTTTCTGGTTTCAGGAGGGGCATACATACCAGTATTCAATGGCATTTGGGTCCCCTGGTACTGTTTTGGGATTTGGGTTCAAGTTTTTTCAGGATTCTGGAATTACTTGAAACCTGTTAAAGGAGGAGGGGGACAGGCCCAGGATTCTTAAAATGCCGGCCCTTGATATTCCCAAATATTTAAGGAAATATGCAGGACTTGGATACCTGTATTCCCGAGAATCCCAAATACCACTCTGAATACCTGAATTTGCCTGGAAACACCAATAAGGTTTTTTTGGGGGGTATATATTCGGAGAGTATATATCTGAGAGCACATCCCTATTAGAAACCATCAAGCACCTATGTTATCACCAGAGGCACAAAATGGTCAAAATGAATTGCTGGGATATGTTCTGAGAAGCCTATTGCTATTATTACAGCTGCTTCAACGATACTATCCCCGGCTACACTGAGGGTGTTTCCTTCCCCTGGGATGCCATTGACTGTTGCTGTATTTAAATGAAGAAGTCATGTTTCTACCACTCCAACGGGATATGGGACAGAATACCACAGGAGCTGAGTAAGAAAACCGCTCAATGCAAAATGAAACTCCAGCATATCTCAAGCGCTGATTTCACTGCGGGAGCCTGTGACCCACTTCCTGATGTCTGCTTTTAGGTCTGCTGAGTGAACCACCTGGAAAGGAAGCAAAATGTATCAAGTTGAAATTTCTAAAGAATTGGATGGATCCAGCCGCTCTGCTCAGCAATGTTTGAAGCCTTCCTCCAACATAGCCACTTAAGGTAGAAGAAGGTGCCTTAGGCTGGAAGGCACCTTCAAACTTGGCTGAGTTGAGGGCTGAATCTACCTGGTCATCTAGTAGAGATGACAGAAGATTGAATAAATGGTCACCTAGCTAAAGCGTACATGTTAAAGTGGTTCTTGCATTACATTACTATACTCGCAAATAGGAAATCACAATTTCCCATATTGTAAGAGAACTGTGTAAAATCTGTTCCTCCCCATTACATTTGCATGGGGCATCCATATTTCCATCTAGTGAGGAGGTGACACTCAAATTTGGCATTCCTACATGGTGCATGTGCCCTACATAGGATTCCTCACTAAAGAATATGCTGTCGTTAGGAAACCATCATGGGAGACCGGCCTCTAAATGAAGGACTGCAGCCATCCTGCACCTCTCAGGAGAAATGTCTCACTCAGTTCTTGCCCTTACAAGTCTATTTTTTTTATTATTATTATCCTCAAAATCTAGGTTATCTGTGTTTACGTTCACAGCTTGTCTGCTTCAGACAAGATCCTGGAGCTAACTAGATCCTCATGTCACACTATATTAATCTTTCCAAACAAAGCCGCCTGCAAGTTTATCACATAATAGTCCTCTTTTTAGGTGCTACTATGTGGGTTGGATATACCAATGGATTCTACCATGGTAGAAATAAAACAAAGGGCCTTCCACAGTCAGAGTCTGAACAGTACCAAAATGCATAGTTCAGTAGTTAAAGGTCCCTGGGGATTTTCCATCACCCAAAAGCTAAGAGAGATCTCTAGAGTACTAAGAATACTTCCTGTGAGTAGAGAGCCTCATCAACGGAGGCAGTCTTCAGAAATTGTCCTCAAAGGAAAGCTTCCATTTACTCTCTCAAGATTTCCCTCTCCTTTTAAGATGGGCGTTTTTACTCCCTCACAGTAATTATATGTTATGGTCTGCCAAGTTCGAGTACTCAAAAGCCCAGGGCAAAGCAGCCAACAGAGTTTTAAACCTTTACATTTCAGATTGCATTTGTAATTAAAATATTGTTCCCAGCAAATGCTCCATGCATAGGATGAATTTACTCAAATTGGCATGTAAGCTTCCAAGCAATGATCCATATGAATGTCTAATGAAACACCGAAGGAAGCATCCTCTCTGGGCCTGAGGACATACGCACTTTATAAAGCATAACTGTGTCTCTGAAAGCATAAAAGTTACGAAAATAACTGGAATGATTCCATACCTAGCCTAGTCCAGGCAAATCCTAAGCATGTTTACTCAGGAGTAAATCCCACTGTTATCAATAGCCCTACTTCCAACTACATGTGCAGAACTTACACCATATCTACATCAAAAGTTAAAACTCAGTAAATTCAAGAGCACCTACTTCCAAGTATGCATAGGATTGCAGACTAACATTGCATTCCTAAGGAGAGTTACTCCAGTCTAAACCCACTGAAATGAATGGGCTTACATTGGAGTAACTCTTCTTAGGAATGCACTGTTAGTCTCACTGAGGTAAATATGGATGACAGTAATTAGATAGGTTCCTGTGGTTCTTTGTCCTGATCGGATGGGTTTTTAAAAGACTGGATGGATCCATGTTATAGATTAGGCATAAAATAATCCTACTAATGGAGACACCAAACAAAATTTCAGTTGAGGTCCATTACAAATAAATTATACTATGCTGTAGAAAGATACATTCATGTTTGAAGGCACAGGGCTGGTCATACACTCAAACTGATGTTCTGTGTGGGGTGTGAGATTTGGAATGACGCCTTCAAACTGGCAATAAAGAAGGTAACTCCACTGCCACAGTCAGGTCATCACCTGGTGGAGGTAAGATTAAAGCACATGCAAAAGGGGAACAGTAAATATATTAAATCAGAGCTCGAGGGCACTACAAGACTGGATAATGCTGAACAAACTGAAACGTATTAATCTATACATGATGGAAGTGCTGTGAATTGGGAATAAAGTTTACACAAGAATAGATATACAACTTGTTCTGAATGGGGTTACACTTCCCCTGAAATATCGATAAAGTAATCTGAGGGTGCCCAGAGCTGGGTGGCCCTTGTCAGAATTCAGAAGCAGGGTCCGCCAAGGTTAGTACTTGGAAGGGAGGCCATGAAGGAAGGCCAGGATTGCTACACAGAGGCAGAAACTGGCAAACCACCTCTGTTTGTCTTGTCTTAAAAACCCTACAGGGTCACCACAAGTCAGCCATGACTCGACGGCACTTCCACCATCTGAGGATACCATTTTCCGAGGGTACTCTTATTGACTCATAGACAGGCTCCATAGAAGTGGCTAAGAGTGTCTTTTATCAGTTTAGGCTGGTTTATCACTTGCAGCCATGTCTGGAAGGGGGACCCTGATCTGGCCATTGCCATACATGCCTTGGTAACATTCATGTTGTGTGTGTGAGGTGCCATCGAGTCACTTCTGATTTATGGTGACCCTATGAATTAATGACCTCCAAGACGTCCTGTCCTTAACAGCCTTGCTCAGGTCTTGCAAACTGAGGGCTGTGGCTTCCTTCATTGAGTCAATACATCTCATGTTGGGCTTCCTCCTTTCCTGCTGCCTTCAACTTTTCCTAGCATTGCTGTCTTTTCTAGTTGACTCATCTTCTCATAATGCCACCAAATTACGATAGCCTCAGTTTAGTCATTTTTCAGTTCAGGCTTGATTTGATCTAGAACCCACTGATTTGTCTTTTTGGCTGTCCACGGTATCCGTAAAACTCACCTCCAACATTCAGATTAGACTACTGCAAAACCCTATGCAGGGCTGCCCTTGAAGATGCAACAGAAATTTCAACTGCAGCATAAATTGCAGCAGTTCGGCTTTTAATTGGGGTTCACTGTAATAAACTCAAGTAGCCAGTACTTTATAAAATGCACTGGTTTGTAGTCTGTTTCTGGGCCCAAATGTTTTTGACCTTTAAAGCTCTAAATGGGTTGGGTCGAAAGCACCTGAAGGACTGTCTCCATCTAGGCCAACATGCCTGAGTTTTGAGATCTGAGTGTATAGACTTGCTGCAGGAGCACACATCATCTGAGATTCAGCTGCTGAGGATTCAAGGCAGAGGCTTTTCAGTTGCTGTCCATAAACTGTGACACTACTCCAGGAGGTAAGATTGGTACTATTGTTACAGATTTTCCAGTGTCTGTTGAAGACATTTTAATTCAAGATGGCCTTGAATTATGTGGATAATTATATGATGACATCTTTGTTTTACCTGACATATTAATGGCATCAGGTTTGATATTATTTTAGTCTTTTAAAATAGTATCAAATACTGATGCCACGAAAACCTCAGGTAACACAAAATTGATTAGATCGACTTAAGGATTGATTAAACGTTTATATTATTGGTTTCTGAGAGGCAGAAAGGTGGCCTATAAATCAACTATAAATACATAAAATATAAAGCATAACTTTTCAAGTAGGTTCTCCAATCGAATGAGGTGCAAACCTCAGTCGTTTCAACAAGGCATGAGCTAACATCATAAATCTAATCCTGACCTTGGCCACATAGTGTGAATTTTAAAAAAAGTTATCTATACAGTTGGGCCCAAATGAGAAAAGGGAGATGTTTCTGCAAACCTGTGGGAACCCCCACATCAGCAGAAAAAACCCCAAGTATCAAATTGTGAGAGGGTTTATGCCCCCAGAGAAGTGATGCACACATATCATGTTTAAAACCAACCAACCAAAATCACAGTCCTGCTATTTGTGCCCTGGCCTGGCCTGGCAACTGCATTTGGATCTGGAAGGAGCTGCCTCTGCTTCTCCACCTGAGATGAAGCTAAAGCCTGTCTCCAGAATTCCAAGGTAGTTTCTGCTCTTCCAGAAGCTAAAATGACTAAACTGAGGCTGTCGTACTTTGGTCACATTCTGAGAAGACAAGAGTCTCCGGAAAAGACAATCATGCTAGAAAAAGTTGAAGGCAGCAGGAAAGGAAGACCCAACAAGAGATGGATCGACTCTATAAAGGAAGCCACAGTCCTCAATTTGCAAGATCTAAGCAAAGCTATTAAAGGATAGGACGTTTTGGAGGACATTAAGTCATAGGGTCGCCATAAGTCGGAAGCGACTTGATGGCACTTAACACACACACATACTCTGCTCTTCTCCTTGAACTGAAATACTCAAAGCACCACACTTTTAAAATTTAAGGTAGGACACTTTGAACTATATAAATGCGAAGCAGGATATAAGTGTTTTTAAATAAATATAACTTCCAAATATTAATACACAAAAACACGGGCTCACACAAGGGCTAGACTGAAGTCCACTTCTGAAAGGTTGCTGATGCTAGACTTCCTAAATTCAAAGACACATGCACACTCATGGCATAATCAAATACTGCCACGAAGTGCTGAACCTCACAATGCTGGGTTAAAAAAAAAAAACCCTGGCTGTCCTGGATGACATGATGTGTGTGAAGGCTTTTAAAGATATTGCACAGGGAAGAGCTACAGCAAACTGAATCAGACCAGAGATAAATAACTGTATGTGGTAAGCAGAATACTCGATTTTTTGGCCCAGAGGAGCTGTTGCGGAATTATGAGTTTGTATTTAGCCCCAGACCCCAACAGAAGACTGTGTAAGAGAAGGCCACCTAGGAAGAGCTGTAGCTCTGAGCCCTAAGGGACTGCGGTGTGGCCATGGCAAGTCTTCACACATAAACAGAAAATTTGGGATTTTTTTGCCTCAGACATTTTCCTGTTCTTATCTAAGTTGTCTGAAATAGTCTCAGAACCATTCTAACAATTTTATCTGTGTCATAGAGGCAAAGCACATGTTTGACATGCAGAAGGTCTCAGGTTCAATCCCCAGCATTTCCAATCTTTTTTTTAAAAAAGCTCTGGTAACAAAGCTAGGGAACAATTTTGCCTGAGGCCCTGGAGAGCCACCACCAACCTGAGTAGGCCTGTGCCCTCAGCACACAGCTGCTTCATTTGTTCTGTAGACCCAAAAGTGCTTTTTTAAAAAGAAAAACAACATTTATTCACAAATGTATAGTGCCCAGGATTTTTTGAAAGGAGAATACACAGCAGGTTAAACCACAACCACAGGCCACACCTCAAGCCCATGACCTACTCCAATGTCCCTCCTTGGCATGTGTTGAAACCTTCTGCTCCCTCCCTCTCTTCCACTCTGCTTAACCTATTTTCACTACCCTGAAGCTCACTCACTCCGCCTTCCTTGGACTCGTTTTCCCTTAGACCCCCTTGCTGCCTCTTGCCACCTTAAACAGCCATTAGATGCACTTCATAAATGGATCAGAAGTAGGCATGTTTCTAGATATCCTACCTTTTAATGTCAAAGTTTTAACTTGAAGAAAATTGGATAAACACCAAGAAAATAATCTCCGGCACTCTTGGCTAAAAATGACATGACTATTATAAATAAAAGTTTGTTTTTATTATTATCACCAGAAAACACACCTCAGAATGGCGAGTGATCTTTATTCAGAAGGCTTCTGCTTAGGCATGATATCAGTTTGAAACAGTTATTTCCTTGCTGGAGTTAACTATCTCATTTACTGGCGGGGAGGGGGAGGATCACACAGTTCTGTAGCTGTTATGAGCAGACCAAGTGAATTAAGTCAGGCTGACTTCCAGCCAAGTCTTTACTGCTGCTACCGCTGTTGTTCTTGGAGCGGCTTAGACTCTTCCCATGGACGGGGTCCTCTGATGTTCTTCCAGTCATCAAAATTAGAGTCTTTCAATTTCTGTAGGAATACAAACAACATAAAATAGGTTGGTAAACATCAAACTTCTGCCAAACATTCTTGACTCCTGTGCATAAATTGCAGCACCACCTTTAGAACCCAGGGCCTGCTATAATTTTTTTCAGAAGACATAAAGAAAATATCCGTAGGTAAGCCCAAAGGAAGCCACAAGTCAGCAGAAGCATGCCCACATTTATGTCTCCATAGCAAAGGAATAAGTGAGGCACCTCAAGTCAGATGGTAAGGTAGAAACCTCTCCTGTCAATCTGGCCCTTTGCAGGTCCCCTCAGGACTGCTACTTGGAATTCATCCCACTGCAATCTGGGAAAGGTAGAATTTACATAGGAAACAAGAAGGAGCACCACTCTTCCTATTCCAAACAATAGGTTCCCCTTTGCGGTAGCTTGCAATAGATACCAACAGTTAGTATGCTTGGGAGTGGAGGGGACTGTATGTGCGCACATGTAAGAGAGTACTAGCTTCAAATGTGTTATGAGCAAACCTATTCAAAATGGTTAGTGCAGCTGTCAGACAAAAAAACAAATCCCTACCCCAAATCTAGAGAGTTCCTTACTAAATAAGTTCCTGAAAAATAAGGAGCCTGCTGAATGTTTTATTACCCATGTTCCATACTTTTCAGTATACTATAGTGTTGAGAATGCAAGACTTTTTAAACTTTTCAGTCACAGCCCTAACCCATCAACCCAATCCAGATTATCATGGCATACCAAAGTCTGCTTTTCTCTTTTCCCTTCTCTCCAAAACAAGAGGGTAGGCAGCATTAGTAGAACTACAAAACAACATCAAATCGAACAATTTATTCTTGGCACAGAATTGTGAAAGTAGAAAGGCATAATACTAAGTAAAGACAACCTCCTCAACATAATAATCTTCAGACTGTAAAGAGCAGAGAGGTAGCAGTTCACAGATGCAGGAGTGAATGCTATCCCAACTGTGATCTGGGGTGGAACCTGGAGTTCTGATTGGGATGGAATGATTTATACAGGCACAGGTTAGGTATTTCCCCATGCCTGAAGACATCTGGCACAGTTGAGGGTCAATAATGCCATCAACTACATGCCGCTTCAGAGATATAACATTCCCTAGGCTACTTTGGCATGCATGGCCAGCATGGACCATCTGTTCCTGGCTCTGGCAAAACCTTCTGGAGCAAAAACCAATGTCCTGCACAGACTGCACCCCTGCATATATTTTTCCCAGGAGATGATTATACAAAAACCACACACACTAAACACCAGTTATTAACTGACACCTTTATTGCACCAGCTCCGATAAGACCATGACTATTTTTCATTTTCAACTGATATTTATTTCCTACGGCTGACTTTCTAACTGTGTCTATTCTTGTCTCCTCAAGACACATGCATGCAAGACAAGTATTGGTGGTTTAAGAGTGAAATCCCCCAACTATGGCATGCCCTCTGGTCTTTCCTTTCACAACTACAAACATCATGGAACTAAGGCCTGGAGTCATCTTCATTTGCAAAGAAAATGTCATCTGAGAAAATAAGAAAAAGTGAGGACTAAAAAAATCTAAAAGCTAAAGATCAGAAAAATCCCAGATGATTAAAGAAAAAAGAAATCTTAGGTCTCCAGATCTGAAAATACTTATTTTGCTTTATACAAGGCACTTACCTAAAATGTACTGTCTTGTAGCAATCTGAAATAATTTGCTAACCATGAAAAAACTCTGTATGAGGCCCACTTGTTAGAATAGTAATAGACATATGAAGAAACACATAAAAAATCTGCAAAAAACCCTTGATTTTGACAGCAAAGCAACAAGGTGCAATGAAATTGCAGTCAGGCACAAACATAACTCATGGACAGGTTTCCTTGCTCCCCTTATTCTGCCCACCTCCCTTCATGCATTTGATGCCAACTTTCCCATTTTGAGCAAGCTCTGATTTACTCTGACATCCAAGGAGAAGGTCTGATGTATGGTTGACAACTTCCAGGTGTGGCCTGGAGATTTCC
The DNA here is from genome assembly GCF_029931775.1 of Euleptes europaea. Taxonomy (NCBI): domain Eukaryota; kingdom Metazoa; phylum Chordata; class Lepidosauria; order Squamata; family Sphaerodactylidae; genus Euleptes; species Euleptes europaea. Next base: position 55,662,206 of record NC_079317.1, on the reverse strand, counting down.
TGGAATTACAACTCATTTCCAACCTACAAAGATCAGTTACCCTGGAGAAAATGGCTGCTTTGGAGGGTGGACCCTATGGCATTATACCCCACTGAAGTCCTCCCCCCAAACCCACCATCCCCAGGCTCCGCCCCCAAATATACAGGATTTTTCCAACCCAGAGTTGGCAACCCTAGGATAAAGGAAAGAAGGATTTCTTTGTTTGGGGTGAATCCTCAGAGATTGCAAATCCTTGGGTGGGAGCAAAAATGCAGACCTGCTAGAACAGACAAAGTTTCAAGAACTGACTTACCTTCTAACCAGGACACTACCAGAAATTAAAATTTGGTAACTTTAAGATTACTTTGTCTCTCTCTTACTTTACCAACATTAGGGGCAGTTTTTAGATTTAGGAAAAGGGAAATGTGCTTATTATCCATGTTCACTTGCTCAGCTAGATAATTGTTTCTTCTCTCTTGTAATCAGAGCATTAATGATAACTTATTGTTTTTCTTTTTAGGAGTATGGTGAGGTACAGTCATCATTCTGTTCCACATAAAAATCTAAAAGGTACTCACTAACCAAGGAACAAAAAGGAGGTGGGGAAAGCCCTACCTGGACTTTAATTACAAGACAGGCTTGGCTTGTAAGATTTGGCCCCACTATCAGTGAAAAAGGAAGCAGGTAGGGTTTTTTAAAAGCCAGTAAAGGACTAAACTGGTGTAGCTATGTAAGCCTGTGATGGTGGCAAGTGGTAGAAGCCTTCATTTCCACTGAGATGGAAAAGTGAACTCATTGAGAGCTATTAATATAAGACTGTGACCACCTGGGCATTTTCACCAGGTATAAGGTCTGACAGGAATCAGCAAAAGGATTTGCAGGGACTGTTTTATCACAGTGAACATAGGAAAGTGTTTCTCCCAGCTGTCTTACTCGCTAACTCAAAGAACATACAGAACTAAGCAGACCACTGAGGAAATTGCTTTTAACTTACCTTGTAGCTGCCTGCTACTCAAAAGTAGGACTCTAGTAAAAAATCCAGTGAAGTGAAGAGAGGTTGTCAGAAATGAAGCGCAACAAGGATTACAGTTTAACGCTCCCTTGCTGCATATTTTCCCCAATATGCTTAGGGTCTGCCACCATAGCAAGGTCTGAGATACTGACTGATGTCTCCAGACATTGCAAGAAGTTGCAACACTGAAAGAAGCCTAATACGTATTTTTTAAGCATAAGATGACACCCCTTTATATCTCATGTACTGCTACAATTTTTAAAAGCCATCAAATATTTGAAAGCAGGAATATGTAAGAGGAGGATTCAAAATTCCACACAAAACCTAGATGTACATAACAGAAGGTTTTCCTCTCCTCAAAGCTCTTTTGATCACATATCTTGAGCAGTCATGTATCTTCCTCTGATAAATATCATCTTCAAGAATTTATGCCCAAACAATAATTAAAAAAAAAAATAGCGGCAGCGAGGGCAATATTAGGAGATCTATCAGATAAAAGGAGTGAGATTATATTATAGTGAGGTAAAAAAGGAAACGTTATCCAAATAGTATGTTAAAAATCTGAGGCTAAACTGAGGCTAAACTAAACTGAGGCTATCGTATTTTGGTCATGTCATGAGACAACAAGAGTCACTGGAAAAGACAGTCCTGCTAGGAAAAGTTGAGGGCAGCAGGAAAAGAGGAAGACCCAACAAGAGATGGATTGACTCAATAAAGGAAGCCACAGCCTTCAATTTGCAAGATCTGAACAAGGCTGTCAAAGATAGGACATTCTGGAGGACTTTCATTCATAGGGTCGCCATGAGTCGGAAACGACTTGATGGCACTTAACACACACACACATATGTTAAAAATCAATTCTTAAGAGTCACATGCAAGGGGCATTCCAATAAAATATGCATCATTGTACCAATCTTCCCCAAAGAATAGTCACACAAACGCTCCGACAAAAGGGGTCCTCATTAATCTACCACTCATAACGGTTGGCCTGCACATTTAAATAACAGAGGGTTTTAAAAGAAATACATGAGGGGTGGTCTTAGTGATTTTGTAGCCCCAAGCAAACACCCAGGATGGGGCCCCACCACCAGCCTGGACCAACACCCAAAGGAGGGAGGGAGAAAGCACCTGCTGGGCCAGCCCCGAGCTGTACATGGCTTGGCCAGTGGGCAAGTTTGGTTTGCTCAGCCCCATAAGGGGCCTGCAGTTGATGGGCGACCTCCCCTCCAGCCTGGGCCATGGCAGCAGCTGGCACATGCCCAGCTGGAGCAGCAGTGGTGAGCAAGCAACAAAGTGAGCAAAGGGTGACTGTACAACCCTGGCTTCCCCACCCACCATCCCATACTCACTGCTTCCTTTCTCTCCTCTGTGAGGGACCAACTGGGCTGTGGGGCGGGGGGCAGCAGCAGCAGCCGAGCCAACCCCCAGCCAGCCTTCATCCTGGGCTGCATGGAGTTGCCATGCCAGCACACTAGCAAGGACAGCGGCCAGCAGCGGCCATTGTTGGTTGAGGAAGGGGCCACCGCAGGAACAGGGAGGAGCAGCTGAGGCTGAGCAAACCCTCAGCCTCCACTCTGTCCCTCATTTTTTAGAGTAGCAGTGAGAGTGCAGCGGAGATGGAAAGGCCAGTGGCCTGCCAGTGGCAGTTGGGGGGGGGGAGACAGTAGAGCACCCAGAGCAGTGCTCTACTGCCTTGTCTGGTTCTGTCAGTTTATACTCCTACAACAGAAAGCTTTGGTTGTCTCCATTGCCAAGTCAAATTTTCATCTTAAAGTTTTTTTTTAATCCAAAGACATGATGTTTCTTGCCTGAGAAACTTTTATTTCTTTGAACCTACAAATGGTTTTTAGGCTTCTTATAATCCAGGGCCCCATTAAAAGATAAGGTGAGAGAGAAATTCAGCAGCTGCTCTTTCTCCTATAATTGTGTTACCTATCCCATGACTTAAGAACAGAAACTGTCTAAAACGGGGTCTGACTTTTTTTTCTTTGCTTTAACAAAAGCACAAAGCTGCTCCCTCAAAAACAAGGATGCAAAGTTTAGTCAAATGATCAGTTAAAATAACTGATTCAAAAGATGGTCACAATTTATCTGGAAGACTTGAAATAAACAAATTGTTTTCGAGCAAATCCTTAGAGAAACCTCAAGGAGCAGATGGGGCATCTCACACATGGGGTGTCTTACACAGGAGAGAAATGGCTGGAGTGGGGTGGATCTTGTTGTGACACACAAGCACATCATCGAAAGACAGAGAAATTATGCTTTTAATTTACATGCAGATTTATACAAATTTAATTTATTTCATTGCTTAATACTCATAATCAATCAGTTATGATTTGTTTAATCACATTGTAGTTCATTCAATATATATTTTCCTCATTTATGTCAAAACAAAACGCTGGAAACATTGGAGACTAACTGGATGTCCCTTCACTCCCTAATCTACATCAGATGTTTTCACATTTAGCTCTAGTTCAGAATCCCATCACTGTTGTTGGGTTTGGGGTTTTGTGCTCTTTGTTTTGTTTTATTTATTTTTGCTTTATACAAATTTATTTAATCAGTTTAACAGGTCTGTATGGAAATAAACTTTCCATACAGACCTATTATTCAGCACTCATGAGAAGATTCTAAACTGAATCTTGTAAGAAACTGAATGAAGAAAAAAGAAAGGGGAAAGATTTCCACTCAGAAAGTAAAAGGTTGGTACTAAAAGCAAGTAATTAGCATGCAAAAGCCCCTCTTAAAGCATTCTATGATAAGAATGAAAGATAACAATTTACTCATTATGCTTTGTAATGGGGAAAAGTGAACACAGAGCAAGAGAAGAGGAAGAGAGGTACTTATCAGTATCCACAATGTCATATAAATACCATGCTGGGGGCACTTACCAAACCTCTACTGTAGGGTTGCCAGCTATGGGTTGGGAAATACCTGGAGATTTTTGGGGCAAAGCCTGAGGAGGGTGAGGTTTGGGGAGGGGAGAGACTTCAATGCCATAGAGTCCAATTGCCAAAGCGGCCATTTTCTCCAGGTGAACTGATTTCTATTGGCTGGAGATCAGTTGTAATAGATCTCCAACTAGTACCTGGAGGTTGGCAATCCTACTCTACTGTCTTCCTGTCACCACACTGAATTTTCCTGCCCCTATTCCAGTTGCAGGGACAGGGACACTTATAACACTGACATTTTGTCATGTTTTGTACTACTAGCTGTTACCAGAAGAGAGGAAGAGCATAAACCGAGTGCCTCACAGTAAAGAATTATTGGCCATACTGTATTGCTCACAAACACAGCAAACCTGTACCATTTCAGACTTCAGGTGGTAGCTCTCATGACCAAATGCTCCTCCATACCAGAAATTCCTCCCACGAAGAAAAGAAGGATGCTGGAGAGAAGGGTTCTAGCCTTCTCCCCAACACATTAATTTTTCTACATGGAGAGAACGTTTTTCATGCCCCGCCCCCAGTACAAGTGTACCATCTCAACAAGAACTAGGCCTAAAAGTCTATTTCACCCACCTCATAAGAAGGACAGGATACAAATGTAACATAAATATGTCTACTTATTTATCTACAGCATTTATAGTCCACTTTTCCATTTAAAAAAAAGTATGCATCTCTCAGGAAAAGACTTAGTTTGAAAAACAACAAGAATTCTTTACTTTTTAATGTAGGCTATTTGACACTGATAAATTTGCCTCTTACGCCCGCTTAAGCTTTATTTTTGGATTTTTCCTATCCCTCCCCCACTGCCTCAAATAACATAGACCATGGTGTCCTAGCAGGAAATCATATGCTTTGCATTTTTACAACCTGCTTTACAAGGTGCATCCCAGAAGTGGAACTGTATTCCCATTAGCATTGGTGGCAGTTGCTGAAAGTGCAGTGATTTATTAGGGAAACGGGAGAGGAAGGCCTAGCCGGCTGCATGAGAACACAAATGTGTGAGCAGAATGCTTAAGCAATGGAAGGGATCTGGGGAAGGAGATTACCCTCAGAACCCCAGATGGAGAGAACTCATGATAGACTTGAAAAGGTAGTCACTTGGTAGATAAATACACTCACCGATTACAGCTCTTGCTTGAGACCTTGAAATAACGTCAATATTGGAGGCACTGCTATATGGATGATCAGAACTCTACACATCTCATCCTGTACAGGTTAGCAATTATTCAGCACCACCAGCTTCTTTTTGAAACAACACTCTAGCCAACAGTAAACCAGGCAGTCCCTTTAGTAATCATAAAGGGACCACAATGGGGCCACCCACATATAAGGTAAGGACTTTACATAGTCAGAGAACTCCCCATGTGTACAGGAAAATATCACTTTTTTAAATTTAAAAAACCTTTAGAAAATGGGCTGATGAGGCCTGAAAATTCTCCACAAGGGACAAAATGTTGAGAGCCAATGGGAGAGGAGGAGGAAAGTGCCATCACACTGCAGCCGATTTGTGGCAACCCCATAGGGTTTTCAAGGCAAGAGACTAACAGAGGTGGCATGCCATTGCCTGCCTCTGCATAGCATCCCTGGACTTCCTTGATGGCCTCCCATCCATGTTCTAACCAGGGATGACCCCGCTTAGCTTCTAAGTTCCGACTAGCTTGTGCCATCCAGGCCAGCACAGAGAGAGAGGAAAGAGAAATCAGCCTGCTCAAGCAACTGCATGATTATTGAATCACTGAAGGGGAGGTGTTGAGGATTGAGGTGAGATTTCCAAATTATTCTCCCACAATTCCTTGCAAGCTCCCTGCTTCTATAGGTACTAATTTGAAGCTCTTTTTATAGGTACTAATTCGAAGCTCTTGTTAATCTGTATACATTGCTTGAAGTATGTGCTCCATCTTCTCAATTCACAAATTGGGGTTTGAAGAGACAACATTCTGTTCAGACAGACCCAATCCTATTACCATGCTGCCACTTAGGTAAGAGGGTCTGTAAATGCCACGACTGTGACTTGGACGTAGGAATGGATAGTAGAACCTTTAATTGATGATCATTTCTTATAAATGGCAACTATATGGTCATCAGTTAGAGCACAGTGAGATCAGCCCAGGAGAAAATGGCGAGGGGGGAGACAATCTTTTGGTAAGGAACAAAGAGAAAATAATGCCTCACTTGGTTGTCCTGATCAGTTAGCAGGCTGCTTCACCTGGAAGTGTATCCAGACAATCTGAACGCCAAAGGGCAAGAAATGAATTATGGAAGAATTCTTGCCCTCCACAGCCAGCACAACAACACTCACTCTGTGCAGCAACAGAAGGTAGTAAAGAGTTGAGACCTTTCGAAATTGAGAAGGAATCTGACTGACTACTGTGACCATTGAAACAGGGATTTTTCTTTAATTGTGTATTCAGATATTGTAGTGAGAAGAGCACAGAAATGGAAAGTTGAGGAGAAAAGAGCTCAAGTTAACCTTTTTTTTTTTTTTTTTTTTTTTGGCTGATGAATTACTGCCTTAGCTTTTCCTAAGCTCAACATGTATTATTTTCCAAATGTCATCATGTTAGGTCCCTGATTTTGAGGTAGGGTGTCAGAGATAGCAAAGAGGTCTCTCAAGCCAATTTCATCTAATAGGATGATTCACTGAGGCAGGACTTTTCTCATGAGCCAATTTTTTTTTAAATCTCTGCTGAAGTCCCTGTTGGGCCAATATGAAATCCTGTTTAATGTTAAAAACTCTGTCTAAGCAGACACTTAACTGAGGATCATCTTCAAAGTATCCTGACATTGCCCCCGGCATTAGAAGCCCTAAACTTTAAACCTTTAAGCAACCTGGAAACTGTTGCTTTGTTGTCATTGTGGTAAGACTGCTGCAGATATTTTCATCAGTTCAAGAAACCATAACAGTTGGCCAAGCTTTGTTTTTGCATATAAACATGTCCCAATGCTTCCAGTCTCAGTCAGGAAAAAAAACCCTCTGCAGAAATAGCATTGAAAAATTCAAGAGGTCCACCATATAAACTGGGTGGTTACCAATGCCAGGACTGCAAAATCCCTTCCTCTGTTATGATTCACAATATCTTTGGGTATCCTTCACACATCTGTTGGGAATTAATTGCAACTGTCCTTAACAAGGACTACTATGCAAAGGTACACATATCCTTCTCACTCAATATCAACAATGATTTCACCTCCTGCCACATCTTCAGCATCTTCATCTGCATGGTTATTATTCCATGGAGGACCCACAACCTGAATAAACTTTCCTGGGGCTGGAAATCACTGCTGAGGAAGTGGGGGCATGGGAAATATTCCCTGCCCTTACAACCATGATTGCTGGATCCAATCCGGTAGCAGGTAATGCGTTGGAAAAGTAGACTCTGATCTGGTGCTTTTCCTAGATGTTCATCTTTATTTGGGTGCACATAATTAAATATAACCAACATCGCTATTTAAGTATAAGTATGTCTGAACACTGTTGATTGTGAGGCACTTTCAAAACTGGAACAATCTGAAATGCCAGATCGGAATTCATTCCCCGTTAGTCAGAAAGATTTTTTGTTATGCCCTCTGTGAGCCAAGGCAAAGCACAATAATCTTTTAGCCACTTCCAGCCATCAAATATAATCTTTGCAAGAACAGCTGATGAGGTGATGGACATTTAATATTTTGCCATGCCATTTTTGTGTCCTGAACTATTGATTCTTCTACAACAATCAACACAATTCTAGCAATTCAAATATGGTCTTTAAAGCTATTTAAGCCAGATGGGGAGATCTAAGTAAACACACAGTTCTGAGATGAAGCTGTGTCAAGTTTAAAGAAGGGAGACTTTTCATTACACGATAGTTCCTTCACATAAATAAATCAGAGCAGTATTGCAATATTTACCGGAGAACACTAACCACAAAAGACTTTCCGGAGTTAAAATAAGGTTGGATCCAACAGAAAGTTTCCACTGTTGGAGAGGGGGCAGTTTTCACCACTTCTCACAGCAGCCCTCAAACTCTCCTGTCATGCTGTTCTCGCAGGCTGCGTCGCCCAGAAGCAACAGTTTGGGAGCATTTTAGGCTGCAGTAGGAAGGGGATAACAAATAATTCCTCCTCCACTGATGAATATTTGTTATATCAGCAGAGATTTTGCACAGGATCCAGCCCAGATTTGTGAGTTTGGGACAGGCATTTCCATTTCTCTTACAATTAAAGATGGTTTCGCTCATAAAAAAATAATACAGAATGAATGTGTCTTGAAGCATGGTTATGCCCCAGATCTAGCTATTTCTAACCGTATCTTTGGCTCATCTAAGAACATGAATGCTAAAAATCAAAGTGAAAGGCTGTAGTACAGAAAATGCATTCAAGGCCAGAAAAGTATTGGGTCTGCCTTGCTCTGTACCTTGTTTCTGCTGCCTGTCATCTGTGTCTTTCCTAGGAACGGGATCTAGCCAAACGAGGGAAGGGGCAGACAGAGAAATACAAGACTCCTGTTAAAGTACAACAAGGATTATGGAGACTTCTCCTGATGGAAGAAACTAATTTCTAGGCCTAGATGTTTACAAGTACTTCACAATCCTCTCATTCACAGAAGCTCTCCAAGTAAATTAAATGTATTTCTTTGCAAAGGGTATAGATTTAAACTGTGAACGTGTAATGGATTTAGAAAATCCTGAAGTGGACTAAATAGTGGTAGCTTCAGAGGGTAGCTGTGTTGGTTTGCAGTAGAACAGTTAGTTGGGTTTGATTTCAGTAGCACCTTAGAGACCAACAAGATTTTCAGGGTATAAGCTTTGAGAGTCAAAGCTCCCTTCATAAACTAATCACCAGAGTCACTAAAGGCGATCAGGTAGTTTTGCAATTGCCACATGGATCCCATCATAAAGTCAGTCTGCAGTATAAATGAAGACACATACTTGTTCCACTCAGGACACGCATTTCTTTCACAGACTAACCATAGAAATAGCGAAACCATTTGTGTTGCTGTATTTGGCAGGCTGACATCAAAGAAGGGGCGTGCCCTACAAGGTTCTGAACACTCAAATAATGCTTCTTCCACAGGGAAAAGCCTGCTTTAACTGGATGGTGGTGAATCAACGCCAGGGTTTAATTTTAGTTACAGTCAGAAATACCATATAATCGCTACGGCAGGGTAAAAAATAAAATAAAGGGTTTCAGTAACACAGCTTACAGTGAACCGTACCTCATATTCAGATTCCAGTGTCACTTTATTCTTTTTGACTCTTTCTTCCAGAGCTGGATCCATCTGCCAAGTAAACAAAGACACCAAGAATATATAAGTATGAACTGCACTTTAGTCTGAAAGAACTTAGAACCCTTCTGACGGCTTTCCCAATAAGAAATGCTCTCTCCAATCCACTTTAGTAGTATTACAAATCTAAGGAGACCTGACTAGGGGAGCCAGTTCTGGGTTAGAAAATACCTGGAGTTTTTTGGGAGTTAGAGCCTGAGGAGGGTGGGGTTTAGAGAGGGGAGGGACTTCAATGTCATAGAGTCCAATTGTCAAAGTGGCCATTTTCTCCAGGTGAACTGATCTCTATCGGCTGGAGATCAGTTGTAATAGCAGGAGATCTCCAACTAGTACCGGTAGGTTGCCAACCCTAATTGAAGCACAACGTGGAAATCTGGGACAGGACAGCAGTTTTTTTAGGCAACTTAGATGCTCATGGCTCAGTGTCACATGAGATACTCTGCTACCATATGGTTAAGTTACAAGTTATTACCCTGTACTCCCCCTTTGCTGTTTTTACTGCTTTGCTACTTTTATTGGTTTTACCACTGCTTTGACATTGCTTGAAAGGGCTTGGGTGTGAGCATAAGGACAGAGCGCAGGCCCTTAGTTGTAGTGGGGAGAAGGAGAGGAATGCAAGAAGGAAGAACTTCTGTCCACTAGCTTTGAGACCTAGTCAAGAGAAGGAATAGAGCTTTATACTCTCAATCATGCTTGCAGAAGAGGTTGCACTCCCACCTCTTCCATCTACCCTGCTGTTACTTCTGCTTCTCCATGCCTCTCCCTGTTGCTGCTGCCATTTCCTTTATTAACTGTCCCCTTCACCATGCTCATGCATCCACTGTCTCTCTCATGGGGGGGATATTAAAATGGAGTGCATTTTGGTTTTCAAAGTCACTTTGGGACACAAGGAAACAACAAGGAAATAAGTATATTCTAGTTATATGGCTGAACTTCTATGATAGATTCTTCTTGGTCCAAAAATGAGCTATATGCAAAGCCAAAGTTTACCTATAAGGATGCATTTCTCTGTCCTCAGGCAGACAAGACAGCTTCCAGAAAAAGAGAGCAGAAAAATACTGGCAAGGAGTTCAGAACTCCAGAGCAGACTGACAATGCAGTTTCATTTAACAACCAGAAAGAAAGGAAACTGTTTCTCTGAGTTTTTCTTTAAAGGCAGAATTTTGCCAGCAGCTGCACTGAATTCAGTCCGGTGTTCTAGGAACATTTCACAGCTGTAATATATTTATAGATACTAGGCGTGCACACACTTTTTGGGACCAACGGATCGATGTTCACATCAAAGCTAGCCTGATGTGCTGTAGGCCTAATATTTATTCTGGACTATATTAGAAGAAAAAACACAGCCAACGTGGTCAGCTGGGCCGCAAGTTCCTAAGCCGAGCTCTCAACCTAAGTTGTTTTAGCGGACACTGGATTCTTGTCAGGTAGCAGGCAACCATCTAACCACAGGTTGGCAAAACCTGATCAAATATTTGTCCTTCAGAAGTCTTTGGGCTGTAAAACTAATCTGCACTGCTGGACATTTCCAGAACATTAAGAACAGTTGTTTAAACCCAGAAAAAAAATGTGTACAATTATGTTATTTAAACATGCAGCTTCCTTTCTTGCTATAACCTGCAAATATAAAAATGAGCTTAAAATGAATTGAAATCTGATCGGAAGGGAAGTAAGATTTTTTTTCCCCTCACCCCAACCAAAGTGTGAATAAAATCCTGTACCTGGTACAGCAGAGTACTGAACTACCATCACTGGCAGCCTAGTGATTCTGGTCCCTGGGCAAAATTCAAGGATGGGCCCCACAATCATGGGAGGGGGGCATGTCCCCCCCTCACTGCCACACAGCTGAAACCACTGCCCCTATGAGGAGAGCCACAAGTGGGCTGCATGCTTGGGAGGGCTGCTTCTTCCTCTTCCTTCCCCCAACCCCCTGAACAACACCATGGACTTGGTGTGGCTGCAGAGGGAGGCATGCTTGCTGGCTCCACTCCCCAACTCCTCTGCTTGGGCTACAGTTCCCCTGCTTCAGGGTACCATTGGATATGGTGGAAGCCATGACAATGGAGTTGCCAGCCTCCAGGCACTAGCTGGAGATCTCCTGATATTACAACTGATCTCCAGCTGATAGAGATCAGTTCCCCTGGAGAAAATGGCCACTTTGGCCATTGGACTCTATGGCACTGAAGTCACTCCCCTCCCAAACCCCGCCCTCCTTAGGCTCCATCCCAAAAACCTCCCGCCAGTGGGGAAGAGGGACCTGGCAACCCTACATGGCAAAGAGGCAGAGGCAGTCTTCATGGCTGTTTCCTCCCCCCACCAGGCCTCCCACCAGAGGCACAGGCTCAGTGTAGCTGGAGAAGGAGGCATGCTCACTGGGCCCACGCCCACCTCGTTGGCTCAGGCTGCAGCTCTGCCACATCAGGGAATCCCCAAGCATCCTACCCCTCTCTGCATTGCTACTGCAAACCTGCCACCGTGGCTGCCCTCAGTGAAACCTCTGGGGTCATGGGAGCAGCCAGAGCAGCTGCCCCAGGTGCCCCCATGCCTCAGACCACCCCTGGCTGCCATTTCCACCAAGGAAAATGGAATCACTAGTCGGGTGATCACTCTTAGTTCCGGAAGAGTTCCAGGCCCCACCTCGAGGTTGGCAACCCCAGGAGCAAAATGGAACTCTGTGTTCGATTGACCAGAATGAAGGTACAGAACATAGATGGGGGATGAGAAGGATATTTCATGTGACAGAAACCTTTTCTGTTTTTCCCCCTTCACCCACTATCATCCCCTTTCCTGGTTTCCTGTTCTTTGTAGGTATGGATTCCATGTCCTCCCTATAAAAGGATGGGAGATCTCGACTAATGCCCACAAATTTTTAATATAAAAATTAAACCAACACTAATTTTTCACAGTCATTTCACACACAGTGGGTTGAATCCTGACAATACTTTCCTCTCACAACGGGGTTTCCTGTTAGCAGAACAGAATTTGCCTGCCTCCCTTGTCCTGCTGCAGCCGGCTGATCTTTCCAAAATGCTACCCTGGGGAACGGGATCCCCAAAAACAGCCTGGGGGGCAACCTGGAGGTCTGCAGCAGGAGGGGGGAAATGAGCAAAAATAGTTCTCCCACCTGTGAACGGAAATCATTGTTTGGTTTTATCTGAATTTAAACACATTATTGTCATTCGATGGAGCGGCCTTACATAACTTTATTTTTGGCTTGCATAATCATGGAAATCACCAGAAGACAAGTCAAAAATTAAAGCTGCACAGATGTTCTGCCTTTATATCACCATGAAGACAACTGTCCAAATATTGTCCAGTGTCATAGCCATCATACAGCATTTGCTAACAAATACTGACATTATGTACTGCACAGCCTCAGAAAGGTTTGCTACAGGCTTCTCATTTTTCAAACAATACATTTTTCTTACCGCCACATGAATGTTCAGTTGTGACTATCATGGTCATCACTTTGTCTAAAGAAGGAAACTCTGAGCACAACAGCTCCTGCAAGATGTTGGTTCTTCTTTCACCACAGCCAGGAAGTGAGTGTTACTGTGATAATTCTTACCAAGTAGATCAGCTGTGGGGGAGGGTGGGGGAGCTAGTGCAATAAGGATGGAATTAGGGAATAATGATGGCTCCTTGCCCAGGGGTCCACAAAAACCTAATTCAGGGGGCTTTAAACAGCTTAGATTAGGTCTTGACAAATCCCAGGCACCAGGACACCTATAAATTTCATTGTGACGCCTAGTATTTTCAGTAGTCATTTATTCGAAGTGCCTCTTGGTGGCTCACAGCAGAAGTACAGAGCTTATTAAGGTGAGGGACAGAGATTAGCTTTTAGTTGTGATGACAAACATATCTATTTATGTGCTTAACACTTTTGTTGTATGTGTGTGTTTAAGTGCTGTCAAGTTGCGTCTGGTTTATGGTGACCCTGTGAATTAATGACCTCCAAATGTCCTACTGTCCAAAACGTCCTACATTGCTCAGGTCTTGCAAACTGAGGGCCGTGGCTTCCTTGAATGAGTCAGTCTGCCTCATGTTGGATCTACCTTTTTCCTGCTGCCTTCAGCTTTTCCTAGTATGACTGTCTTTTCTAGTGACTCCTGCCTTTTCATAATGTGACCTACCTTTTCATAATGTGACCTAAGTATGATAGGCTGAGTTTGGTCATTTTAGCTTTTAGGGGGAGTTCAGGCTTGATTTGACATAGAACCCATTTATTTGTCTTTCTTGGAGGTCCATGATATCCGCAAAACTCTCCTCCAATACCACCTTTCAAATAAATCAACTTTCTTTATTGTGCAATTTTCACACCCATACATTTCTTTGGCATGGATTATCTTGAACTTGGTCACATCATTACACATTGTCACATTTAAGGATCTTTTCTTCCTTCATAGCTGCTCTTCCCAGTCTCAATCTCCTTCTGATTTCATGGTTGCAGTTTCCCTTTTGGTTGATGATGGAGCCAAGGAATAGAAAACCTTGAATAATTTCAGTTTCTTCATCGTCAACCTTAAAGTTGTGTAACTCTCCCCCCGAAAAAAAATAGTCATTACTATTATCTTCTTGATGTTCAACTGTAATCCTGCTTTGGCATTTTTGTCTTTAACTCCCATCAGGAGTAATTTCAATAGTCACTATTTTCTGCCAGTAACGTGGTGCCATCTGCATATCTTAAATTGTTCATGTTCCTCCCACCAATTTTCACTCCACCTTCATCTAACTCTAATCTGGCTTTACTTATGACATGTTCTGCATAAAGACTGAACAGATAGAGTAGTAAAATACATCCTTGTCTGTCACCTTTCCCAATTAGAAACCATTGTTTCTCCATATTTTGCCCCAACAGTAGCCTCTTCAAGAGTACAGGTTGCACATCACAACAATCAGATGTTGTGACACACCTGTTTCTTTTTAAACCACCCACAGCTTTTCATGATCTACACAGTCAAAAGCTTTGCTGAAATCTATGAACCAAAAGCTGATTTTCTTCTGAAATTCTCGCATATGCTCCAGTATTCAACATAAATTTGCAATATGATCTCTAGTGCCTCTTCCTTTTCTGAATCCAGCTTGAAAACCTGGGAGCAGTAATTAAATCAAAACAATAATTAAATCAAAACAATAATTAGATCAAATGTGGTAACCATAATTAGAAAATATGGTCATTAAAATATATAACCACGAAGACTGAAAAATAAATCTGGCTCCTAAATTTTGGAGGTTGCTCATAAAGCCAAGAAAAATAGACGAGATCTAGATTAGATAAATTCAAGGAGGATAGTTGTGTCTATGGCTACAAGTCATGATAAGTAAATGGAACTGCCAGGATGGAGAGACCAGATGTTGGGGACAAGGCAGATGCTGGCTGCCTTCAAGACTTGTTTGTGATCTTTACGAAGGCATGAGTTGGCCCTTGCCGAAGACAGAAAGTTTGACTGGATTGCCTGTTGGTCTGATCATGTAGAGCTCTTCTTACAAATGCTTCAACAGGCAGCTAGCACTAGCATGGGTCTTCTCTCTGGCCAGAGAAGTTGGTTTTGAAGTGGAATGGCAGGAATATGAGCCTGAATAAGTCAAAGTGACAGGAGAAGATGAGAAAGCACTGCCCTAAACAAGACACAGGAGGCTTATACAAGGCAGCTGTTGTCAAAGGCCAATCTTCAGATTGAAGCACAAGAGAGCCATGAGAACCCACACTGCTACCTTTCTCACTCTTTCCTCAGGTTCCTAAAGGACCTGAGCAGCACAAGCATCTCTGACCACCACTCAAAAATACCCCCAGGTAAAAAATGCATATGTTACATTAAACGTTTTATTAAATGGTTTAAAATTATACAAGTACTTAAATGCAAAAATATTTGTAAATATGAACTGCTTTGAACACTGATTGTTAACTGAACATATCAGCTTCAAAAATGCACTAAAATTAAACAAAGGTGGGACTTCAAAACATGTAATCTCTAAAGATTAACAAATGACACAACCTTTTTATTCTTGTTTTTAAACTACACTAAATATTATATAAAATGTCAATGAATATTTTAAAAATGGCTTGTCTGAAGCCACAATATGAAACAGTTGTTAAATTGCAATTAAAAATCAAGTTTTAAAAAAGAATTTGTTTTAAAAGATTAAATAACAGTATAGAGCTATCACTTCTACAGTGTTCCCTTTGTTTTGCAGCTCCCTTAGTTTCTGATCAATTGTTTCTTCTTCCATTTTGCCTTCTTTTCTCAGTCGGTCTTTTTTTTAGCATTTTAAGGTGTTTAAATTCTCCCTCAAGTTTCTTCTTTTTTCAGTTTTTTCTTGTTGCTTACTGCATTTAACCTCTAAGTACTCTATGTATCATGTGTGAGCATGCCTGACCAACCGCAGCACACTCCTATTAATTATAATAGGTTCAAGTCCTCCAGAACTCAGGAAGACATCATAAACCCGGCATTGACAGTTTCTTCATGCAAATGCTCTATTAACATTGACTTATTAACTGAAAATCCACTTTTAGCTGAAGCATTACCATAACACAGGACAATATTCTACAGCTCTGAGAAATTCTTGTTGGCCATCAAAATACTATTGTAAAATGTGTCCAATCCAATTTCATAATCTTGTTTTACCATGGATGCTTGAAACTGAGCCTTGAATCCATTGTGAGCTGCTGTGGTTAAAGCTGTGTATTGTTGCTTTGATTTTTCAGCTTTTATGTCATTGATTTGCTGCATGTAGAACCTCAAGTACAATCCCTTCTCGGGTGATTCTAAGATTTGCTTTGTGTATAATGACAATGAGAGCCAGCTTCATCAAAACAGTCTGGCACTGTTTCAGTAGAAGGTCAGAGAAACATGGTGCCAAGCCAAAACTTACAATATACATTGTTTTTGTTTTTCCAAGATGAAACTGTTGGGCTGTTGGGCTATCTGAAAACATTCGCTCGAGTAATTCATTGAAAACATTCGCTCGAGTAATTCATTGATATTGTTGCAAGAGTTCAACAACATCTTCTTCATCACTAGCTGCAAAGTCCACAGGCACTCGGCCATAACACAGTCTGATTCCATAGGCAGCCATACTGGTTTATGTAATAAATAGTTCTTTGCATTGTTCATCACCCTAAACATGCTTTTAAGTGTTTTCAGAGCTTCCTTTTTTGTTGTTTGCACTTGGACCAAAACAAAGTGCAATGGACCGTTCACTTGATTTAATTTTCAGTTTCCTCTGGTGTAATGGTCCTTGTGCATGAGACAGCACAGCTCTGATTCCCACGCTACTTAGTTCAAAGGTTTTATAGCATATTTTATATTTGTATTTGTCTCCAGTACCCATGGAATGAACTCAGCATGAAGTTGGACATCCAGCCCATGCATATTAAAAACTTTCCTCTTAAAAGCCATCTTCAAAATTAGCTCCCAATGTAGCCTTCCACAGAAGCACTCACCTGCCTGTTTGGCAAGTAGGAGCTTTCTGGAGCTGGAACTTTCTGGGTTCCAGAACACAGGTGCAAACCTTAGGGGGCTTAGGGGCTCGATTTGGCCAGGGGAGGGACTAACAGCGCATTCCTGAGAATCGGCGTAGGGGAACAGCAGGGAGAAGGCGCAGTGGCGCCGCCTAATAAAACCGTTCCACCTACGCCAAAAAAACAAAAAGCCTTTTCGTGGCTTTTTTTTTTTTTTTTTTGTTAAACTGGGCCTTTTCGCCCCATAGAGAACAGCGAGGCTGCACCTGCTAAAAAGCAGGAGCAGCAACGCTGTTCTCGGTGCCAGCATTACGGGGCAAAAGGGGACAGGAAGACGCCTAACGACGGATCCTCCCCCCGCCCCGCCCTGGGAATGCCCCAGGAACGCCCCCCCACGCTGGTGCTGCAAGTCTCCGCAGTGATCTGTGCCACAGGGAGACTGCGCCAGCGGAGGAGCGGCACTCAGGCGCCGACGGAGCTGCCCTTGCCACCAGCGTGCCTCTTAACACGGAACAAGAGGCACTTATGCTGGTGGCGAGATCACGCCACTTCCTAAGCCCAATTGGCTACAATTCTTAGGAATGCGCTCTAAGTGTCCCACGGGCAACCAGTGACAGACTATATTGTCAAACTCACATGAGGGACTCAGTTACAATGGCAGCTGAAGTATAGGACTGTCCTACCTTCCTGTTGTATCATATTACAATTTCCACGATTCTTTGGGGCTTTGTTCCTATTTGCTAGTAAGTCTGTTATGA
Source organism: Euleptes europaea (assembly GCF_029931775.1). Lineage (NCBI taxonomy): Eukaryota > Metazoa > Chordata > Lepidosauria > Squamata > Sphaerodactylidae > Euleptes > Euleptes europaea. The sequence goes on along the minus strand of NC_079317.1, from coordinate 55,644,781 downwards.
ATAAGGTAGAAACAAGACTACTGTAAATGAACATCCAGCAAAACTTAAAAAATGTTCCCCTACAGGTTTTTCTGTGTTGCCTTTCTTAGTGTCAAATTTGTGACCATTTGTTTGTCCTATGCACACGGTATGTATATTTGTAGATCTTAAAGCGGCTATCCTAAAAGTTAATAACCACTGGCCAACTACCATCGTATCCTAGCCAGGGTTGTTGTTAGAGGGGATGCCCAGGCCCCCCTAAATTTCTGGGGAGCCCCTCCCTAAATCCTCCATAGCCCTGCCTCCATAGATAGTGGCAATGAAGGCCTCTCCCTATGATGTCACTGGCTCCTCCCTATTATGTCATAGCAACACCCCAGCCTCCCTCCATCTAGAAATTTGAAAATCTATGCCCCTGTTCCAGAATGTATCATCAGAACATCAGCAGCAAGGAAGGAGGTGGAGATTAAATGCTTGCAGACCATTTCTACAATCTAGCAGAAGCAGGCAGACCCATGTGCAAGCTTTATGTTTGGGAGGGGTCAGGGGAGCAAGAGCTTGTTCTCTGTAAGTTTCAGCAGGAGCAGACAAAGCCCATTTGCAAACTTTACTTTGCATAGTGCAGGGGTAGGCAAACTGCGGCTCGAGAGCCGCATGCAGCTCTTTGGCCCCTTGAGTGCGGCTCTGGGCTGCAGGATCGCGGCAGCCTACCCGAGAGAAGCCACCTTCCCTGGGCGCGGAGGGTGTGCTGGCTTCTTTCGGCAGAGGATTGGGGCTGCACGTCACGGCGGAGGAGAGCCTGGCATTCCTTCCCTACCCTGGCCGGGCTCTGCACGCACGCATAAGTCCCGCAAAAGTTCTCCGCCTTTCCTCCAGCCCAGAGCCGCCGTCGCCGCCACGCCTGGGGGGGTGGATCTTTGCAACGTGTTGGCCTGAGCACCGGGGAGGGGGAGGGAGGCCCCGATCCATCACACACCCACCCTCCCCCGCCTTCCTCACCTGCAAGCTCCAGCGCGTCGCCCTCGTGGCCTGCCCTTCCCTTCTGCCTCTCTACTTCAGCTTCCACAAATGCAGGCAGTCATGGTGCGGCAGCATTTCAAAAGCATGTCTTAATCACATTTCTCCTGACTTCTAACCCATTTCCTTGACCAGTTTCCATTTCCCTGACTTTCCAGGAAGTGGCAACCATACATATACTCTGTTGTCGGTAAAAAAGGCTGGACTAATGCTGATATTATAAAATCACAGCCAGGTGGTATACAGATTATCTTGTTTGAACTGGAGTTCTACTGCTGAATAGCTGGCTGACTCATCTAGTATGTAATGGAGGTAGATGGGGCAGGGGAGTGAGAAAAGGAAGGCACCTCTGTTTAAAATATTAAAAGACAATTCCTCAAGGTGCCTTTGTAATGCCTCTTTAATATGCTGTACCTGTTCTTTTACAAACCACTTAAACAGCCTGAAGTGCAGGATTTAAAATGAAATGCCCTCAGGACTTTGCACGAGAGAGAGAGAGAGAGAGAGAGAGAGAGAGAGAGAGAGAGAGAGAACTTTTCTGCTAGGAGTTGACGCCCATAAACACTGAATATGCTACCTGAGTCTCATCTACTGCATAGTGTTTTTATAAAGAAGTCTGCCGGATGATCACAATTATTTTTATAGCATGAGCTCTTAACTTTTTTAAGAAGTCAGTATTAAAAGTAGATTTAAATGTATGTATTGATTATTTATTTAACGTATTAGTCTTATTTATAGTCCACCTTTTCTCGCTGGGGCTCAATGCGGATTACACAGAGTGATTCAAACACCATCGACAGGACAGGACATCTTATAAACAAAGTCATAAGGTTTGGATTGGAAAACTGAAAACAAGCAGCAATCTGAAAATGGAGCTGAAGCAAAGTTTAAACATTATGGTGACACGTTAAACAAGGCAGGAATTAAGTAGTAGGATTGTACTTACAGCAACAGGCAGTACATACTATGCACAGTAGCACAGGCCACAAGCCCTATATGTAACTTTCTGAAACATCTTGTTACAGTACAGCCCTACTGCCTGTGTAAAAGAAACCCTGGATAATTCAGTTTTGCATAGCTTGCAGAAAGCCAAAAAACAACAACATGGGAGCCTTTCTGACCTCATCCAGCAGGCCATTCCATATGGTGGGAGCCACAACAAAGAATGCATGTGTTAAGGGCAGTTGTTGATTTTGCTCATTTGCAGTATGGCACCTGCAGAAGGCCTTGCTCAGATGAGTGAAGCTGTCGTGGCAGTCCCACAGATATGAGGGGCCAAGGCCATTGAAGGCTTTATGAGGATAGAGTGGAATAATAGTTAAAATGTTGGATTGAGACCTGGGAGACAAGAGTTCGGATTCCATGCCATGAAGCTCACTGGAGAAGTCAAGCTACTCACAGGAGGAGGGGAGAACCCTGTGATCTTTGGAGGAAGAGTGGAATAGAAATGTACTAGACAAGCACTTCTGATTTTCCCCCATCACTCAGTCAGGTACAGTGCAATCCTAAACAGAGTTACACCCTTGTAAATCCCTTGCAGTAAAATGTGGAACTCCCTGCCCCAGGATGTAGTGATGGGGCGAAAACGCATGGTCGCTTTATCCTCCTTTAATCCCTGTTTTAGCCAGGATCGAACACACATTAGGCGAAACACATGTGTTCAATCCTGGTTGAATCCTTTAAGAGGGGAGTGGACGGGTTCATGGAAGATAGGGCTATCCATGGATACTAGTCACAATGAATACTAGTCATGATGCATACCTATTCTCTACAGTATCAGAAGAACATGCCTATTATATTAGGAGCTGTGGAACACAGGCAGGATGCTGCTGCAGTGGTCTTGTTTGTGGGCTTCCTAGAGCTACTTGGCTGGCCACTGCGTGAACAAGCTGCTGGACTTGATGGCCTTGGTCTTATCCAGAATGGCTTTTCTTATGACTTCTGTAGCTCTGCTGAAGATTGCACTGTTGGCATTTTACAGTCTTTTCAGAATATGCCTCTTGAGCCCCAAGAAACAAGAACCAGGTTCAAAGTATGCATTCCCAATTACCAGGTTCTCCTTGTGAGAGTTCAAAGAATGCACATTTTTAATCAAAGTTTAGTAATTGCATTATCAGTACATAAGTAATGACTTCAATCTACCAAGCTCACCTGCTGTGCAACCTTTATTAGTTTGCAGATGGTGCTTTATGTGATGAGGAAGTACAGCATGTGTAATGTTACATGTATGGAAATGAATTGTGGAAGTTAGATATAACCCTTAGATGCATAACACGCTTAATGAACAGCTGCTCATCTTTTCCTTAGAGGTATCAGATTCTTAACCAAATGGATTCATTTTTCCTCAAAGCTTTTTAGAAAATAAAATCAGGTCTCACATCAAGATTCGCTAAACAGTACACATCAAAGTAGCTTGTATACTGACACCTAGTGAACTGCAGTAGTTACAAGAATAAATTCAACTAATTTAAATATTTACACAGTGCTTTTGTGCTCAAGGGACTTTATACACTCTCACTTTCAAATCCCTCCCAAATCCTTCATAAAATGGGTAAAATGAGAATTTCTGCATTTGCATTGCTTGGCTTTTGTTTTGTGAAATTAAAGCATATTGCCTTGGCAGCAATGGAAACGTCTTTTGAACGCCCCTATGTTTTGCAGTCAGTGCTGAGATGGTACAGCAGTTAGACTAGGGCTGGGGAGACCCGGACTCATATCCTCTTTCAGCAATAAAACTTTATGGGCTAGTGCCATTTTCTCAACCTAGCCTGCCTCACAGGATAGTTGTGAGGAAAAAATGGAGGAGTAGGGACAAACCCCGTGGCGAAGAGTGTTAAGCTGCAGTACTGCAGTCAAAAGCTCTGTTCATGACCTGAGTTTGATCCCGATGGAAGTCGGTTTCAGGTAGCCGGCTCAAGCTTGACTCAGCCTTCCATCCTTTCGAGGTCGGTCAAATGAGTACCCAGCTTGCTGGGGGTAAAGGAAAGATGACTGGGGAAGGCCACAGGGGACCTTTACCTTTAGGGACAAACCACTGATCTCCAAAATTTCTCAGATGACAGGTAGTATAAAAATATGACAGATGGACAAAATACAATTTGTGTTCAAAAGTTTACATTTTTATATGCTTTTCTGTAAATCTACTGATTAAATTGCATTGTCTGTTTAGCAGCGGAGGGAGCAGCCGCCGTTTCGATATTTGCACGGTAAGCCCACCTGCTGCCTCTTGGCTTCTGCTGTTGGCTCCTCGAGTCCCTCTTCAGAAAGGCTCGAGAGAAATTCTCATTGCTTTGGACGCGCTTCGCCCAGACGAGGAAGCCCCGCGCAGCGCCTTTCTCGCTTGAGGCCGCCTGCAGCCCGGAGGGGAGGGGGAGGCAGAGAGCGAGCTGCCCCGGCGGCCGCCACCTCCCCCCTCCCTGCCGCGCGGGCCTCTCTTTCGGTACGGCCGCTCTCGCCCCCAGGGCTGCAGAGGGGGCCCAAGGCCGTGCTCAGGCCGCGCCTGGGAGGGGGGAGGGGGCTGGCGCCGTGGCCTCGAGGGAGGGAGGGAGGGAGGGAGGGAGGAAGGGGCAGTTGGGGGACTCTCCTTTCCCCCCCCCCCGTGGAAGCCGCCTGGGCGCGCAGCCCTGCCTGCCTGCCCCCCAGCTGGGGGGGGGGGGCTCCTCCAGCCAAGCCACCTTGCCCGGGCACCCGCCTGCCTGCCCTGAATCTGGAGCCCGTCGGTCCCAGAATAGTGGGGGGGGGGTGAGCACCTGCCCCTCCCTCTGGCCAGGAGGGAACTGGCATGTCCGTGGCGGGGGGAAGGAAGGATGGACTGTGCATCTCCCCCTTGTTTGTTTGCATGGAACACACACAGACCGGGGACCTGCTGGCCTCTTCCTCTGTGCCTGGGATCCCTGGACATCTGGACCCTCACTGGGTGATGGTGGTGGTGGGGAGAAAACAGTGGGCCTTTTTGTCTGGCAATTATTAGCCCTCCCCTGGCCTATTACTACAGGTTTCCCCTCTTCCTGCTACTTTGTGCCTCTTTCAAAAGGAACCGGGGGGATGGGTTTACACTCTTCCCACAGCCATTCACCACCCCACTGTGCAGTAGGTGCTCTACTGGTTTCCACTTCTGCTAAATTTTAATTAAAGTTTATTAAGTTAATAAACAGTGTACCTACCTATATAGTTTGAGTTTAAAAAAATTGGCTCTCAAAAGAAATCTCAATCGTTGTACTGTTGATATTTGGCTCTCTTGACTAATGAGTTTGGCGACCCCTGGTCTAGAGTATTGCAAGCCGGTCAGCAGGCCAAGTATCTTTTGCTGTGTTCATGACCACAGCACCGGGCATCCCCATCCTACTGCCCCCCACCTGACAGATGGATCAACACAATCAGAGGCTGGAAGCACCTGTCACCTGTTGGGTAGAGGAGCACAGTTCCAACAAATGCAGGAGCATGGTGCTTACAGTGTTGCTGCTGCATGCAGGGTTTCAATAGGACACACACATCTTCTCCCTGCTCTAAGAATGAAATGCATCACTGGGAACAAGTAACAGCCAGCCATGATGCCAGATAATGATTCGGATGGCTATAGTATCATCAATTGCCTTGCTGGGGCAGGGAGAAATCAGAGATGCTTAGAGTTGCCAGACAAAAAGGAGGAGAGGGCTCTAAAAGTTGTGTGTGTGCGTGTGTGTTTCAATTTGCTTTAATGATGTATGTGGGGAGGGTTGATTTGATGGTTTTAAAATATGATTTTATCATGCATGTTTTAAATTGTTAGCTGCCTTGGTGGCCTTTGTGAGGGCAGAAAGGCGGGATATAAATTCTTTAAATAAACAAAGAGGCCATTTTTGAAAGCACAGCCTCTCAAGAGTGAAAAAGTTGCATCTGCAAACAATTGCTCTTCATACCACTGTCACGCATTCATGTACTTTATTTCCACCAGTCGAACTGATCCGGTGATAACGTGAATAAACTTGCCAAGAGTGTTGTTGCTTGCAAACTGTTTGGTGACCTCAGCGGTCACTGAGAACTCACAGTGAATCATAAAATATCACCTGGATTTCAAAGAGTCCTAGAACAGGAAGAGTCTTGTAGGCCATCTAGTCCAACTCCCTGTTCAGTGCAGGAAATCTGAAACAAGAGCATCTGACAAATGGCTGTCCAATCTCTGAATGAAACCCTCCAGGAAAGGAAAGCCCTCTCAGGTAATTGGTTTCATTACCAGACTGCTCTTACCATTAGGACATTGCTCAATAAAAATCTACCTTGCAGTAACCTAAGCCCTTTAAATCTTATCTTGGCCTCTGGAGCAACAAAGAACAAGTCTTTGTCGTCTTCCATGGGACAACCCTCCAGGTATCATATCTCTCCTCTTCTCCAGGCTAAATGTGCCTAATTCCTTCAATCTTTCCTCATCACACATGTTTTCCCGACTCCCAAACGGAGATGTCCCTTTAGTGGAGCAAATCAGAGTAACCACCCTAGACCCTGTGCTTGGGGAAAGGGGCAGGGAGAGAAACCCCCAATCACCTGGGCAGTAGGGTCTATGTGGAGCCAGCTGTCCAGATGATCGGCAGTGGCATGGGGCTGAAAGCATTGTGTCACAATGCACTTGCAGTCCTAAATTGGGGTGGCGGGGGCTATGCGGGATCTTGCGCAGGCGATTGGAAATGGCTTGGGATTGGGATGAACTTGTCCCAGGCCCCACAACCCCCTAGCTAGGGAACGACCTTCTTGTAAACCTGTTCAAATTTGGCTACATCTTCCTTAAAGTTTGACACCCTGAACCCAACACTGTACTATGGATGAGGATGTGTCTTGCAGGGGGTGGAGTGGAACTATTACTTTTTGTCACTTGAGTTCCCTGCTTCTGTTAGAGCAGCCCAAACTGCTCTAACCTTTTCTGCAGCTGCATCACCACGATCCTTTTCACATTCTTCTGTGGACAGAAAGGCCCTTGCTCTAAAGCCTCTGCCGTATAAAAGCAAGTCTGAGTAACTGCCTCAAATAAATGGATGACATCACTGAGTGCTTGGAGGCGACTTCATTTTGTTGCCTGAAATTATTTCAGTCTCTCCGCATAAGACCTCGTCACGAGTGCATCCCTGTCCTTCATTAAGCTTTCCCCATAAAAGGTTAAATGCTCTTTCGCTGCCCTCAAAATGAATTCTGCGTAAAGATCCAAGAGGTCAAGATGTCTTTGAGCAGATGTTTCCTCAAGGACTATCAGAGGGAGGGGGTGCTCATTTTGCGTGGGCAAAATGTCTAACAAAAGTGTTTTCTACTTCACCTCTCAAAAAAAATCATAAAGAATAGAGGTGTGGGCAGCCAATGCAGGCTCCACACTTTGGATCAGGACTGGCCCTTCCTAAGAGTGTTTTCTGCATGTGGATGAAGAAGAGTTGGCTTTTATATGCGGATTTCCTCTTTTTAAGGAGAATCAAACCGGCTTACATTCACCTTCCTCTCCCCACAGCAGACACCTTGCAAGGTAGGTGGGACTGAGAGAGTTCAGAGAGAACTGTGACTAGCCCAAGGTCACCCAGCTGGCTTCATGTGTAGGAGTGGGGAAATAAACTCAGTTCACCAGATTAGAGTCCGCTGCTCATGTGGAGGAGTGAGAAATCAAACCCAGGAGTCCACCACTCCTAACCACTACACTACGCTGGGTCTCGTTGGATGCCACTTCCACTGTTGTAAGAGGGGAGGAGCCATTTGAGCTGATTCCCCTCTGCCATTGCAGACCCCCCACTTTTGCCTACTATGCTGTTCCTGAAGGTCCACCAACTCCCAGGGGGCAGGATTCCAGGGGAACGGCAGGAGGGAAGGAGTCTAAAAGTTCCCTTCCACAAGTGTCATTGCATTCAGATGGCGTAAGATCCAAGCTTGGGTCACAGCTCGTGAGTTCATGACCCACAAAGGGGTCCAGGCAATGAAACCAGAAGACAAGCTCTTGCTGGAAACACTAAGTAGCCCAGGGAACCTATTCCAATAGGTTATAATCAACAAAACCAAAAATAGCCTACAGTAATTTTCATGATTATGGCAGCACTTTCTTCAACTCCGTCATGGGAACTGCTGAAGGAAGTATTTCTTCACACTACTCATAGTTAAATAGTTGAACTCCCTGCCCCAGGATGTGGTGATGGCTGCCAACTTGGAAGGCTTTAAGAGGGGAGTGAACATATTCATGGAGGAGAGGTCTATCCATGGCTACTAGTAAAAATGGATACTAGTCATGATGCATACCTATTCTCTCCAGGATCAGAGGAGCATGCCTGTTTTATTAGGTGCTTTGGTACACAGGCAGGACAATTCTGCAGCAGTCATCTTGTTTGTGGGCTTCCTAGAGGCACCTGGTTGGCCAACATGTGAACAAACTGCTGGACTTGATGGGCCTTGGTCTGATCCAGCATGGCCTTTCTTATGTTCTTATGAAGATGTAACTATGGAAAACCATTCCAGAACATTTCCATGTGTTGCTGAGATGGTGGTACTGCGCTGGCGTCTGTGCAAAAGAGACTGACCAAGTGAACCAGGTGCATAAGGACAAGAGGCTTAAGCTTTCCCCTGTGTCATTTGCCCAATCTGAAATAGTCCCAGGGAGGTGCTATTTGCCCTGTTGGAGAAACAGACGTGCACCCCATCAGTACTCCCAGAGCCCCCAAAAGGGCAAACAGCAGCGATAGCAACTGCGTGGTTTTTTAAAAGCTCACATACCCCTTCAGTCCTCTTTCTGCTGTGTTCCAGCACGGTTCAAAACCAAGGCTCAAATAGACTGCAGGATTATTTGCCAGGAGCAAAGCTATTTATATCATCATCCAATTCTGCACCAGTGGAAAAACTAGAATTGCTGTATTAATTATGCCACTGCATCAAACCTTCCACCAACTGGGCCATGCAGTAATGAACTTCTCTGAAAGCAAAATCTGTTTAAATTAAAGAAATTGTTCTTTTGTTAGTATACCCTGATGAATAACAGTAAGGGCTTTTTAAAAATAGTGCTTACAAATGTTTACCACTCACAAACCTTGAACGTGCTAAATGATGCTTCACAGGGATTCTTTACACACACAAAAAATCAGGACTTGTAACTAAGTTGACTCACTGATGAATTTAGTCTCTGAAAATCAACTTACACAAAGAAATTAGCAAAGGTTTATCTTCATTACACTCAGAGTCCAGGCCTATCTGACCTGCTTAATAAGAAGAGGAGAAAAAAATGAGCAGGGATCACCATCAATTTTCAGCCACATGAAGACACTGCAATTAGTTTACTGAAAGCCTATTAAATGTAAAAAGTCTAGCTAGACAAGACAACCTAATTATTCTGTGAAGTCCAACAACAGAGGTGGGGATGCTTCGCCATTCCCTTATTGGAAGTTTTAACACACAACGACTGTCCTGTAAACGTCAGAAACGCTTCCTTGGCTGTTCGGGTCCAAGGACAAGGCTAGTTTCACTAACAATTTGTGTCACAGAACAGGTCATAAGGCTCCCTCTCTTATCACCAGTGCCCAAGTACCATCTAATTAGACATGCTTCTCCTCCTCCTCCTCCTCTTCTTCTGCTTCTCTTAATTGTGTAACCCACCAGGAAATTCTGTTCACTACCAAATGGCGATCTGTTTTTTCTTTAAGGACGAGGAGCTAATATCCCCACATTTTTCTAAGCCCAAAAAGTGAATAATTTAATTTAGAGATGCCTCACCAAGGTAACCTATCTGGTCAATTTCTGAGGAGCAGCAAAAAATTTAAAGCAATCTGTTTTGAGCACAAAGTGTTAAACGGATCCTTACCTCTAAGTTAGGTTACAAACAGATCCTTTTCTACATCTTTGGCACTATGCAGTCACAAAGGGGGGGGGAAATGATTGTGCTCTTCTGTAACCTTTTGAAAATTGGTCTGTCAAGGCAAAGAGAGCAATCTTAAACAGATCTACTCAGTAGTAAATCCCATTTATTTAGTGAGGCTTCCTTCCAGGAAAATATTCTTAGGATTGCAACCTAAGTCTTGAAAGAACTGGTCATGTTTTCCCCCCATTGTTTATTAGGATTCCTTTGGACTTTTCCTTCTGAATGCCATACAAAGGCAAAATATGTTTTAATCCAGAGGGGCCTATGTGGAAACAAACATGCAGAACCAAGAGCCTGCCACTCTGGGAGTAAACTGCAGCCTTGCTCCTCAACATTTGGCTCAGGCCACACATAACAAGAAAGCATTGTAAAGCCAGGATCTGTCCCATGTTCAGATTCTGGTTTCCCACAACAAATGCTGGCTCCATTGCCTTCACTATTCCCCTCCCTGAGGCCCAACTGGTTTCCTGGCTGGCAGGGCAGCACCAGGGAACAAGCCGGGATGTTCACATCTGTACATCACATGAAGCCATAGTTAAAAGTACTGTGGCTAACATATCAACTTTGGGCCATGGTTTCCAACTGATTTCCCTGACCCTAATCAACCACAGTTACAAGCACATCTTGCATTCAGACAATCACACTAACCATAGTCATTTAATTAAACCAAGGCTTCACACAACATCTAAACCAAGCCACAATGAAGTTTCATTGTAGAGCTCAGCAAAATGTAAACATTCTGAATTTGTGGTATGGGAAACGTAACTTTGCTTAGTTTTATATTCAGGAATTAGAATATAGGGTGCCCTAAAAAAAAAATCCAAGAAATGTCAAGTAAATCTGATTTTAGTGCTCAGACCAAATAATACAAATTGGCATGAACAAAATCTTCATACTTCATTCTAATTACAAAGACTGTTTTTTGAAGCCTCAACAGATACTACCTATATATTTCAAACCTAATGCCACAATCATAAGGATTAGAAACTTCCTTTTAAATAAAAATTCAAATAGTCAGGAAAGCCAATTCTGCAATAGACTTCAGGTACACGTGTGTGTGTGTGTGTGCATGCAGAGAAGGGAAAATGCCCTCCAGTAAATCTCACACAGCCCTATTAAATTATTGTATATTAGAAGACAATGAATAGTTTTTTGCACGGTACTTTGCAGACACCCTTCTTATTAGCCCTGTTACCCTATTACTTGGGTTTTGCAACCATAAATTGTAATTTCAGCTTGAAAGAATTCCAAAATATTTATTCTTTGGTCCTTCTCATGAGGAGAAAGGCAGCATAGAAGGGTTTTAAATAAATAAATTCTTGAAAGCATTCTGTACCAACCAACCTTCCCTTTGTATGCATTCTCACCAGTTTTGCTAAAGTTGGTCCCTTTGCCAACCAAGCGGAGAGAAAAGCCACATCATACCATACTGACCCACTGCACATACCACTAAAACACTGGGGCATTTGAAGAACCTACAGAGCTTTTAAAAGTCAAAACCAAAAAAAATGTGCATTCCAGTGAATGAGCATAAGAAAAGCTGGAGGTTCCCAGATTTGCAAGGCAGGATCGTCTCAGAGCAGGCAATAACAAGCGTAACCTCATAATTTCTGGGAACAGGGCACATCAAGAAATGTCACTGGAGAAGACACCACTGAGACTCGGACAGCTCTTCTATCTCACTGCTCTGAAGCTGTTTCTTTGCTCAAAATGGGCTAGAATGCTAGGCACTGCTATGAGGCAGACTTTATGTTCCAACTGACATAGGCAGACTTTTTCCCCGGCATCGTGCATATGAGCATATCGACATCACAGCTGCTGTGGGGTGGGGGGAGTACTTTTAAATATTTTGACATAAACACACCTTAGAGTAAGCTAGGGTTGCCAACCTCCAAGTACTAGCTGGAGAGCTCCTGCTATTACAACTGATTTCCAGCCGATAGAGATCAATTCACCTGGAGAAAATGGCCGCTTTGGCAACTGGACTCTATGGCATCTAAGTCCCTCCCCTCCCCAAATCCTGCCCTCTTCAGACTCCACCCCAAAAACCTCCCGCTGGTGGTGAAGAGGGACCTGGCAACCCTAGCATAAACACATGAGCAGGCAAAGTCCAAGTATATGCACATTATTCCCCATAATCCAACATATACAGTTTTCCCCTGGGACTTGTGCTTTTCGAAAGGAGAAGGAGAAGCACCTGCTTACCTTGCTGTGTAGCTTGTAAGCATCATAGCGAATCTGGGCAAACTCACGGAGTCCAAAAGAACCTCCAATGATAAGCAGCTGAAATATTTATGGAGAATAACAACAAAAATAATCAGAATGGCAAAGTAGAACACATAACTTTATATACGATGCTGAGAAGCTATCTTAGAGAAACGGCTACGAGTGAAGCCAAGTTCAAGTTCACTTACTGGAAGTCCTTGGGAAAGCTGTGCTGAACCCCTATCCTCAGCAGCAACATGGGGACAATACAATGACCCACCTTACACTGTATTGGAAGGATTCCTGGTATGTGCAAAAAGTTGATACAATTGAAAGGCACCATATTAAGACAGCATGTCAGTCCCACAATTGCCTTCAAAGGCAAAGATGCTAATGTCAGAGCTTAACATGTCTGATTAAACAAGGTGTGTGTTTTGAGTGGGTGGGAGAAACAGAGATGTGTGAAAGGATCCTGCACCAGGGAAGAAGTTTACTTTGGCTGCCATGACTATCTGATACGACCAACTGTGTTAGGTGGGTGGGGCACCTATCTCACACTCAAAAATGTAGCAGTGTCTCACTTGTGCACAGAAGGCTTTTGGAAGACCAATGTTTTCTATACCTCCAGTGCCTTTCAGCATTCCTACCACTGCACATTCCCTTGCTCAAATCTCTCCCTCTCCACATGCCTTCTCCTTAAATCAGCATCAGGGGAGCTTTCACATCATAGCCCTGAGACTTCTTCTCACTGTTTTCAAACTTTAACAAGTGAAACAACAATTCTCAGTAGGCTCATTCTGGTTCCAAGGTGAAAAGGACCCAATTAAGCTTCTGGAACAGCCAGCAGATTGGAACCACAATCCTACGGCGTGTTGTTATGTAGCTGGAGAAATCAATCCCTGCTGCACCTACATCTTCATTAGTTCTGCTGCCACTTGCTCCAAGCCACTGAGACTCATGAATAGGAGCAATGAAAAGGGAGGAATGGGCACATCAGCATGAAGAAAATAGCAAAATGACTTTTTTTATGGCAGAGACATGTCATAAAACGCAAGCGTCTATTTCTAGCTTCTAACCCATAGCGAGCCCTACTACCTGACAAACCTGAAAAACAAATATGTTAATACACCATAAAGACTGTCCTAGTAATTGAGAAGTTCTAAATTTTACCACACCTGTTGACTGTCAACACACATTTGACAAAGAGGAAAACAGCCACTGACTCTCCTTGTGGATTCTGATTCAGTTACACAGGAAGTCTTCGAAGCAACAGCAACTGCTACTGTTTGTTTTACCACAGTAGGTGGGGTTGTATAGCCTTCACTATTTTTTGAAATCTATTTTCTAGTGGAAATCTGATTGGCTACTGGCATTGGCTACTGGGGAAGGCACTGGCAAAACCACCCCGCAAAACAAAGTCTGCCTAGAAAACGTCGGGATGTGACGTCGCCCCATGGGTCAGGAATGACCCGGTGCTTGCACAGGGGACCTTTACCTTTTTTTACTGGCATTGTAACCATCACATGATAAATATCAACCCCAATCGACTAGGATTTCCAAAGCACACCTAATCAAACTGTAAGTTTGTCTCTTTTGTCACTTTCAAAGACTAAATGAAGCACTGTGTGTGTGCGCTCCCAAGGAAGTTGTCTCAGTGAAACCAAAGGGATTTATGTCCCATTGAATATAAAACTGGCTTTCTACCTTTCGAGACCCAGGACCAAGTATCAATCCCAAGCTACAACAGGGTGTACATTTATAACTTTTTATATATTACTTTTAACTATGTAGATTTGGCCTCTTCCTTTTTCTCTCCACATCTTTCCTTTGCTGTCCAAAATGGCAGTGCTGCCGTTGGTTTGACATAGCTCAGGTAAGGTTGTGACACAGTCACAATCCACCAGGTAAATACCAATGGGACTTATATGTGCCTACTGTTTGTTTGAGTGCGATTTCATTCCACTGAGTCACAGAAATGTATCATGCCACATTTTTTTCATGACAAGAAATGCAACTTCTTACAGGTTTGCCAGCTCTTTGTTGGGAAATTCCTGGAGATTTGGGGTGGGGCCTGGGAAGGCAGGGCTTGAGGAGGGGAGGGATCAGTTCCCTTGGAGAAAATGGCAGCTGTGGCAATTGGACTCTATGGCATTAAAGTCCCTCCCCAAACCCCACCCTCCTCAGGCTCCACCCCAAAAACGTCCCGCCTCAGCAGGGTATAATCCCATACAGTCCACTCTCCAAAGCAGCCATTCTCTCCAGGGGAAGTGATCTCTGTAGTATGGAGATCAGCTGTAATTCTGGGAGATCTCCAGGCCCCTCGTGGAGATTAACCACTCTAAACATCTAGTCACTCGATAATATATCCCTCTTTCCCTGGCAAGGACTGATGCACCTTTAGGAGAGTTAGACAGGAGGGGATCTGCATTTTGCTCAATTTGTATTTCACACAAATATGCATAATTTTAGAGGACTCACTGATTATATAAAGATTAATTTAAAAGTAATCTGTCCAAGTGGCAAAAGTGTGCTTATGCTGATCAGACTGCAAATGACAAGAACAGGGTTGTGCTTACCTGTAACTGTTATTCATCAATGTATTCTTTGCAGACACACATTGGGATTGCACACTCACAGGCCAGCCATGGAATAAGAGTTTCTAGCTTCCCTAGGAACCGGGGGGGGGGGGCTCTCCTCCAGAGCAAGCACAATGGTTTTTCTGGCCCAAATCGTCATGTGCTCTGGAGGAGCAGTGCCCCCACCCCTCAGTTCTTGCTTGTCAGCTGTGAACTCTTAGAAGAATAACTATGAAACTTGACAAACCAGACAGGATAGTTCACAGCGGGTAGGAGGGAATGTGTGTCTGCACAAAAGACATCAATGAACAGCAGTTACAGGTGAGCACAACCCTGTTTTCATCTTCTGTCTTCAGTGCGGCCCCACATTGGGTTTTGAGCAAGCTATTCACTGAAAGGAGTTGGGGTGATGCTGTCATTGAGACAAGACTGGAGACTGCCTTTCCTACTTCCACATCTTTTCTCGATTGCAAGTCTAGCATGTAACGTTTCACAAAAATCTCTTCAGCCGCCCAGGTTGCCACCTTCTAGAGGTTAACAAGCAGAACTCTCTGATGAAAAGCAGCTGAAGAGCCTTGTGTGCCCCGGCGGAGTGGACACAGACATCTCATGGGCAGGGCTTGCCCACAGCTTCATAGCAGGATCAGATTTAGGGTTGCCAAATTGTAGGAAGGAAACAGTAAAGACTCAATTTATATCAAACATTGTATTCAGTGTGACTAAATATGAAACAAAGTGCAACAAATACAACACAAGTGATACATATAATGTACAAATATATACAAGTTAGTCAAAATTGACAAGCAATGACGTTTTTAGCATAATAGCTCTCTCCAAAGGAAACGAAGACCAAAGAGTCCAAATAAAAGACATAGGTAAATCGCAAAGGCAAAAGGAAGGAGGAAAAGCTATTCCGGATATTCGCAGCGCTTTCACCATCCGGAATAGCGTTTCCTCCTTCCTTTCGCCTTTGCGATTTACCTACGCCTTTTATTTGGATTCTTTGGTCTTCATTTCCTTTGGAGAGAGCTATTATGCTAAAAACTTCATTGTTTGTCAATTTTGACTAACTTGTATATATTTGTACATTATATGTATCACTTGTATTGTCTTTGTTGCACTTTGTTTCATATTTAGTCACACTGAATACAATGTTTGATATAAATTGAGTCTTTACTGTTTCCTTCCTACAATTGTTTGTTAACAGTATAGTGAGTAGTTTTCTACAAATTCCAGGTACTAGCTGGAGATCTCCTGCTGTTACAACTGATCTCCAGCCGATAAAGATCAGTTCCCTTGGAGAAAATGGCCGCTTTGGCAATTGGGCTCTATGGCATTAAAGTCCCTCCCCAAACCCCACCCTCCTCAGGCTCCGCCCCAAAAACCTCCTGCCAGTGGCAAAGGGGGACCTGGCAACCCTAATCGGATTGCTGCCACAACCCACCTAGAAAGTGATTGTGGAGATGCAGTTGTCCCCTTCTTTGGGCCCAAATAACAAAAGAATATTGATCTGTGAATGTAATATAGCAGGGCCCTTCTAACATCCAATGAACGAAGGGCCTTTTCAGCTTTATAGGGGGGGACAGGGAATAAAGGCCAGGTGAAATTTGGAGATCTCCTAGGGCAAGAAATCTAAACTGGGGTGAAGGATAACTCTTTCATTAAAGATTTTAAGGAAAGGAGGGTCAGCCCTTAGTGCAGCCAACTCGCTGACTCACTTGGTAGACGTGACTGCAACCAGGAACACTACCTTCCTGGTCAGAAGAGCCAGTGGACATCAAGCCAATGGTTCGAAAGGTTCTCCCATAAGTTGTGACAGGACTAATGAGAGCAACCATTGGGGTACAAGCCTAGGTGTGTGTGCGGGGTGGGGGGGACATTAACCAATCCCTTAAGGAAACGTTGAGCCAACCTATGTGAGAATAAAGAACCTTCAATTAAATCATGATTTGTGGAAATAGCCACAAGGTGAACCTTGACTGAAGAAGCAGCCAGACCTTTATGGGCAAGGGAGAGTAAATATTCTAGTACCTCAGGTAAGAGACAATGGAGAAAAAATAGTTCAAACACACAGAGGTAAGTGAACTTCCTATCCAAGCAACAGCAAGAAAGGAACTGGGGGACGGGTGTTTGCCGGTCCTCCAGAGCACA
The DNA here is from genome assembly GCF_029931775.1 of Euleptes europaea. NCBI lineage: Eukaryota > Metazoa > Chordata > Lepidosauria > Squamata > Sphaerodactylidae > Euleptes > Euleptes europaea. The sequence goes on along the minus strand of NC_079317.1, from coordinate 55,628,008 downwards.
TGACAGTTTGGGTGCGAAAAACCACTGTGATTGCTCTGGAGGGGAGGGGCGCCCCCTCAGTTCCTAGAGAGGTTGGAAATGTCTATTCCATGGCTGGCCTGCGCATGGACAGTCCTGTTGTGGGGTTGCACTGAAGACGGAAGATGAACCAACAATTTTCTCTTGGTGGAACTAGTAGGCATTCAAGTGGGGCCTTCCCTGAGAAATGAAGTATTGGGAACCAGTGGCTTAAAACCTAGCCACTTTATATATCATGACTGTAAACTGAAGAATGTATCTGCATGCATGCAGCATCACACACACCCCATTTACCAATCAGCTATAACCCCCAGAACAAGGATCTCTCTGCTATGATCTTGCTTTCCTTAGAAAATCATTTTCACACAGTCCACAATCCCTCATCCAGGGGAAACATGCTTTGTAACAGTGAGTTGGTATAGCTGTAGGCAATCTCCATGTGAGGCATTTATGCCCTGGACCAAACCGTCAGAGAGGTTTTTTACATGTGAGAGGTGGGATCTCTTAATGTTTTGCAGTCTGCCTGATTCACAAACAATGGAGAATTATATCTGCTTAATTCTGGTTATTGTACAGCAAAGGATACAAAGATATAATGCTAGATTTTTCCATTTGAAGGTCACCTTTAACAAACACACAACAGTTGTACTTATCGCTCAGACAGGATTTTACACACTGTGCTGGATACAGGTCAACAGAGCTGCTATCTTATCAAGATAAGTGTGTCGCTGAGTTCTTGCATGCACACCAAAAGCAGCATTTTAATGAAATTACACATGCACTGAATGCAAGGTAGAATGAAACATGGGATGTAACACAGAACGCCATCTGTCGCATATGCTCAGCAACCTCAGTAAGTGTTTCATACAGAAATTGACATTTTGAAAAGACACTTTCAATCCCTTCACTGAAAAAGTATGTTAACACAAACATGTGCAGATGGAATCCACAGCTGACCACTAAAGCTGCATTGTAGGTGAAGGATATTAGTGCTCATCACCACGTACAACTGATGCATTCAATCGGGCATCTGCTAATCTAAGAATCTGCTGTCCAACTGCAGATTCTTTACATCCTGAAATTATTCAGCAAAATTCAAAGCAGCCAACCCCTGGGTTAGCAAAATAACAAGAGGCAATTTTTCTGGCACTGCCTAGCAGTTTGCTATGTTAGATCACCTCTGTTGCTAGAGAAACTCCTTCCATGCTGCAGCACTGACTTTGAAAGCCAGATTACAAAATTATAGCTCCTTTGTCATAAATCCCTAAATTAATCACATCACAATATTCACTGCTGGCAACACAGATCACGCACTAGTGAAAAAAAAAGCAGCAACAATGTTATGAAGTATTTTAACTGGAAGAAGGAATATGATAATTTTCAGGCCTCGTTCTTTAAATCGGTTACTGCCGAAGCCTCCAGCTATGCATTTGTGCAGCCGCCAAACTAGATCAAATTAAATATTCTCTTTTGATTTTACTCTGATGGAAATGGAAGAGATTTGGGGCAGGGGGTATTTTTTAAAAAATGCGTGCAGTGTACACAGTTCAGAGCTGGGGAAAGGTCTCATTTCAATAGCTCTGGAAACTGGAGCCCTATCCAAAGAGTTTGCTAGTCAAGAACAGCAGCATTAAAATATTCTGGTTTACTAATATTTCTCAATCCCAACCTGAAGAAGAGATACACCAATCTGTCCCCTTAAGCTTTAAGATTAAGATCATCTTTGTCTGATGGAACAGAAGATGTGTGTGTATATACACACACACACATACCCACACATATAATAATAATCTGAAACAACAACAAAAATTTTCCAATATGTCTCGCTCTACAACCATAATAGCCTTGAGGAAGCTTCCAAAACGTGGGCACAAGATGAGACCTGGGAAATGTAACCATCTTTTTGGTCAAGGATGGCCAAATTCAGTATTCATAAGGCCACAATATATTCAATGCCCCAGTAGGCTAGAGATACTTGTTGCCATAAAGCCTATACAGAGAAGATTGTATTCCCATCTACAACTTTCTTAACACTGTTCTCTTCTTTTCCTCACAGAACAGACGCCAACCACAAACCTCACCTGCCAACACTGACCCCAGAAACCCTGTGGTCACAGTGTAACTTGGCTCAACTCAGTTGGGTAGCAGAAGAAAAATGGGGAGAATGGGGAGTTGGCAGTGTCCTGGAATGAAAATGTTATTTCCAGCCTGAGGTGGCATCACTACATTGCCAGTGACACTCTAGCGTTCGGTCAAAAATCTACACCAAATGCTAGAGCATTGCTGGTGACATTGGGGGTTACCGCATTATGTATTCCCAGCGATGTATTAGGAGTTTGAAAATGTTATAAAAAACATCGCTTTAAAAGGGTTTTTGGATGCCACAGCTAAAAAATGGTTGGAAGACGTCTTCACAGCTAAAGGGGCCAAACAAAGTGCGAACAGTATTTTTTATAACGTTTTCAGACTCTTAATACATCGGTGGGAATACTTAGAAAGTGCGAACAGTATTTTTAATAACATTTTCAAACTCTTAATACATCGCTGGGAATACATAATTCGGTAACCCCCATTGTTACATCACTGGTGAGCCTCCCCTCTCAACAGGTTAGTCTCCTGCCAGTTGGTAGCCTAGTTGCAGGCAGCCCTTGAGTAGCTTCAGGAACCACACCAGATAGTCCTGCCTGCCTTCATCTTATGTGGAAGCATTACCATGTATACACAGTCCTGTATATATGGAAAAGCTCCCACTAAAAAAGTGTGAAATGCCTGGAAATGTGCAGTTGCACACAGGGTCATGCATATTTTAAGGATGGGATGCAAGTCAATTGACCATAAAAATACTGTCAATTGACCACCAATTATTTGTGGTCAAATATTCCATGAAGCCAAGAATGATATAATGTATGGGTATCAGCACTGTGTCTCTTTAAATTACACTATAAACCAGTCACTTCTCTTCTTGGACCCTCTTACACATATTGATTGGTCCACAGAATAAAACTTCATACTGATGCTGAAGGTGTCATCTTGAGCTCATCTTTGTAAGAAGTAATTTTGCTTCTGCCCTTTATTTGTTTTAAACCAAGAAGTAAGTTTTTTAACAGTAATCATCAAGTCTTTTTTCTTGGCCTTGAATTAGCAACTTCAACATGCTGTACCTGCATATCAGCCCACACAGAGAAGACATATGTTATTTTCCAAAATTTTCTATATAAGACCTACAAACCCTTTATTCCTTTTGCATTTGAAATGTTCTGTTTCCTGAACATATCCAACTTTTAAATTGCCCTTGGGTTCTTTTAAGTTTTGTGTGATTTTATTTAAAACATTTTTATCTCAACTTTCAGTTTAGGGCAGGGCCGGATTAAGACCTTTAGAGGCCCTAAGCACTTAAAAGATTTTGGTGCCCCCATATATATAAAAAACAACAATTAATATTAAATTATTTAATAATTATTTTAAAATATATTGAGCCTAGTGTGATCAGTGTGATTATTCTCAGTTCCCAATTTTTCTTCATCCTTATGCTTTTTAAAAGGATAAGAGTAAAAATTGTGATTTTCAGTTTTTTTTTGTTTCCCTTGATGCCCTAAGCACATGCGTATTTTGCTTAATGGTTAATCCAGCCCTGGCTTAGGGTCCCCAAGGCAGCAAACACTCAAAAACATGAAAACAAGCTTTTAAAAATACATAATATAAAAACAATTAAAATGCACAGTCAGGAAGGAGGGTCAGTGAGGGAGCAGCAGATGAAACAGGTAAATCTTTACCCACTGGCAGAATAAAATGATAGAGGGCAACAGACGGATCTCTTGGGGAGGAAATTCCATAATTTTGGTGCCAAGACCAAGAAGACCCTTTCTCAGGTTGCCACCCATCTAGCCTCAGACAGTGAAGGCACCCCAAAGAACCTCTAAAGATGACCAAAGTGACTGAGTAAGTTCATATGGGAGTAGGTGGTCCTTTACCAAAACTTAGCACTGTCAGAAAACATCACTTTTGATACAATATAGAGGTAACCAGTAGATTGGAAAGCTACCTGAGTTAAATAAGAAAAATGTAGACTGACATGTCCATTTTCTCTCTGGAAACCCGTTGATGTTGTAGAAAGAACGCCTAGCCTACTTTATGAGTCTTAAGAGCCGTTCTGAGAGTAACAAATGTGTGGTATTATATGTGGCACTTGCTGGACTCATGCTTCTCTGGCTTCGCAAGAACCAAAGTTAGATACGATGACCTTGATTCCAAGCTCTCTGTCCAGAAGCTACCAATCCTAGAGCAGTTTTTATAGTAAGCAGGAGAATGTAACCTTTGTACCAAAAACCATTTTAAATGGAGAGGTGCAATGCCACATTGCTGCACAAAGGACTATCTTGAACCAAGTGTCCTGACTATTTAAACCCAAGTGGAGAACAGTACTGCAAAACCAGTGTCCAGGACCTGCAGTCACTAGACGGTTACAACCAGGTTTGTGCATATACGCTTTATTTTTATCCCATGTGTTCTTCAAGGAGCTCACATAAGTGTATTTTTTATCAGCATAATTCCTGATTCTGTCCTCACAACCCTGTGTGGGTTAAGCTGAGAGAGCACGACTGGTCAAAGGTCACACATAACGTTTTATGGAAGGCTGTGGATCTGAACACAGGTCCTCCAAATCCTAGTCCAATTATCTAACTACTGCACCACAACAGCTCTCATAGAAATAGATATTGGGGATGCAAAAAACTCTATGAAAAGTTCATAATTTAAAATGTTTCCTTTGGCCAACTAGAAGTAGAGATGGGTAAGCATTCCTTTATTTGAATCAAAATTAAGCGGTAAATTGTGAGGAGCATCCTCAAATACTTGAAAAATGTTTTAATGCCCCAAATTGTTCTAAACTGCATAATAAACACCTGTACAAGGATATTCTTGTGATGCTTTCTTGCAATTTCCCCCCACATACCTAGTCAAGTATTATCCCACAAAAATCAGTGCTTTTATGGGTTCCTAGAACTCACTGGGGGTGGGAAGATGCATAGTTTCTAGTATTCCAGCCTTTCCTACTTTGCCTACCTCACTCTCAAAGCAGAGGATGCTTGTGTTGGCAGAAGCTTCTTCATTGGATCACAAATACTTTGTGTCCTTCATACTGTTACCTAGGAACTGTAGTTTGCTCTAGTAAGCTCTGAACATGCACATGCCAACGTGATAAATGCTGCCAAATGATTAATGCCACCAACTGCATAGGTGTAAAATGCAGTTGATTTTAAATATGGCTTGATTTTTTAAATAACTTTTATTGGATTTACATCCTGCCCTATCCTGGCCAATCCCCCTACGATTACCCTCGGACTCATGTAATCCAAACAAGCCAATAAACTGTGACCACCAGCAGGTACCTGGCAAACTGCACTGCTGAATGCCACCACAGAATGTATGCACAGCAACTCCAAACACTTCTGTTTAGAAATTATCAACAGGAGATACTGAACTCCAGAAATGGGCATTGTGAACAAGGCAAGTTCAGTTTTCAAATGCCTTATTTGCAAAGATCAAACCATTCTTGATTAGAAGGCATGGGTAAAATAAATGCAGAGAAGGTATTTTGCAAAAACCATGCTCAAATGGGAAGGCAGACCATATGTTCCACAGTGCAAGCAAGAGCAAAAATGGCTCCGTCAACCAGACTGTTGTCATTTTGCATTACACACAATGTCTGGCCAAGTCTGATAACAAGGGAATTCTAACAGCGGCAGCAGCTTGAAGAAGTTTGTTGTGGTGGGTCAAGAAAGGCTTCACTCTCTTTATCTCAACTTCAAATACACTGTTGGAAAACTGGTATCAGTCCTACAGTTGCCTCCACAAAGCAGGCAAGGGGAAGCACCACACACTCCCCTGGAAGGGAAGATTCGTTTTTGCCAACCAGTGTTCTGTGATTGAAGAAAAACAGGATAGGAACAAAGGATTCATTAATTCAGGAGCTTGCTGAGATGACAGATGGTGGACAATGAGTTTCCTGGCCAGTTAATTGGTGGCAGGAGAAAAGAGAAGCAGAAAGAAAGAAAGAAAGAAAGAAAGAAAGAAAGAAAGAAAGAAAGAAAGAAAGAAAGAAAGAAAGAAAGAAAGAAAGAAAGAAAGAAAGAAAGAAAGAAAGAAAGAAAGAAAGAAAGAAAGAAAGAAAGAAAGAAAGAAAGAAAGAAAGAAAGAAAGAAAGAAAGAAAGGAGATAAAGGTTGATAGGGAAGCAAAGTTGAAAGAATGGGAAGACAAGAGAGAGTCCTACAAGGCCCTGGGACAGATAACAGCAAAGATATCTTGGGGGCCTGAACACAAGAGCAAGATGGAGAAGCCCCTAGGGCTGCAAACTGCTTAGCAATATCCCTGATTCACCTTAGAGGCTGCTTCCTTTGAATGGCCCATGGCTAACTAAAACTGACAAGGCCTCTAAGCACCCCAACTACATTTGAATTTCAAGAGCAATCAGGCTGTTCCCTCTCACAAGTATGGAACACTTAGCTCCTTTCCAGTTAGAGTGGGTCACCGAATTCGGAATGTACCTTGCTTATAATGTGTCAACTCGAACACTTCCAATATAATTGTGTTGATGATTTGCTCACGGTTCAGAACCAAACACAATTTCCAGTTTTGGGCATCTGCATAGGGGTTGGCAGTCAGCATGGTGGCTGTTCAGGTAGCCAATACTGGTGCATGCCATGCTCACAGCTTATGGGCTTGCTTGGATTACATTCACCTCAAGGTCACTGTGGGCACCATTTAAAATCCACTGCATACACTACTTTTGCACCTGCACCTAGGTTTCTAAGGTTGGTAGCATTCATCATGCTGGCTTATGCTCAGAACTTACTGGACTACCAGTCCCAAACAGCAGTGTGAAAACACATCAATCCGATGAATACAAACAAACCCAGACACACTTTGACTTTGGGAGTCATGCAGGGAGGCAAAAGGACCAGGCTGGAACACTACAGAGAGGGAAACCATGCAGCTGCCCCCTCCTTCATAGCAAGCAGAACTGAAATAATGTTTTTATAAAGATTTTTTTTAATGCTAGGCTTTATTTAACAACTTTTTTTCAAAATAAAATATATAAATGAATGATTGATTGATGAGGAAAGTGGATGGGGACAGCAGTGTTACAATGTGCATGCACAGAACATTTTCAATCCAATTTTGAACTCCTGAAAAAGCAAACTTGTTAAAAGTTTGTGGTCCTGTTTGAAAGTTGCAAAAAAAAAATGAATAAAACAAAGAATTAATCAAACACCCCCATTCCTAACTACTGATGAACTGGCAAAGAAAAAAAATTACCTTTTCAAGAGTATTTTCTGGAGGTAGAAATGTTGTGGTTTGGGATAGCCAGTATGTATTGCTGCGCCATCAACCTTTACCATTTACTTTAGCCAAACCTGACTCTCTCAGCAGATGAAAATAAATGGGAACTAATCAAACATTTAAAACAGAAACGTTAAGTAGGGGAACATTTTAAGCTCCCTGGATATTCAATAACAAAATTAAAAATCACCATACTTGAATAAGAAAAACAGCTTTCAAAGGGAGCCTCAAATGCTAAACTGAGTTGACATCCATATGCACATGTGGGCTCAATAGAGCTTGGGCTCGATAGGGACTGGAAGTGGATGGCTCACTACAAAACTAATTGTCACTCTATTCCTCTTTGTCAATTCACGAACAATTGGGGAGTGGCCCAAACCTATCTCTCATTGAACCAGTTGTAATAAAAATCCTCAACATTTACATCCTTTTGAGCCCACTGATTTTAACTCTACCTAGTCCTCCACCTTTCCTCTTTTAACTGGATGTTGTTTTCATTTATGTTTCATCTCTACAATGTTAGGTAACACACCCATGTTTTAGACTGCTGGTCCTGTTTCATAACAATTGTGTAACACTTCATGTGTTTGCAAAAGTGAACTATGCCTCATGCAAGCTATAAATTGAACTAGTATGTTTTTATCCCAGCCTTCCTCCAAGGAACTCTATTTGTATTTTGTCCTCACAACCACCCTGTGAGTTAGCTTAGGCTGAGAGACACTGCCCCAAGGTCACCCAGCAAAAGCCATGGAAGGGTGGATATTTCAACCTGGATATCCTGGATCCTATTCTGACACTCTAATAAAGGGGCAGGCAACCCTAGTGTTGCCAACCTCCAGGTGGTGGCTGGAGATCTCCTGGGATTACAACTGATCGCCAGGTGACAGAGATCAGTCCACCTGGAGCAAATGGCAGGTTTGGAAGGTGAACTCTACGGCATTATACGTCATTGAAGTCCCTCCCAAAACTCTGCCCTCCTCAGGCTCCACCCCCAAAATCTCCAGGTACCTGGCATGCACACCAGCACATCAGGCCATTTTGCTTGTCATCTGGGGCCAGATGTTTGCCCAGGCAACCGAAGCACCAGCAGCGCAGGAGAAAGGAACTGACTTGGCTTAGACCCATCATCCCCTCCCAGAGCTGCACAGCTACCAGCTGGGACCAAGGCAAATCTTTCAGATGCTGGCAGCACTGGGCTTGACTTGCTACAATCATGTCTGGCCAAGCACAATTCTCCTCTCACCCCCACCCCCATTTTGTTTGCCAGAACACCAGCATCTAAACAGGAAGACGCTGTTTTTTCCCCCAGGATTTGGATCAAAAATGTTGACTACCCCTGTTCTACCCATTACACCATGCTAGCTAATACTACAATAACTTTGCTGGTCTTTAAAGTGCCACAAGGCTGTTGTTTCAACATAGCAGACTACTACTTTTCCATTTTGCCAATAGTAACCACCCTGAACTTAACCTGATTGATGAGTTTTGCTTTCAAGCTGACAACCTACTTGATCTCAGGCTTTAATCTTTCTTCTGTCAACACAAAAAGGCACTTCACAGAGTGAGTTACCATCCATTATAGATCCCCTGCCCTCCTACCAGTGTGTCAGCAGTCAGTAAAACTGCAAACAAACAAACAAAAAACTCACTAAGGGAGGCTTTTGAAAATAGAGAGATTGGATTTTGGCTTTCCAGAGCTGAATTCAATTCATTCAGCTCTGGAAACGTCATTCATTCAGTATAATAGATGTGAAGCAAAAAACATACAGAATCTGACATTGTGAAGAGGACCCCCTACCCTAAGTACAGTTGTTTTCTTTTCCACATAGTAGCTTCCATTCACTTCTGTGAGAAAGAATAAAGAAGCAGTGTTTGAGCACCCTCCACAGGCCAGGAGGAGTAACACACCAGAAGTGCTGTATGACCAGAAACCAGGAACTGGAATTCAAGAATTTAATATTTCTAAAACTTACCTTCTGTTTATCTGAGATTCTTCCAAACAAACTAGTCCAGTTTAATCTGCAGGAATTCAACTGAAGGCTACACTTGATAGGGCTCTGCCTTAGACATGCTCTCTTCCCTCCTCCATTTCTTTGTTGTACTGAACATCCAGCCTGATGCACAGAGCTTGAGAATCAAAGCAGCACTATTTTGTGGTATTTAGTTGGTCCCAATAAAAGTCATCATGAGACTTTTGGTTCTGAATTTTGTCTGTGGAGCAAGGCCAGACCTATGAGGTCTTCATGTTCAGATAGGAATCAGAGATCACTTTATTAGCATAGTTTTTCAAAGAAACTTGCTGTCTTGGAACAGCATAAAAGCATCATGTGAAGAATGGCTGCCAAATGCTTCCATTGTATCAGAAATGTAAAATCAATTATGAATTTTTTAGTCATTCTTTACAAACGAGGTCTTTCTACTGGAGCCAGATGTGCTACTTCTATAAAGGTAAGGTAAAGGTCCCCTGTGCAAGCACCGGGTCATTCCTGACCCATGGGGTGACGTCACATCCCGACGTTTTCTAGGCAGACTTTGTTTACGGAGTGGTTTCACAGTGCCTTCCCCAGTCATCTTCCCTTTACCCCCAGCAAGCTGGGTACTCATTTTACCGACCTCGGAAGGATGGAAGGCTGAGTCAATCTTGAGCCGGCTACCTGAAACCAATTTCTGTTGGGATCGAACTCAGGTCATGAGCAGAGCTTGGACTGCAGTACTGCAGCTTACCACTCTGCGCCACGGCTACTTCTAGAAGCCGTAAAGAGATGAAATAGCTCCCTCTGCCCTTTGAAATGGGAACAGTAAAGAGAAGCTAGAGGCAAGGAAATGCTAAAATGCAGGGAAATAGCATAGCCTCTTGCGAGACAAGCAAGACATATCCATAAGGCCATAAGTGTCTGTCTCAACATCTGGGCAGATGTTGACAACCCGTACTGCAGGACTTGACAGCCTGCAGCACACAAGCTGTTAGACAGTGTTTAATGCCAGCTTACATCACTCTCCTAGGCCCACACTGGTATATGCTAGGCACTGGTATGATCACAAGTGTACTCAGGTTGATAGCTGGGGAAAAGCAGATTGGCCAGTTCCATGGAAGAACTGCTGTTTCTTGTTCACTTCACTGTGTTGATTAGAATAACCAACCACTCCACATCCAAATAGCCCCATATCCATCACTTTAAATCTGGTTCAAAAGTTTATTTTGATATTTATCCACAATTCTAACCCTCCCAGCCTTGAAGGCTAAAGAAAGGATAAAAAAATTGCCCTTTAAAATAAGCAAAAGACATTTAATAGATGATGAAATGTACTCCTAATACATTGGCCTTTGGCTGGTAACCCAGTACCCATAACTGGGAAGTGATTCAACCTCGGGGTGGGGGGGCATACCACCGCGTCATAACCATTTTTGAAGGACTTTTTTTAAGAGGAAAAAAATAACGTGAGGAAAAATGAAACACTGGGAGAGAAAGATGGCATATATGGTTAAAAATAAAAAAATTACAGTGGGTAGGTCCCACGTTGCAGGAAGGGTTGCCAACCTCCAGATAGTAGCTGGAGACCTCCTGCTATTACAACTGATCTCCAGCCAATAGAGATCAGTTCACCTGGAGAAAATGGCCGCTTTGGTAATTGGACTCTATGGCATTGAAGTCCCTCCCCTCCCTAAACCCCACCCTCCTCAGACTCCACCCCAAAAACTTCCCACTGGTGTCGAAGAGGGACCTGGCAACCATAGCTGCAGGTAAGGATTAAAAGTGGCCTGAAGATCTGAAAATGCTGGAAACTCTTGCCCTAGGCCAGTGGTGGCGAACCTATGGCACGCGTTCCAGAGGTGGCACTCAAAGCCCTCTCTGTGGGCACACGTGCCGTTGCCCCAGCACAGAGTTTGCCTGAGTTAGTTTCCCCAGCTGAGGAGGCTGGGGACCAATGGTGCCTTCCCGGCTCCTCCGGGAAGCGCCAGGCTCCTTCCCAGTGACTTCTCCGAAGTCGCTGGCTGCGCGCTCCGGAAGTGAAGACAACGACGAGCCTTCTGCCGAGGACTGGAAGAGGCAGAGCCGGGACAGAGCTGGACTGGGAGTGGGACACCTGGGCGGCCGTCTGCGGCAGGCTGGTTGGTGACTGCAGCGCGGGGGATTGGCGGTAAGGGCCGAATGGGGGCCCTCCTGGCGTTTGTGCTGGAGCCAAGCCCTTCGCTTAGCTCAGGTTTCCACTCTGCTCGTTCATGCAACCGAAGGTGCCTCAGCGCGTGCAGAGGGCTGTCCCCACCATCACACCCCCCCCCCCCCGCATAACAGTCTTCTTAAATTCGTATGAAGATAACAGTTGGAAAAAGAACCAAACTGAAGGGGTGGAGGCTATGCTCCAGCTGCTTTCCTTCCCCCGCTCGGCCGCCCATGAAAGGTTGCCAACCTCCAGGTAGTAGCAGGAGATCTGCTATTTCAGTTCACCTGGAGAAAATGGCCGCTTTGGCAATTGGACTCTATGGCATTGAAGTCCCTCAGGCTCTGCCCCAAAAACCTCTCTCAGGTGGCAAAGAGGGACCTGGCAACCCCAAGCTCCATGTGGACCTCTAGCTGTGTTGGCACTTTGCAATAAATACATGGGTTTTGGGTTGCAGTTTGGGCACTTTGTCTCTAAAAGGTTCGCCATCACTGCCCTAGCCTATAAAGAAGCCATGCGCACAGCAATAAGTTGAGAGGAGACAGACTCTGAGCGGAGGCTCTTGACCTTGTGTCCTCCCCCTTCTGCGCAGAAGCTGTCCTGTCTAAGGTTATGATTTGTCTATATTGTCTAAGCCACTGTACTTTCACTTATGATTGCAAACTGACTTGCTGCCTTGCTGTCTGCTCTGAATGCATTATTAAAGCTGTTTAAGGTTCATGGTCTTCCTCTGAGTTTTTCCTATAACTAGGAGAACCTTCTGAGACACCCACATCACTGACAAATCACACTTAAAGACTGATGCAGGGATATGACTTCCTGTCTTACATTAAAAGATTAAGGATGACAACGGGGGTGGGGGATGAAGAGGCAACCCCATTTAAACTGAAAACCACCATCCCAACACCAACGCCATCTTTCTACTGTGAGGAAGCTCTTCTGGTATTTCTATCTCCTTTTCCTTAAAAATAAATAAAAGATTGGTTTTGGCTAAAAAGGACTTCAGTATTTCTCTCTACAACAGTCTTCCCATGCAAGAAAATAAAGTTAACATTTCTGTCAAACTTTTTCAAAAGGGTTCTTTCAAAAGGGTTCTTATCAGTGATGCTGATAAGTTTTTTTATTTATTTAGTTATGCTTTCTATAGCCTGTCTTTCTCACTGGACTCACGGTGGATTACACAGTGTAAGTCAATATAATTGACAGAATAGGATATTCAATAAACAATACAATAGGATTATGGTTGTAGAACCAACCAGAAGTCTAAAAACAGAACTGAAGCAAAGCATTAAATACATTAAAAGCATTAAATGATGCAAAATTCCATAGTAGGATCCTAGTTTCAGCAAGCTATACACAATAGTATAGACCACAGTCCCTTAATAATTTGTCCAAGTAACTGTGCATTATTTAGTACAGTGCAATGCTATTGCCTGTGTAGAAAAGCCCTTTTGAATAATTCAGTTTTGCTTAGTTTGAGGAAAACCAGGAGAGTGGGAGCCTTCCTGACCTCCTCAGGCAGACCATTCCACAAGGAGAATGTGTACGGGCAGTTGATTTTGCCCATTTGCAGGTTGCGGAAAACCCTGCTCTGATGAGTGGAGCTGTCATGGCTGAATGTACGGGGATAGGCAGTCTCGCAGATATGAAGGGCTTTGTAAGTGAAAGTTAATAGTTTAAATTGATCCTGGTAACTCCAAGGCAGCCAGTGGAGTACCTGCAGGATGGGAGTAATATGCATGCTCCATCTAGCTCCCAATAACAGCTAGGGTTGCAGGTCCCTCTTCACCTCTTCAATGTCATAGAGTACAATTGCCAAAGCAGCCATTTTCTTTGGCTGAACTGATCTCTATTAGCTGGAGATCAGTTGTAAAAGCAGGAGATCAGTTGTAAAAGCTAGTACCTGGATGTTGGCAACCCTAATAATAGCCGAGTTGCAGCATTCTGCAGATTGATTTCCAGATTGATTTTGAGGGGAGACCAATTACAGTGCAGTGCAGTAGTCTAGTCTTGATGTTACTGTGGCATGGATCCAGGTGGCCAGATCAGTCATATCAAGGTAAGGGGCCATCTTTCAAGCTAGCCTGAGTTGGAAGAAAGCCGTTTTTGCAATTGCATTAACTTGCTTGTCCAGTAATAACTGTGGGTCCAGTATAACTCCAAGGCTGTCAACTGAGTCAGTGAGCGTCAGCTGAACTCCATCAAAAATGGGGAGTACAGTGTTCATCAAAATCTCTGCCTTGTTACTCTCCTGCTGACTGGAAAGGATGTCCTGTGCACACACATCCCAAATGAGAATCATTCGCTGAAGCAAGGATATTTATTTTATTAAAACATTTTATCCCATTTTTTAGTGTGAGAGTTCCCAAAGCAGCTAACAGGCAGATACAAATTTACTATTTATTTACTTTATTTATAGTCTGCCTTTCTCAATGAGACTTAGGGTGTTTTACAGGATATAAACAGCGCAATCTGGCAGCACAAAACAACCAACAAACAATGTAACTGGACAAGGATTACAGAATTAAGGAATAATGCAAACAACTAAGGTACATAAACTATAAATAATGTAGATTGTGGATTACCAGGTAAAGGCAATGCAGTAAAAGCAGATGATACCTACAATAATCATTACACTCGACTATTCCATTATAAAGGTGCCCGCCTGGGCTGTTCAATCTACTATTGTTCACTACACCTGCATTGTCAAGTGTTCAAGAGCGGAAGACTCTAATCTGGAGAACCGGGTTTGATTCCTCATTCCTACACAAGAGCAGCAGACTCTAATCTGGTGAACCCAGTTGGTTTCCCACTCCTACACATGAAGCCAGCTGGGTGAACTTGGGCTAGTCACAGTTCTCTCCGAACTCTCTCAGCCCCACCTACATCCCAAGGTGTCTGTTGTAGGGAATGGAAGGCAATTTAAGCCGCTTTGAGTCTCCTTCAATAGGCAGAGAAAAAGCAGGGTATAAAAACCAACTCTTCTTCTTCTAATCTCTTTTTGAAAATGCCCTTTTGCACATTCTGAAGAAGTGTGGGAACCTTCCTGACCACCTCAGGCAGGTCATTCCACAAGATGGGGGCTACCACAGAGAATGTAAATGAACAGGCAACTACCAATCTTAGTGGCACCTTTAGAAGGCTTTGTTCAAATGATCAAAGCTGTCACATCACAGGTCAAGCATTTAACAGCATCATATTCAAAATCAACCCACTAACAAAGCCAGCTCACACTGATCTCTATTTAAATAGAAAGGTGTTCACTGTTTCCTAAAAATTGAGAGGGAGGGTGCAGTTGTATAATACAGGGGAGGGAATTCCACAGTCTGGGCATTGCCCGTGAAAAGACCCTCTCATACACTTACACACAAAGTCTCTCAAGGTAACTTCAGTATCCAGGCAGGCTTGTTTTGAAGAAGGTATCCTGATTCCAAATCATTTAGGATTTTTAGGGTCAACACCAGCAATCACAACTGGGCTTGGAAACAAAGGGGTAACCAATATATATATAATCAACATAATATCTGAAAACTCTTCAAGAGTCAGTTAACAGCTTTAGGCAATTGCAGGAAAAGATTGTACCCTTCCTATGTCTAGCCACTGAAGACTTTCATTTAAAAAATTAATTAATCTTGGCCTCCTAATTGGAACACAAGAAAAATGATTCCACTCTACCAGTGCAATCCTAAACAGAGTTATACCCTTCTAAATCCATTGAAGTGAATAGGATTAGAAAGGTGTAACTCTTAAGATTGGACATATTATCTATATATACCTGATAAATGAGTAAAAACTGATCTAACACAGCTGCAGCTAGGAGATTTTGATTGTGCCTTCCACAATTAATGGTTGTACATAAAAATTCCCAATAGCATATCTGAAAGATAAAATAAAATCCAATAGCACCCAGTGTGATGCCACCACTTCCCTAGATTGTGCTGTGTTTGATGCATTGTATTACACTGTCCAGTGCGCCTGCTACATTACATCAATTCTTGTCCAGTTCATTTTTGTGCGCTTCTAATGAACACTTTATACTGATCTTTGTGTGTGTGTGTGTAACCTTTTTCTAAAAAAACTGTTAATTATGTGGGCAGGTTTTGAGCAGCTCTTAGAGAAAGAACTTGATAGCAATAAAGACAAAGAATTCACATATAATTCTAAAATCTTTACTAAGTTGCACTTGCTGCTGTTCATTTTCTGCAGAAGCATGTACAATTGGAACTATTAAAGTGACCAGACTCCTGAAAACTAACAATGTCACACCTATAGACGCCATGACACCTGCCAGTACTTTCCATGGCGCGTGCCAAACTTTTCAGAAAGGGGGTGGAGCCAATGTTATTGTGTGTGTGTGTAAAGTGCAGTTAAGTTGCTGTTCTTATTCCAATGAAAGGGTTTTCCATGGCTGCAATACAAGGTTCCCAACTGCCAGGTAGTAGTAGTAGATCTCCTGCCATTACAACTGAACTCCAGCCAATAGAGATCAGATCACCTGGAGAAAAATGGCCACTTTGGCAATTGAACTCTATGGCATTGAAGTCCCTCCCCTCCCCAAACTCCTCCCTCTTCAGGCTCCACCCCCAAAATTTCCCACTGGTTAAGAAGAGGGACCTGGCAACCCTACTGAGATAGCAGTGGCAGATACTAGAGCAGGGGTGGGGAACCTCAGGCCCAGGGGCCGTATGTGGCCCCCGATGACATTTTTTTTTGCCCTCGGGAGCTCCGGGGCCCTGCTGCAGAGGCGGGGCACAGGGCGGCCCTCCCAGAGGGAGTTCCTGGCTTACAGCGGCGCTGCGGCGCCCTTTGGACCTCCTCTTGCCGACTGTCGGCTGTTGAGCAGCAAGAGGGAGGGGGAAAGAGGCTGGTGGCTCCCTGCAGCAGAGCATTCATGCAGGAGCCGATCGGGCTTCGGGGGGGCCCTTTTGTGGACTCTGGGGAGGAGAGGTCATGGAGACTGGGGCCCGGTCGAGCAGGGCTCTGTGCACCGCCGTGTGTGTGTGGGCAGGGGAGGCTGGGGCCCGGTCGCACAGGGCCAGCATGTGCAGGTGTGTGTGTGTGGGGAGGGGGGAAGCCTTTTGTCTTTTCTTTTTTTCTGTCACTTTCTCCTTTCTCTCCCTCTTTCTCCCTCTTTTTCTGTCTCTTTCTTTGTCTTCCTCCGTCCCTTTCTTTCTCCCTCCCTCTCCTTTTTCTCCCTTCCTCCCCTTTCCTTTCTCTGTTTTCCTTCCTCCCTTGCCAATCGACTGTGGGCTGCGCCCCCCTGGCACCTCGTTTGCTCGTGCCCACTGCTGGCTGCCCTTCCACCTGGGAGGGGGGAGCGGGGGCACCCTGCAGGCCTTCTCTGTGTGGCCTCCCCTGGGGTTGCCAACCTCCAGGTGGTAGCTGGAGACCTGGCAACCCTAGCCTCTCCCCCCCACCGGGAGATCTATACCTGGTATGGCCCCTGAAAGATGTCATAAATGTGCAAATGGCCCTTGGCAGGAAAAAGGTTCCCCACCCCTGTACTAGAGGATCAGAAGAAGCAGCCAGGACTGTGATTGCATTTCTTCTTGCATTTCTTGCCTTCTTTTTCTTTCTCCCTTCCTCCCCTCTGGGCTCTCCTTTGTTTCTCTTTGTTCCCAAATCTCTTTCACAAACCCCCCCTTGGGGTTTCCTTCATTTCTTTTTCATCCCTTCTGCTATTCTTGTGCAAGACAAGAAGGAAGGAGTTGTGTTTGGCTCTGCCTCCTGAGGCAGCCATTTTTGTTTGGCTCCGCCCCCTGCAGGACCACTCCTACTCAAAATTGCAAAAATGCCCGGAGGCTCACAAAGGCTGGGGGACCTCTGATAGAAGCCATCTGTGTCATTTCAGCCTGTCATGTACCCGACTGCTTCACCATTCAGAAACAAAAACAAGAAGTTTACCAAATCCCCTGGCCCGAAGGGCACCGGGGGGGGGGGGGGCTGAGAGCATCACTGTTAGGGTGGACTCAGCCTGGTGAATCAGCAGCTTTGCAGAATATGTTATGAAGAGACTCGGGAATCAAATCCCAGTTCAGCTATGACACTCCCTGGGAGAATTTGGGGCAGTTGTTCTCTCTCAGACTCCCTTAACCAATAAGACTGTTGCGAGGATAAAACGGGGAAGGGGAAACCTGAGCCTGATTTTTCTTTTAAAAGGGCTAGGCAGAGGGATAGCCAGATCAGACTCAGCGGCTCCACCATACTGCCTGCTTTTCCTGGCAACTTTTGCAAAGGTTTCCGCACAGGGCGCTCGGGCGGTTCTTTCCCCAGTCATGAGCTCTGCTGCATCAGGCGGAACCAACATCTCGTCCCTCGGAATGCTGTTTCCAGCACTGGCCAACCTTTTGCCTCCGGGTCTAGGGAACACTCGGACAAGGCCAAGAGGCAACAAGCAGGCCGAGACTGTGCCGGAGAGACAAGAGACAGTGGGGTTCCGGTTGCCGTAGCCGGCCACCAATTGCCCCACGCTGGACTGAGTTTATCCAAGGCCTAGCAAAATGGCGCGGAGTGACATAATAAGGCAGCGGCGTTGCACGCCTCTGGCCCCGCATACGGCCGGTGCTGCACTGAGGAACCGGAAAGTCGGACTTGCGCTTGCCTTTCCGCTCTTGCCCCACCCCTTTAGTGCCGGACCTTGATTGGCTACTCAAGTGCTTCCCCCCCACCCCTCACAAGTCACATGAAACACCATTAGGCGCCGCACGACGGCTCGCGATTACCGTTCAACGGCCGTTGGAGCCGTTAAACTCGTGCGCGCGCGCGACGCCACGTGAGCCCGCTTCCTCCAAAAAGGACAGCAAAGGGTCTCGAAGCCACGGCAGCCTCTCCCCCTGGCGGCAAACCTGATGCGCTGCAGCCTCCCCCCGCGGCAAACTAAGCCCGTCCCTTGAAGGGCTTCGCCGCCGCTCCCCGGCCGCTCACCATCATCGGGACTCCATAGAGCAGCGTCTTGTTTTTGGCCAGCGCTCGCGGGAGGCCCATGACTCGTGCAGCTTGGCCGGGTAGGGCACAGAGACAGGCCGCTCCCAGAGCACTTCCTGTTCTGAAGAACCAAACAAACAGCCCGGTCCCCCTGGATCCCGTAGCCCGAAGTAGCAAAGTTCCGCCCGTGGACGTGCAACATGGGTGCGCGCGCGCAGGCCTGTGCGCTCGTGAGTAACCTGAGCGCCGTTAACCCTCGCATCGGAATGCAGATCCCTGCCTTTTCAGCCCGACGGCCTGCAACTAGCGTGGCAGGCGGAAATACGACCGGTGCGGTTGCCCCACCTTAGAGACAAAGGCATTCTAGAAGGGCTGCAAAAATTGTGACTAATAGCAGCGAGCTCCATGTGAAATAATAATGAATAGAGTGGTGTGGGAATGAATGGTGCGCTCACAGTTCTTCCGGTGAGGCTACCCGGCGCCCTTGATTTCACTGAATCTGTTTCATCCTTTTGCCTTTGCCTGCTTCAGCCCGACAGCACCTAGCAATATCCTACCGTATTTCCTTCTTTAAATGTGTAACGTGTTCTCAACCATAAATCTCTCTTACCACACAGCAGAGCCAGCAATAAAAGTTAAAATATGCATAGTATAGTATTGCTCCATGTTCTCAAGATGGAGCAAGGGACACATAGGACTAAACAGGCCACGGACATAAAACAGGGTGCTGCTACCTAGTACCTGTGATGATGGGCTTTAACAATTGATAAATGGCAGGCTAATACCGGGTGGCAACTTTAGATCTGAATTCCAGATCGGATATGATTTTTTGTTTGTTTGTAGCGGGGAGCAGTTATGATCAGTTAGCCAAAATGCTGCATATATGCCACGCTCATTTGAAAATTTCGAATAACCTAGTTTGGCAAAGTAAATTTGGCTGTTGTACTGGTGTTTGCCCATTAGATGGCACACTCTTTATATCAAATAATGTGGCAAGAGAATGGTATCAAATGTTAATGCAATTGCTTTTCTTGTCGTTTTCAGAGCCCCAGAGAATCCAAGGAGATGAATCAGATAAAATCATACCTTTTATGTGATGATCTTCTGTTATGTTAAAAAGCAAGCATTGGGTTTGAAAGCGCTCTTCTCAAAGCAGAATAAAAAGAGCATCACACCACGGTGTTTTCATACTACTTTTAATATTGAGCCACAAAAGAGACTGAACAGGTTGTTTTTCCTTGTGCTTTGCTTGATTTGCAAATTCACCAAATTATATACTTGAATGCATATTTCCAGAGACACACCATTCTGAAATGCAAGTAGTGTTGGATTGGGTCAATTGGGTCTGCAGTGCTCTCCTTTCAAGGAAATTGACCTGGAATTTCCTCGCGCTCACAATGAAGGGTTCAGTCCATTTAGCTGAACACCTCTAACCTGGCTCAAGTTTCAGTCATTTTGATTCCGAAGTGCTGTAAGAGCTGACGTTCCTATGTGAACTAAATTGCATTAGGCCCATTACATCGCCAACATTTTTTTGTATTCTGTACCTTTTTCATTTTATTTAATCTTTTGAGCATATAATGCATTCAAAACCTTGGCAGGGGTAATCAAGCACAGGTCTGTTGTAGCCACTTCTATATCTCATAATGATGGATTCCACTGCTATTTAAGGAAAATATGTGGATGAATGCATGCATATATAGATAAGATCACTGAAGAAAGCCATAGTTCAGAAGTGTCATATTGCAGAGGTGATCTGCAGCTTCTCCCCTGCTCGCTTTCCACCCAATGTGTGTACATTCTTCTCTGTATGCTAGGGCGGGGAGAGGGGAGAAAGACAAAACGGCTTGCCTACATCCAGTGCCAAGGCTGGTATATCAAGTCAGCATGTAAACAAGTAGAGGAGAGAGAACTTTGTAAGCTGAGGAGAAAGCCTTGCAGCAGAAGGATAATCTGTTTGCTGGTGGGGTTTTTAGACAATACAGGATGTGCACTTCAGTACTAGGGATGGGGAGCCAAGAAGTCATAACTGCCAAACAATGGAGAGGAGTGGTGGTGGAGATTAACTTTCCCCTAAGGACAAGGCAGAGCTGAGCTGGGCAAAATCTGGACAAAGTTGGGGATGACTATCATCCTGATCCTTGGCTTGTTTCCTGGGAGGATAGATGGGATTGACTTCTTGATAAGCGTTCCTAGGATTTATTCCCCTCTGAAGCAGTCCGACATGAGTGGCAAGTTCTCTTCAATTTCTGCAAAGGGGCTTCAACCTCTCCACCCCACATCATTTTCTCAAACTGAAATGATGTGGGAAAGGGGAACTCCAATGGGCCCTCCAGTTAAAAGGATCAGACAGTAGGTGGTATGTATGACCTCTACCTGAATAAGGATGCCAGGCTGAGCCTGGCAACTGGCAGGAGGGTTAGGGTGGAACATGGGGAGCATTTGACATCTTTGACATCATTACATCACTTCCAGTTAATACCCAGAACTTATATAGGGTAGCTCTAGGAATCACAGGAAAATCTATGGTTTTTCCTGGAAGTGTCAAAGCAATATCAGTAATGTCACTGGTTGGAATAGAAGGCTGCCAGCAGGAGACCTCCTGCCATAGAGGGAGGCCTGGCAGCCCTAAATACTGACCTTGATAGACCAATGATTTGGCTCAGTATAAGAAAGCTTCATGTGCTCAGACTTTGTTCTTTTTTGTTGTTCTGCTTGACATGAATTTAAGTTGCATTTTTATTTTATTATTTGTTTACAAAATTTCTATCCCACCTTTTTGCCCTCACAAGGGCCACACAAGGCAGTTTCATTTTTTATCATCTGAAGAACAGTAGCCCTGTTCATATTACAGTGACAGCTTGCATGTATGTGCATGCTTGTTGCTAAGAAATAGCCAGCGCACTTTCACTTTACAAATGAAACCAAAGATTGAGTACCTGGATGAATGTAGAGTGAGCACTCTTAAGAGCTGTCAGACTATTAAGGCTACCAGTCTGCCCGCAAGTAGCTCTAATAGGCTACAGGCCCTCATCATATACCAAATCAGGCCAAGACAGTGAATGCATCACTAGTCACATCCCTTTAGGGTTGCCATGTCCCTCTTCGCCATTGGCAGGAGTTTTTGGGGGCAGAGCCTGAGGAGGACAGGGTTTGGGGAGGGGAGGGACTTCAATGCCATAGAGTTCAATAGCCAAAGCGGCCATTTTCTCCAGGTGAACTGATCTCTTTAGGCTGGAGATCAGTTGTAATAGCAGGAGATCTCCAGCTAATACCTGGAGGCTGGCAACCCTACATACCTTGGATCTAAAGGTATCTACCCAGGGACAGATGGAACAGATCTCTGTATCCATCAGTCATAGATGACATCAGGCTAATGGAGATGGTAGGGGGAGGATTTGTAAATACAGCCACTAAGCTCTTACCCTTGCAAAGTCTCCTTGGATACACCCCTACTGTTCTGGATGCTCCACAAAGAGCAGATGGCCTATACCACTGTAAACCAGGTAAAAAGAGGTAATGCAAATACCTTGTCTTGAAAGGTTTCTCCTCCTAGACATTGTATTAATACACAGAAGAATCAGGATGTAACCACAACTAAGCCTGTTAGTGGGGGTCACTGGAGGAAACAGCTGAAACTAGGGTTGCCAGGCCATGCCTGGGCAACCGGTGGGATCTGGGCTGGGGGGTCGACACGGGGGCACATGGCATTGTATGCACTATGATGTCACTTCTGGGAAAAACCTGGAAGCGATGGTGGGTAGCTCTAGGAATCACTGGAAACTATAGTTTTACCATACAGTTTCTGGCAATTCCTAGAGCTACCTGTCTCACTTTAAGTTTCCCCCTGAAGTGACATCACAATGCATGCATTGCCAATGTTTTTTTCATTCTCCTGCTGCTGTTTGGAGTGCCAGCAGGCAATGAGGGATACTGGCAGGAGGCCTCCCACCATAGCAGGAGCCTGATAACCTAGATGAAACTAACAGCCAGGTTGCTGTTTATTGTGACAGTTAAAGGAAGTTGTCTAGTTACATGTTCTCTTTTGAAGTACGGGGGAAAGTAGGATTTTTTTTATTCATTACTTCAGGAAGCAACATCTAAATCAGCCAGATGTCCAGAAATGACAAAGGCTTGAGTGACTCATTCCAGTGTACAACAGAAAATGTACATGCTGGATTAAAATAATGGATTCTTTGTAGGGAAGACTTCCAGAGGGCAGGTTCATGGGATACTGGTGCTTTTCCTGTTGGCAGCAGAAGATAGGACCCACAATAATGGGATTAACCTATTAGAGTTTTTTACGTAGTGCTGGATTTAGATGAAGAGAGGCCCTAGGCTATTCTGCTTGTGAGACCCCCTCCCAATCCCCCACCCTCACGACTCTAAGCTATGTCAAGTTTAAGAGCCCTCATAGCATTACAAAAAAAATAATTTAGTAATGTATAATTTTAAAAAAATTCAGTGGCCCTTCATAATCCGAGGCCTTAAATTTTACTTTACTTCGCTTTACCCAGGTCTGCATTATCATGGAGTGGATGGGCAAATGCATCCCTGTGTAATTTGATAGCTCTCTATAAACACAGTCTTCCAAATATTCCAAGAAGGTATTAGCTCCATCCTTCCAACGTCATGATGTAATTCATTAACAGAAGTTGGTCAATGCTTCAGCCAAGGTCATCCACACATGGGGCTTACCATGCCCCCAGCACCACACAAACACCTTGTGCCACATAGCTTACAGGGGGGATGGGAGAACATAGAATCATAGAGTTGGAAGGCACCACCAGGGTAATCTAGTCCAACCCCCTGCACAATGCAGGAAATTCACAACAACCTTCCCCACACACCCCCAGTGACCCCCACTACATGCCCAGAAAATGGCCAAGATGTGTTCCCTCATCATCTGCTTAAGGTCATAGAATCAGCATTGCTGACAGATGGCCATCTAACCTCTGCTTAAAAACCTCCAGGGAAGGTTTACCACCTCCCAAGGAAGCCTATTCCACTGAGGAACTGCTCTAACTGTTAGAAAATTCTTCCTAATGTCTAGATGGAAACTATTTTGATTTAATTTCAACCCGTTTCTGGTCCAACCTTCTGGGGTAACAGAAAACAACTCGGCACCCTCCTCTATGTGACAGCCCTTCAAGTAATTGAAGATCGTTATCATATCCCCTCTCAGTCTCCTCTTCAGGCTAAACATGCCCAGCTCCTTCAATCTTTCCTCATAGGACTTGGTCTCCAGACCCCTCACCATCTTTGTTGCCCTCCTCTGGACATGTTCCAGCTTGTCTACATCTTTCATTGTGGTGCCCAAAACTGAACACAGTACTCTAGGTGAGGTCTAACCAGAGCAGAGTAAAGCGATATCAGCACTTGGCGTAATCTGGACACTATCCTTCTGTTGATACAGCCCAAGATCTCATTTGCCTTTTTAGCTACTGCATCACACTGCTGACTCATGTTCAGTGTTTGGTCTACTAAGACCCCAATATCCTTTTCGCACACACTACTGCTCAGACAAGTCTCCCCCATCCTATAATTATGCATTTGATTTTTCCTACCTAAATGTAGAACTTTACAGTTATCTGTGTGGAAGTGCATTTTATTAGTTTTAGCCCAATTCTCCAGCCTGCCAAGATCATCCTGTATCCTGGCTCTGTCTTCTACTGTATTTGCTACCCCTCCCAATTTAGTATCATCTGCATTGGCAGAATGGCACCAGGAACGGCCTCACAATGGCAGTGGGAGCCATCATCCCAGGTCTACATGCTAAGTCAGTTCCCAGTGAAGTACAGAAATGCAAGTGGAAAGGAATTAGGTCAGGGTTGTACCAGAAAATTAAACTCTATTACAACTGCATGCACTTCTGCTGAGCAGCAGCTTTCTCTCTTTCACCCCCCTTTGAACTGCTTCTCAAATTTCCTTTCCTTGTGTTTTCAAAAAACCCTCTCTGAACTAGTGGTATGGTTCTATATGCGTGAGAGGCCTACTAGAAAAATACACATTGGGTTTGAACAAAGGAGTAACATTCTGAGGTATCACTTGTTTTTTAACAGCTTTTGTAGTGCGGTTTAGTGTGTTTCTTCCTTTTTTTCTGTACAAAGCAGCAGCTGAAAAATGAAGTCACTTTAGTTCAGAATCAAAAACCATCAAATCATCCCACAAACTGATCTGAGTCAAATGGGTCACTGAAGTGATCTGAAATATCAAACACAATAGCAGAGCCAGAGAATAAATTGCACAGCAGAACACAAAGGGACAGAACAAAAATTGTGCTGGAGTGTGTTGCTAAGCGAAAGAAGTGCACAAACAAGTGTCGTTGTGATGGAAAGGCTATTGTGCTGTTCCAAGTAAAAGAAATAAGCATCTCTAGACTTTTTTCAGCTGATCGCTCAAGAAGTTTCCTTAGAGGGTTAGAAGAAGTTTCTTCAGTGGCTTTTGATGGCTGGCTGGCTGGCTACCTGGCTTGGATACTCTTTAGACATCTCAGCCAACACCTGGAAATCAGATGACTTGAGATGTCCACATGCTAAGCTGTTTTTGCAGGTGTAACATTCAGTCAAATGAGGAGAAAAAGTCTGTCTCAAATATAGGAGCACTTCTACACAGCTGCTTTCCCTCCAAAACACACTTTTGTAGCTGGCACCTCAATCCTGTATTCTGGCTGGTTTTCAGAAGAGGTCCTAAGCTATGGAGAAGGACATGTTTAGCTTCAAATCAACCAGGAGACTTCCACTAAGGCCGTGCTTCCTATTCCCAGGCTTCTTTAGCTTAGAACAAAGTGATTACTTCATGTGTGAATGGACAAGTCCGCAGTGGCCACAGTCCCATTCCCAGGAAAATGTGGAGATGATGGGAATATTGTAAAGATGAGGAACAGAATCCAGAATCACATAATAGTTCAAGGATGGGAGAGGATGGAATGGGTGGATGTGGCCAAAGCTCTCCTCTGTGTTTTTTATGTTTGTGTTTCTGCATTTTTGTTGCCCAGAGCCTGCTTGAGAACCTTTGCAGCAGGGAAAAGGTCAATGATATATTTAAAGGAGAACACAGAGCTCTGTTTCCCCAACAGTGATCAGGCACATGATATAAGCATTTCACCATATACATTCTCTATCACTGCCAAGATCAGATAAAGGGAGTTTCAGGCTCTCTTTGAAGAAGGGAATTTCCATCTGCCAGTTCTAAGATCTTTTCAGTTGAAAAAGCTCTGGAACTGTTTTCTTACCGTAGTCCCAACCCATCATCACAATTAATCAGTCTCTTTTTGTGGTTTTACATACGATCAGAACAAACATTATAATTCAGCAGTACGTGAGCAATAATCCATAAATACTCCCATAATACTTTCCGTGGATGTCCAGGATGGTGAAATGCAACATTTTCAACATGAACTTCCAGCTAAATTGACAACTGTGTCGTTCACTATTAAAGGACATGCTGTGAAAGGAAGGTACAATGATGGAAATAGAGATATTTCTAATGAGTGTAAAGAACTTTGCTATATCCGTTTGATGCCAAGAAGTACTCATAGTAGTAAAACAGAACATGGAAATCAGTCTTTTATTGGGTGAACATTTGGACTTTCTGGATCAGCTATAAAAATATGCTGGATTAGTTAATTACATATAAACTGAGTAAACACCCACTACTGCATCTCCATGTTGAGAAAAGCTGAACCTCTTGAATGTTTGTCCATCCCATAGCTGTTAAAGGCACAGAGCTTCTGTCTGGATCGTTGAAGGTTCATTTTGCAACATAGAGACATATGTGTTGTATACTGCTCTAGATTGCCCAGTGTGGTCTACTCTGGGAGCGACTCTCCAGGGCCTTTCCTAGCCCTGCTCCTGGAGAACTTTTTCATCACCAATGCCAGGGATGGAATCTTTCATGTGCAAGGCATTTGCTCTACCATTCCCCAACCTATGGGCTCTTGTTCAAATCCCAATATTTCATTAAAGGAGAAATGGATAGCCTAGCCTTCATGCTTGCAAACAGAAGGTTCAGTGGCCTAAATGGGATTGGGAAGCATGAGACATTATCCAGACTGCAACAAGAAATGACACTGCCTGCCATTAAAAATCTGGAAAATGGTCCTTTAGGAATGAACGCAACTGTGGAGCCTTAGTGCAAGTAGTGCAAAGCTCAATGAAAATATCAGTGTAGCATGCTAGGGCACCAAAAAGGCAAATTCCATGTTAGGCATTATTAGGAAAGGGACTACAAATTGCAGGTATCACAATTTTCTCCTCAGTTGTTGGGGCAATCCCATTTTAAGTGCTGCCTAAATTTCTTGTTGCTCCATCTGTCTATTCCAGAGCTGGAGAAGGTACAGAAATGTTTGCTTAGAAGGTTAGGAAGTTGAGAACATTTAAGGCTTTCCTTTAAAAGTTGGGTGTTTCTAGTTCAGAAGAAAAATTACCAAGGCTGGGGCAACCTGATTGGGATTTTTAAAACTGGTGAGATCAGATAAAAAGAATTGTACCTTCCATAAATAAAAGCTCAGGGTCACCCAATGATACAGGTGCAGGAGCAGGACTAACTGAAGGAAGTGTTTCATTGCACTGTATAAAACTACAGAATTCATTGCTACAACATGTGGTGTTTGCCATTAGTTTAGGTGGTATTTAAACAGGATTAGACCAATTCTTGGAGGATAGCTTTATCAACAGTTTTTAGTCATAATAGGTAAATGGAACTTGCATGTTCAGAGACTGTGTGCCTCTGAGTACCAGATGCTGGGAACGAGCAGGAGTTGGCTGTCACTATTACAGCTGGCTTGTGAGCATCCCCATGATATTTGGCTGGTTACTATTGCCAGAAAGTTGGCTTCAATGAAACTTTGATCTGCTCCAGCCAGGCAGTTCTTAAAGTTGGCTCAGGGCACAGGAACTGCTGGGCGCAGCACTGGTCAGGTTGAATACGGAATGGCAAAAATGTCCATAGAGGACCTTCTGTCAAAGAAGTTAACCTCTCTGTTTTAAACATTGTATGTTTTATGCAACCACCGGTAGTTACAGCACACTTGTGTTCTAGTACAGTTTTCAAAACAAAGATTGCCAGTGGGTAGCACCCAGGAAAGCTCCACCACTTTAGGCCAACGCCACCCCAGCTATGTTTGCTAATTCCATTCTAGACTGAGGTTCCCATGGCTTCTTTTACATGACATGGAGAAATTCAGCAGGTTCAGCTTTTCCAATGGGGGAGCTCCAGTGATGGTGAAAACATTCCACCCTTTTAATTTTCCCATGTCATGAAGATGTTAGAGGCATAGGAACCTCTGTCCAAAAGAAGCTAGTGACTCTAACTGTCCGTATCACTCCCTGTCAGAACTACATTCATTTCTAGATTATTTTTGCCATTATACTTGAAGGGTGAAGAGGCCTTCAGTCTGGTACACAGGATTTTAATTCTCTAAAAAAACCAACCAACAGCCCTATGGTGGTAGAATGGTAGAATAGCAGCACCTTTCATTTATCTTTCAGATGACTTAGAAACTAGTGATTACAAAATGAAAGAGAACAAGAGAAGAAAGTGAACAGAAGCTGCCGCTGGTCTTCAGGGTGAGAAAATGAAACTCTGATTCTAGTTCATTATTTTGGTACTTGTAGGAGGTGTACCCTGGGTGAGATGCAATCTTGGAGAAACTGGAGAGAAGGCTTTTGGGGAGGGGGGTCAGGAGAAGGCAGAGGATTAAAAGAGTTCCAGCCAAGGAACATCTCAATATGGCTTCCCTCCAGGTCCACTTTGTGACATCCCAGAGATTTCAGCATTTTTCTGTGAACCAAGGAGTACATACTGTTCCCAGAAGTTTAAAACTCTACCCTCTTAAAGGTAGTTCTAGAGTGAGAAGTTGCTTTGTTGAATAGTAGCAGTACTTGGAAAAAGAGGCAACAGTTTCATCTCTGTCTTGAAACGATATTCCCCAGAGTTCTTGGAGGAGAGATATAGAAATGAGCAAGAAATGGGGCCAGGGGTGGGAGGAGAGATCGCCGAGAGCATGGGAAACGGGCACAGTTCAGACCCTTGTGTGTCTGCAGGTTCGCGAAGGGCCTGAGGCAGCTGCAGAAGTGGATGGGGATTCCTCATCGGTGGTGTCTCCCTGCTCTTCCTTGTGGAGCCCAAGGCTGATGTGGCTCTGCAGTGCTGCCGGAGTCAGCCATTCCTTGGGGAGACAGCTTTGGAGGAAGGGGATGCAGGAGCTGAAGTAGGCCAGGCGGTTCACCCAACGTGGGATTTCCTTCCCACATAGAATCTGTGGAGTTGGCCGAAAAAGAAAACCACAGTTATGGAGAGGGCATATGGAGAGGGTTATTCACCCGCCAAAACCTTCTCATTATTCCTTCTGTTATGGGGGGGGGGGGGGAGGGATACAAAGTGTTGACAATGAAGCACACAGACACCAAGAGCATAAAATAAAATGTAAAAACAAATGGATGGCATTTTAACCTTTTGGACACCTTGAAGTTAGGGTTGCCAACCTCCAGGTACTAGCTGGAGATCTGCTATTACAACTGATCGCCAGCCGATAGAGATCAGTTCACCTGGAAAAAATGGCCACTTTGACAATTGGACTCTATGGCATTGAAGTCCCTCCCTTTCCCCAAACCCCGCCCTCCTCAGGCTCCACCCCAAAAATCTCCCGCCGGTGGCGAAGGGCCTGGCAATCCTACTTGCAGTTTCTTTGTTGAACAGTCTAGGGCAACAAAATGTGTTTGTGTCATTTAAAATATGAATTTAGTGGATAAAGATAACGGAATTTAGTGGATAAAGTTCTTATGCTGGATTTGTTCTGTAACTAGAGTTGCCAAGTGTGGCTTGGGAAATTCCTGGAGACTTGGGGGCAGTGCCTGGGGAGGGTGGAATGTGGGAAGGGGAGGGCGCTCAGCAGTGATTTGATCTCATAAAGTGCATTCTCCAAAGCTGCCATTTCCTCCAGAGGAACAGATCTATGTTGTCTAGAAGTCAGTTTTAATTCCAGAAGAACTCCAGCCCCACCAGCAGGATGGTAATAGGGTTGCCAGGTGTCCAGTTTTGAACTGGACAGTCTAGTATTTTCACTTCCTGTCCAGTAAATAAACTGAGAAAATACTGGACATGTACATTTCAGTATTTTCTAATTAAACCTACAACCAATGTGGCAAAGCTCCATGTATGCACTCTTTCTTTCCCCCGAGGCTTGGTAAAGTGGTGACACCCTTGCCCTCTTGTTCTCCATCTCAGCCAGCCAGGTTTGAAAAGAACCAGATTCACCATACAGCAGCTAGGAAAGAGGCTCCAGGGGAAGCCCTATTGGTTCAGCTGCAGAAAGCTGGAAGGCTGGAGAGGCTTTCCTAGTGAACCAGTCGGCTTCCCGTGTTGGTTCCTGCTGACTGTGGGGGGGTAGATGGTGGCAAGATTGAATCTTCTAAGGAAAAGTGAAAAAAAAGATTTTTGGTGGTCAAGGTGGGGGAAAAGGCTGAAGCGTTTGGAGGCACAGAGTCCCTTGGAGGGAGGTATGTGGGCAGGGTGTCTGCCTTGCATTATCTTTTGCTTAGTCTCTATCGAAGGGACAGGACATTATTCTAAATATATCCAGCATTTTTGTTGTAACCATCTGGCAACCCTTGGTAACTCTATCTGCAACTTCACTGTTGTTCAGTGAGGGCAAGGAGGGAGAGGCAATGTAGGTAAAAGTAGAAACCTATGGGGATCAACAAAACAATCTGGACGAATGGCAAGATGCCGTCAAATGTGCTCCACATGAATGCTCAAGGCACTGTATAACCTTTACCATGCAGTGCTGAGACAACATGACTGAGAAGGGCAGATGAGCCTGCTTGGACACAGTCTTTGTGTTACCTGCTCCAAGAAATGCCCACTCTAGGTTGGGAAATTCCTGGAGATTTGGGGGAAGGAGTCTGGGGAGGGTGGTGTTTGGAAAGGGGAGGGACCACAGCAGGGTGTAATGTCATAAGAGTCCACCTTCCAAAACAGCTGTTTTCTCCAGGAGAATGAATCTCTATAGTCTGGAGACCAGTTATAATTTTGGGAGATATCCAGGCCCCACCTGGAGTTTGGCAACCCTACCTGCTGCACAATGACATTCACGGGGGGGGGGGGAGGATTCTATAGATTCTGAAACCAGTCCAAGAGCAGCGAGCTGAAGATCTCTGCACTTCTGTGGCTTTCTGCTTTGCCACAAAAGATGATGGAAAGAAGACCATATCCATGCTGACTCGATGCCTCTCATATTATAGAACTAATATAAAGTTCAGCAATCACTAGTGCTATAGGTCTGCCCCAACGGCAGAGACTGCTCAGCTTGAGCCTCAGTGATAATGACAATGGGTGTAATGGTCACTGTTGTCATGGCCCAGGGGTCCCAGAGGAGTGAGCCTTGTCATGCTGCAAGTGCTGCAGGGGCCACTCAGCTCAGCTTGCTTCTGACCACCAGAGCCCCCCCACCCCCCGGGCAGTGGCCTATGGGTAACTTTTCTGGTAGCTTAAACAGCCAGCCTAAAACAGCCCATTAGATGTGTACTGTGGTCTGCCCAGTGCTTGACAGTTGAGCAGCTCAGTGGGCTTGGTGGGCAATTGGTTTTTAGCATTGCTAATCCTTGGCTGGCAAACCCCAGGAGAGTGGGAGAGAGAGTCACAGAAAAAGCATCCTGAGACACAGCGACGTACTTTCCAGCTGTATAACCGGCAGTGACATCACAGCAGTGACCATAGTGTTCTGGGGAATCCTTGAACTTCCCACAATGCAATGACATCACTTCCAGTTATGCAGCCAGAAATTATGTTGTAGTGTTGCAGGAAGCTGTTCCAGCCCCTCCATTTTTTCCCACCTCTCACTAGAGCGAGGACCAGCAATGGAGGATGGGGGTAGGAATTCCCTCACCTTCAGCGGACACTTGGCAACTCTGCCAGTTTTGCATGTCTGCTTCTCACTGTGCCCAAGCCCCTGTCTAACACCTTTAATCTCTCCCTGGACTAGGGCACAATGAGTGTGGTGCAGTGAGCTAGCAGTCCAGGCTCAGGACTTCAGAAACCATTGGTTTGCCTCTCACTGGAGCAGTAGGTTTCCACAGGAATAAATAACCTGTTATTAATTTCCATTAAACACCCCACTACAGAGGCCTCAAAGAAGCCAGTGTGACCCCCATTGCATCCCAATGAACAACACCTACCAGCCCCAAGAACTCTAGGCTTTCCAACAGCTTCCTTCTTTGGTTTAAAGTAGAAACCAGGCTTGCTACACAATCATGCTTTTTAAATGCACAAACATCCTTGAGAGGAAGGGAGCAGCTGCAGGATGTCAGGGAAGGTTAACCAGTGGGACTCTGGGGGCTGGATTGGTTGTAATTGACTGAGATTGTTGGTGAGTAATGGGCTTCACAATGAATGAGTGAAGCACTGTAAGTCATCCAAGCTCTGTAATGGCACAAAATGAAATTTTGTCTACATCATAGGTGTTGCCATAAAGCCAGTATCTTCGAGCAGCCACACTTAATGGCAAAAGGGCATGGCCAGGCTGCACTAGATATATGATTAGCTACATTGTAGCATTGCATTGTCCTTGAAGAAAAGCACAATGGTGTGATAAAGTTGACTTGGCACCTACTGGTCTCATGTTTATGAAAGTATATGCAAATTCTCCAAACTGGATTAATACCCATGGGAGCTTCTAGTTGTGCCATCAAATCTCAGAACTGCAAAGTTCAGAATGTAAACCTCCCCACTTTGAAACTTCCAGGCTGATTACAAGCTGAGCCCAATCTCTCCTTAGTTTGGAATGTTTCCTTAGCCTTCCCTTTCATGCTGAAATGTGCCTGTTAGTGGTGACGGCAATGAGAAGGGCTGCTCTTGTGGGCTTCACTTGAACAGCACGACCACTGTAGGTGCCACGACTGGAGTTAAAAAACCCTTGGAAACTATAATTTATAGGAATCTTGGGGCACAGGATGTTTCTTGCAAGAATGCTCACCAGTATCAGTAGCACAAGGACACATGGGAATCGTAGTTTCCCAAGGCTTCTGAAATTGTTCAAGACTTTCTACTCCTTGGCTCCATCATCAACTAAAAGGGAGACTGCAAGCCAAGAAATCAGAAAGAGACTGAGACTGGGAAGGGAAGATATGAAGGAGCTAGAAAAGATTCTGAAGTGTAAAAATGTGTCACTGGCAACCAAGATCAAGTTAATTCATGCCATAGTATTCCCTATTACTGTGTATGGGTGTAAAAGCTAGGCAATGAAGAAAGCTGATAGGAAGAAAGTAGATTCCTTTGAAGTGTGGTGTTGGAGGAGATTGTTACAGATACCATGGACCACCAAAAAAAAAAAAAAATCACTGGGTTATAGATCAAATCAAGCCTGAACTGACTCTAGAAGCTAAAATGACTAAACTGAGGCTATCATACTTTGGTCACATTATGAGAAGAGACGAGTCACTGGAAAAGACAATCATGCTAGGAAAAGTTGACATCAGCAGG
This sequence comes from Euleptes europaea, assembly GCF_029931775.1. Taxonomy (NCBI): domain Eukaryota; kingdom Metazoa; phylum Chordata; class Lepidosauria; order Squamata; family Sphaerodactylidae; genus Euleptes; species Euleptes europaea. Next base: position 55,595,084 of record NC_079317.1, on the reverse strand, counting down.
AAAAGAGGAAGGCCCAACATGAGATGGATTGACTCTATAAAGGAAGCCACGACCCTCAATTTGCAAGACCTGAGCAAGGCTGTTAAAGATAGGGTGTTCTGGAGGAAATTGATTCATAGGGTCGCCATGAGTCGGAAGCAACTTGACACTTAATACACACACAAGGCTCCTGAGCCCTTGCGTTAGGATCAAGACTTAAATAGGGACTGATCTGCATTAAGCTCAAATGAGCTTTTCTTAGCCAAGCCCACTCTGAAGTGAACCTGGGAAAACTTGTGCATCACTAGTTATTTCTGTCTGTCAATGATAGCCCTTCTTAAAGTTGGTAAACATCCTAGAGATAAGAATGAAGAGCAGTGAAAAGGTTTGTATTTAAAATATATCCTTTTCTGTTTTGACGATGAAACTGGACAACTTCAATTTCTGGGAATTTCTGCAGATTAATTTCAGCTCTGTGGATAAAGCAGGCCCCAAGAGGATACTCTGATTTGATTGGGCTTGAAATCTACATGAATAATTGAGCTTTTAAACCTTTGGGAAAATCTTCGGGATTGACTGGATACTTTGTTGGGGTCCAAGTTCCTTCCTCTTCCTATTTTAAGAAGTTTTTTTTTTCTCAAGAAATGGTATATCTCAAAGCTATATGATATAGAAATTCATAGTAGCAAAAACAGTAAGGTGCATTAAAGAAATAAATGCATGCTTGTAAATAAATGTGGACACATGCCAGGATATCCCAGTTGTCTATGACTCCCTGTTACATGTTTAAAGCGGTACAAGTTTAAGATGTTGTATGTCTGCTTCATTCCTTACAGTGCTTTCTACTGCAAACAACCATGTATCTGCAATTGCCCAGGGTGTAAATTGACCCTTCAAAAACTAGGTCATCCTCCAGTCTGGAACCAAAGAAGTGTTTATGGTTCTGAATCATCAAACCGCTAGAGGATATTTGTAATTAGGATTGCTTATTCCAGCTGAGAGATGAATGGGTAGCTGTAACTGTTTAGATTTTTAACCATGGAATTACCATCAGAAAGGGCTCTAAAGTATTGATTGTGTTTATTAATCTTCCAGTTGTAGGCTGGAAGGTACAGGGAATCTGGGGGTCATCCAGTAAACTTCCTTGGCCAAATTCCAAATAATCCAATATTTCTGCAACTTGGGTCCTTGTGGGATAATCCAGGCTATGTTGGTAGAGAATTTCCTAAGGGTCACACTGAGATAACCATTTTGGTGGGCTGGGCTAGGACCAGGGTTGGCTCTGCTCCATTTCCATGCTACACATGCCCCAGTTGCACTAGGACCTCTAAACACAGAAGTCTCCCTTTTATAGCTAGGCATCTGGGGCATGCATAGACTGACTCTGTCACTTCAGATGCATGCCCCTGTTTGCTTCTGGACACACCATCAGAGGCAAGGAGCTATCTTGGGCACTTAATGGCTCTAGAGTGGATGAAAAGGATCCATGGGACAGTGTTGTTATGGAGAGGGGCTGTGGCTCAGTGGTAGAGCATCTGCTTGGCATGCAGAAGGTCCCAGGTTCAATCCCTGGCATCTCCAGTTAATAGGCTAGGCACGTAGGTGAACTGCCTGAGATCCTGGAGAGCTGCTGCTGGTCTGAGTAGACAATACTGACTTTGATGGACCAAAGGTCTGATTCAGAATAAGGCAGCTTCATATGTTCATGTGTTGGCCTGCGAGTCATAGCCTAGATGCCCCTAAACTAGCAAATTCTCCCCCGTATGGGGAGTTGTACAGGAACTCTTATGCTGAAGTGGAAGGCACACAGTGCCTTAGCGGTGCTACTAACTTCCAGTTGGTTCTCCCAGAATTACAACTGATCTTCAGATAAAAGAAATCAGTTCCCCTGAAGGAAATGGCAGCTTTAGAGTGTGGACTCTGTGGCATCACACCCCCACCGAGCTCCCTCTTCTGCCCAAATTCCACCTTCCCCAGGCATTGCCCCCAAATCTCCATTAACATCCCAAGCTGGAGGCATCCCAGTGCTTTAGCCAGTCTCCATGGGAATAGCTTTCATGCAATGCCGTGGCTACAGTTCAAAAAATTAAAATATCCTGGGTACATGAAGCAACTTCATGATTCTATGTATAGCAGCTCCAGTTGGGGGGAGGGGGCCGGCAATAAAGCAGATAACTGCACAAGATAAAAACCCTTAAGCTTTCTTACTAATAAGGGGGGGGGGTTTCCTGGCAACAGCTAAAAGTCAGGAGAAACTTTATCATTGTAAGAATAACCGGACAATAATGTGACTTGACTAGAAGAAAAAAAGCAAGTATCCTTTGGAAGCTTTTCTAAGAGATGCTGAAGAAACAAGAAAGGGTTTGGCCCACAGTTCTATGATGAATCATCAAACCTGCTAGAGGAATTTAGAAAGGGAGTTAGATCTGTAGGAAACAGAAATTCCTTCCTGCCAAATAAGTCTAGCAGACCACAGCCATGCATGTTCACTTGGAGGCCGAATGACTTAAATGGGATTTACAGCAGCATATGCATAAAATTGCATCCTTGAAAAGTAATCTAACCCAGCAATGTCTGTTTTGATGGTCATCTGTTGGGCTGGCTTTTATAGCAACATCTCCAGAAGGGATGTACCACTGACCCTTTCCAACTCCATTACTGCTTCAGTTGCCCTGATAGTCTCCATCTGTTCTCCAGTGGGTCTGCTGGTACCATGGTTTCCACACCATCTCATCTTTTTTGTCTAGATCATGGCCTTTTATGCAAGGCTGTTTCCCTCATAGTCACCTCCCTGACTGCTTCGGGGCTTTGCTTTGATTATGTATGCCTTTTCCAACTGTTAGAGGTCACCTGGCTCGCCCCATGTGTTTCGGCACGTTTTACCCACATTTTCTAGATGCTGGCTGAAACAGCATCCAGAAGACACAAGCAAAACTTGCGGAAACATGCAGGGAGAGCGAGGTGACCTCTGATGGACGGAAAAGGCATGCAAAAGCAAAGCAAAGCCCCAAAGCAGTGAGGGGGGTGACTGTGAGGAAAACAGCCTTCCATAAAAGGCCCATGTCTGCAGTGTTCCTTAATGATGTAATCAAGCTTCAAATACTCAGATTTTTCAACTGCCCTACAAAATTCTAGTACAATCTTAAAAGGACTATAAGGACAAATCCTGTGGAGATATCTGTGCAATTATTATCTGGGACATCACCTTTGCTTTCAACACATTCATCAAAATACTCATCCATGAACAAATGCATTATGTGAAAAAATGTGAGTAACATTATACCAAAGACTGGAACCCCAATGGGACACAGATGGCTTTGTTCTAAACTTTAGAATGGAGTGTAACATAATTACCATTCTCTTATCATTCTGTGGCCACAAGAATGATCACGTTTTATGGGAAATGTGACCTTGAACAAATCGTCATAGTGATATAACCCTGCTCCTACAGATGGAATGTTTTAAAATGTTCAAAGATACATTAGAACATACATAATAACTGCAAAAGATTAACAAAATCCATTACTGTGATGCAACTCCCAACTTTTGATTTGGTATGAAATGCCCTTACAGGCGCATTTCATACCAAATCAAAAATTGGGAGTTGCATCACAGTAATGGATGCGTGTGAGAAGCTTCACCACAAGATCCATGTATAGTGCCATCACATATTTTCCATGCCGTTTGTGTGCAAGCTGATTTGCCCAACATTTGGAAAAGTTCCAGATTCAAGGACCTAAATATTGCCAGATTTCCAAATCCATGCAGAATTTCATTCCCACACTTAATATTTCCATGTTTAGCAATGGTTCTAGTCTGCACTGTATCAGATTAGTATCAGGGTGTGATAATTATTCTGGATGAGTTATTCCATGCAAAATATTAGCATCACAATCACTGTGACAGTGCCCTAGACAGAGAAGAGGATCTTGTCACAAAGAAGCTAATACTTTTGCAAATGACTTTGTCAGTCAAGTCCCCAAAAGACACACGTAGGAGTAAGGAACCTTCAAAATAATTGTCCTTTAATTCTGTACTGAAGTGTAATAAAATGCATCAACTGGATTCTCTGGAGAGAAATATGGAACATGGGGCAATTTAGAAAATGCCTTGAGATGTTTAAGTCTCAGAATCCTACAGAGTCCTTTCAGAAAAATAATACATCTCCCACCTACACATCTCAATCTAACTCTCAAAGATTTCAGAGGAGACACATCGCTTTTGCCTGAGCAGCCTGACCTATTAAAATACACCTTACACAGCAGCCATGGATATAACAAAGCCTGCAGAGCATCTTCTACATTGCAAAGTGCCCTCGGGGAAGGGCAGTATGTATCAGACAAGGGAAAGGAATGCTTATGCCTTCTCCTTCCAGTCACTTCCCCCCACCTGAAACTTCCAACTGCAAGCTGTTTTTTCTTCTATGTCAGCTGTGTTTACTTTGAAATTATGTAAGTAGAACCCATTGGGGAATGGGGAGTAGCTGTGAGCAGAAGGTGGAATCACTCTCTTCCCTCCTGTCCTGTATATTGTCCCTTCCTGGGGGAGTTTGGCAGTAGATAAGGGGCCATTGGGGAGTCATTACACGTGGCTGCAGGGTTATGTGTGGTTTGCTCCAACTGTCAAAGTACTATGATTCTTGCACCTATAGCGCTAGAGACTGCTGAGCATCAAAATGACTGTTCAGGTCATTTTCTCCCTTTTATAGGGGGTTGGGGGTGGATGGCAGATCTGCTTCACAGAAGCCACAGAACTTATAAATAACTCGGGATAACATTAGGTAACAGCAGCATATGACCTTTTCTATGACACTTTGCTTAGATGGCCCCTACAAATCTGAAAGATATCCCAGGAGAAGGAAAGGCGCAAGTGAACAGGCCAGCTCTTTTAGTCAAAGAAGGCTTGCTCCATACTTTCCATATGGATGCCTTTCAAATAAAGCAGTTTTGTGGCTTCTAATCAATTTCCTAATTATAGAGGCTTCATTTGAGGATGCATCATGAAAGAGGTCAGCTGGGAGAGGCAATAAAGGATGGATGGGGAATCAAGGTTGTGAAATGGTACGGCTGCAAAAGGGAACAGGGGAAGAGATTTGTCTTACAAGCTATGTTAGAAAGGCTATCTGCGAAACAAATAACCTTTCTGTGCCTTTTTTCTAGCCATTCAGTGAAATGCTGCAATGCCATTACACATTTACAAATATTTGTCTGAGGAATGAGAGGCAGTCAGCAATGGGATGCTGTTAAACACTCCAGCTTCAGTGAAATAAATCTGTATCTTGGTTGAGATTTTAAAATTTTTTATAGGGAGCAGGAGGCAGGATGTGCTTCCAGTAAGTTGGCAGGCTTGGAGGACAGAGACTGAAGGGCAATTAGTTCAAGGTGAGAACAGAGAAGAGAGCACAGGAGAAAGGAGGGAAAGGGCAAGAGGCTCTGAGGCAGAGCTGCAAAAGAGATGCAGCTGACAGGAGGGACCATACAAAGGTTGCTGTTGGTAGAACAGGAAGGGAATAAGAGGAGAATGATAACAAGCAGAATCTAGAAATGGTCCAGAGGCAAAATTGTAAAAGGATTTGGGAATATTCTCTCATGCCAGAATTGGGAAAGGAAACTACCCAAAACTATCAATGCTCTACTTATTACAAATCCAGCGGCGCCCCTGTATTCACTGATCAGATAACCAATGAAAGGCAGGCTCATGCCCAGTAAGAACTTGCAACAAAGACAGGTGAAACTGACAGTGAGCAGGAGCAGAAGCAGCTGCCCCATCAATGAAATTAACTTGACTACGGTTCATAGCTACTCAGCGGCAGAGGTGGAAAGAGTTCAGGTTCTCCAAATGCAGAGCACCAACCATTGGCAGACACTGCCTCTTGGAGCACTGCCATGACACCACCATAAACTGTTTCTTTGTGCCCACCAGGTCCCTTTCAGTTCTGTCCTCTCGATTCCATTAGAGATCCATGATGGGAGGCCTCCACCTGCCCTTCACATTATAGGGCCAACCACCATCTCAGGACTGTGTTCCTAAACGAAGGTGCCTGTCAGGCTATTATGAATGGCAGTGGCAGCTTCTGGAGTGGGATGTAAGGAATATCCCAGCCTGCACCACTGCACTTAAAGGGGAGGGAAAAGAATGTCCTTACCCACAGACATCAGAAGGGGGTGGCAGAGCTGCTGTAGCTGCAGCACTGTGAAGGTGTTCAGCGACTGAGTGGGGAGTGGAACTTGGCCCATGTGCAGCCCGATGACACCAATGGTGGTGCCACGTTCTGCTAGCAACTCAACAAATGTGCAGCTGCAACCACGGCCACTGCAACTGTTCTGCTGCCTCCTGAGGACAGCTGGTAAGGGTGCAGCCTTCCCCTCCTGCTTCAGCAGCGCTCATTGGTGGGGGCTGAGATAATCCCAATATTCTCAGTTGGAATAATGCTATTGCAGTGGTCTTGTTTGTGGGCTCCCTAGAGGCACCTGCTTGGCCACTGTGTAAACAGACTGCTGGGCTTGATGGAACTAGTTCTGATCCAGCATGGTCTTTCTTATGTTCCTACATACACCCCAACATCTGCAGCTGATACATGATGCTTTGATGAGAAACTGGCTCGTGGCTGGATCCTAGAGGCACCTAGTTGGCCACTGTGTGAACAGACTGCTGGCCCACATTGTTTCCTAGCCATTGTGAAGGTCCCAAAGCATTACACACAAAGAAAGCCAACCTCTGCCAAGGCAGTGGAGAAGTGATTGCAATTCTTGTGCATAAGGTGGTAGGCATTGCCCTTGTATTCCTTGCCCAGCTCTTCCATAATTTTATCCACATCTTCTTCTGTGAAGTCTGTCGTGCCCAGGGCAATGGATTCTCTGGTTAAAAAGAAGAAGAAGAAATCAAGAACAGGCATATGCAGTAAGAGATCATGGAAGAGGTTGAGGCAATGCCAGCTAAAGAGAGAGACATAGCCTTCATTTAGCTGACTGGTTTTATTGGGAAACAGTGATGACAGAAAGCCAGAACACTAGAATTTAAGGGAAACTTCCCAGGAGAAAGGGGAGTGATATAAGTGCACCGGGCTGCTGCTGATGTCCTGCCCCCCCCCCCCGCTTCCTGCAATTTTTTCCCCCGTCACCCTGCTGAGTGTTGGTGGGAAGTGCCCGCTGGCAGAGGGGGATCCCCCACCACCAGTGAGGGCTTGGTAAGCCTAGCATGGACACACCTTGATAATTGACTAAACTGTAAAAATATGAGAGGAAAACAAACCTGAGCACAGTCAGAAGCAACACAAGTTTCCTCTCACATGGCTGGACCAAAACTGAAGGCAGCACCTCTGTGATTTATACACAAGTCATTACCCATCCGTATTCTTTGCCTGTCTGCTGTGTCTGACATGGAGCTTGGTTAGACTATTATTGTCAAAATATCCTGTGGAAGCTTAATGACTAACATAGTGATTGCGGCATGAGCTACCTCAGGTATTGCTGACGCATTTGGTAAAAGTCGCTCATTTATGAAGCACATGTCAAAACAAATGTATTAGTAGGGTTGCCAGGTCCCTCTTCACTACCGACGGGAAGGTTTGGGGGCGGAACCTGAGGAGGGCAGGGTTTGGGGAGGGACTTCAATGCCATAGATTCCAATTGCCATAGTGGCCATTTTCTCCAGGCGAACTGATCTCTATTGGCTAGAGATCAATTGTAATAGCAGGAGATCTTCAGCTAGTACCTGGAGGTTGGCAACCCTATGTATTAGACTTTAAGGTGCTAGGTAATTAGGACTGTACTGTAACAAAAGCTGTCAGAAAGATGCCTTGATAAAGGTATAGGGACTGGACTAATCTACTCTCTGTTGCTGTTACAATCCATTGTTTAACATGTCATATTAATTCTCCCATCCATCCAAAATCTCTTTCCTGTATCCACTCCTATAGCCAGAAGCCAGTCATCAAAGGCCATCGTGATAGCCCAATCCGAACCTGGTCAGGTGAGATGATACATCCAGCTCTTGCCGTGTTTGTTCATCTCAGTTTTTCAGAATACCACTACCACACGGTTTGCCCGCTTATACTTATTATTTGACAACTCGTCTTTCTAGAGCCTTCTGTTTAGCTAGACAGAATACTAACCCCTCTATGGTTATGCAGGGCAGAATTTTGAATATATCATACCCAGACTGGGCCTGTCCTTGCTCTTCTGGCTCTATTGATTCATTAGCTCACGCCCTCTTGGAATGCCGCTTTTATGAGGAACTTCGATCACGTTATATCTCTCCCCTTTTAACATATAAATCTAATGTTTCTGTGTCTGACACAATGCTTTTTTATTAAGTGACAGGGATCCCAAGGCTACATTGTCAGTGGCAAGATTTATTTCAGCCTTATATCCCTCAAACATTAGATTTACGCTGCTCAAGATCAATAAGTTTCTAAGGGATAAGGGAAAGGAGGATACATCCAGCTCCGGCATTCCCAGACTTTTTGAGCCTGCAGGAACCATTGGAATTTTGAGAGGGGAAGATAAGCACCACCTCAAAATGGTTGTCACATGAGGCAGAACCAAACCCAGAATAGCTGCCTCAGGAGGCAGAGACAAGCACAATACCTCCTGCCTCACAGAAGCAGAATGAAAGAAATTAAGGAAAGCTAGGTGGAAGGAAGGGAGAAAAAGAAGAGGGAATAAAATGAAGGAAAGCCTGAAGGGAGGGTGGACCCTCAAGCCTGGATGCTTACTAGTCATGCTGATCCTCCAGTAGCTGCTGCTGCTGCTACTTCATCCATAGAAAACCCTTTCATGAATGAGGGCAATCACTAACAATCTCTTTGCGAGTGCCCCCTGCTGTGGGGTCACCTTCCCCCTTTTCTGCTGTCATTTTCTCCATGTTGGAGCTCCTTGGGCCTCAGAACTGGGGAACGTCAGAACCTGGCTAAGCACCACAGGTCCTGCCTTTACTCCCCAAAACAGCACTCTATCTCCCTCTCCAGTATTGAGGTGTTTCCTTTCTCCCTGGCCTGTCTGTGAAGCCTGCCTTTTATTTCCCTTTCTGGTCTTACTCCTGCCTCCTTTGTCCTTGAGGAGCCAATCATCCACCCCTCCCCATTCACCCAATAGCCCCTACACCTGGGTCTGGTTGGGTCCACCTGTTTCCCTGATCCAGGTGTTCCTCTTCAATCATCTGCTGGCTGGCTCCTGTAGCTTATCAACCTTAGGCAAGCAGCCTCTTCCTTGCCACCCTTCCCTCCCTCCAATTGCTGCAGACCAGGTAACTATCCTGGCTCTGGGGCTTTGGTGGGGTGGGTTGAGTACAGGTGTGGGCTCGCATCCAGACACCCTGCCTTACAAAGGCCCCTCTCATCTTCCAAGCAGCTTGGTGGGCACCAGGGAAAGTACTGGTGGGAACCATACTAGTCATGGGCACCTTATTGTGGAACCATGAAGTAGCTACACACAAACTGGATGTCATACAGAGACCAATTAAAAGTGCTTCCTGTGGGGACTGACTATAGAAAACACTCAATTCACAGGGTATGTGATTTTCTCCACACCATCATTTTCCCAAGAGGTTTGCAGTGGCCTGGAAAAACCTGTCCCATCCACATGACATTATGTATCACCATAACTGGCTTTCCTTCAGAAGTCTAGGAGTCTAGAACCCTCATCAAAGAAGAGGTATGGCTACTCAATGGGGGAGAGAGAAAATCAGCATATGTTCAGAGGCATTAATTCAGTTATTAGGTTAGATATGATCTATCTGCACCTTCTGCTGGTCTTCCTAGCTTTCTCCTCCACCTAGAAGTCATTTTTTTACCACTGTATTCCTGGAATTGTAGGACCTGTGTGGAGTTGTAACAAACTGTTCTGGGGTGCAGTCTGCTGCACAGTCCCTGCTTCAAGTTCAGCTCTCTACTCACAATAACATAAAGCAAATTCTGGGATGCATTTTAAACCCTGTATTTTTTAAAAAAAATAATGCTTTTAAATGCAAGAAATGGACAACAGAGTTGTTCCCAGCACAACCTCCAAACTAGGGTTGTCAAACTCTGCTGGGAGCAGGGAATCCCCCATCCCCAGTTCCTATTTCCCACCATCACTGCTGCTGCTGGCAGGAGAAAATTAATCTAAAAAATGGCAGTTGGGCTACAGTGTGATGTCTCTTCTAGGGAAAACCTGGAAGTAACATCAGTTCTTTCTAGGAATCACCAGAAACTCTATGGTAAAAACACTGTGATTCTGGAAATTCTTAGAGAGGCATGATGTCACTTCTGGGTTTCTGCCAGAAGGGATGTCATGACATTGATGAGGGTGCTTTCCCCTTGACCCCACTCCCCCACCCCAGTCTCCTGCTAGTTGCCTGGCAACCCTAGCCATCACCTCACTAGTGTATGTTTACACTACCACATACTTTACAGAAACAGCCACAAAGTCATTGGAAAATACTTGGGAAAGGAGAAAGGACAGAAAGGAAGAATTAAAATGGGTTGTCCTGTTGAGAACACATGGGCTGCAGGATGCCTAGGAGGTAATGCTGAATGTGGGAGGAGAAAGAAAGGCCCTTACTTGAACTTAAATGTCTCGCCAAGCTCTACAGCACTGCCTGGTGTGATCTCAAAAATCCCACTGAAAGGGTAAGGATGCCCTCCATAGGCAAATTCTGCCAAGGAAAGAAAGAGACGGTAAGAAAAAACACAAAGACAGTCCCTGGGAAAGGCCACAACAGCTGTCTGTGTGGCTGATTGTTAGCATTAAAGCCAGCTGCCTCACCAGAGTTGGTTTCATTTGGGCCTCAGCTCTGGCTTTACTAAACAAAGGACAGCCTCACAACCAAAGTTCTTCAGCAGATGTCACCTCTGCCTGTTCCAGTCAATCCTGGATTGGACCTGTTTGCCTTTGACGACCACCGAGGCAGTGAATGCATTACATCAATGAGAGTGAACAGCACAAAAGCAGAGACGCTTGGTTAGAGTCATCTCAGTTTCATCAACAAAGCATTTAGTAAGCCAGCGCTTTACATCCAAGGAACAGAACATCTGTGGTTTGTGTTTCATTTGTATTTTATAAGACTTTCTGAAGTCGAGGTCAGGTTTGAACCTAAAGAGACCAGAAGACCTATAACTTGAATAGTCAATATCACATCTGCTGCAAAGAACATTCGACTCCAGATGAATTACTTCTGTAGCCTGACCCTTGAAAATGGCCAAATACATCCCAGAAAAGCCACAGGTAAAAAGGTTAATTATATTTCTGTCAATGCTCCCTTTTTAACTACAGCACTCCAGATGCCAGGTGGAGCCAGTCTTTGTCTCTTTGCTAGACTAGTTGTGAACAGTCCACACAAACAGCTGGGCATGGGATAAAACACTTCCTGGACAAGGTGCTACCCAGTCTGCAAAGCAGCAGACCATGCGTTGGGGGACTGCATGATTAAATGATCCCTGATGTTTAAAAATATCTCCCTGCACATCGAACACAAGATATCAGGGACTAATCTACAATTTCCCACAGTGCTCGTTTTCAGAGTACCTTTCGTTGTTACTAGTGTTAAGAGCACTTAAACATGCAAACCCCTTTTGCATGTGAACTACTATTTATACAGATTGGCCCTCATTCTTGAACTACAAACTTCTAGTGTCCAGTTCTGTCCATTCAACAGGCAGCAGAGACCAGCATCTTCCAAAATCAGTGAGATCCAGTCTTTCAAACCTGAGGTCCCACTTGAACTTCATCCTACAACACTTCATCCACCATTAAATTGTTACCATTGACATGCCTCCCCCCACTCTGTTTTTCTTCTATCTGCATCTCTCTCTCCCCCTCTCCCCCCACCCCCGCTTGCTCCATCTTCCACTCTCTCATTCCTTCAGGTTTTTTTCTTCTCTCAAAAGATTTTTTAATGGTTCTGGGCATTGCTATTGCAAGTCCTTCTATGATATGTGACCCACCAACTAAAAAGCAAAGTCTCAAAATATTTTTGTATACTTTCTGGGCCAAATTCAAACCATTTTAAAACTGGATTCCATTAGTATCTCTCAGCATCCCCAAGGATCTGCCTAGTGCAAATTTAACTCAGTTATCTGAGAAGGTGCTGCTGAAGTATTTTCTCCAAGCATAAAATTCTCCTATCCAAAAAGTTTTGTGTGGGGGATGTTTTCTTTGACAATACATGAGGACAGCATAATTTGTGGCCCAGAAAGAAAAAAAGAGTGAGACTACTGAGAGCAGGAAAGGAGAGGCAGGGGAGGGTAGGAGAAAGAATCTGCCAATGACCCTGCATTAGCAGCACAACCCCCACTGCCTTTCACAAACTGTGCGGAGAAAGGGTTTGGAATGTTTGCTGCATCCCTAGCAATAGGGTTGCCAGCTCCAGGTTGGGAAACACCTGGAAACTTTTGGGCAGAGCCTGAAGAGGGCAGGGTTTGGGGAGGGGAGGGATTTCAATGCCATAGAGTCCAATTGCCAAAGTGGCCATTTTCTCCAGGTGATCTGATCTCTTATCGGCTGGAGATCAGTTGTAATATCAGGAGATCTCCACCTAGTACCTGGAGGCTGGCAACCCTACCTAACAGTGGAGTGCCGTTGAGCAACCAGGCTGAACATTTGGATATCATTGACCCTTTCCTGGCCAGCTCTTTCACACTGAAACTGAGCAGTTAGCATCAGCTAAAGCCATCCTTGCGATGCCATTTATTAACGCTGCGATGCTTTGTGGTCTGCCATGTACTGTTATTGCTGGTGGCAAGTCTCTCCAAATCCCTCCTGACCTTTATATTCCCAGCGTGGAGCTGAACTTAAATGCCATGTTAAACAGCAATGCTATACATGCCCCTCTATCTTCATGTAATGAGTAACAATAATAGTGATAATATTTATATTGCTGCCTAATAAGCATTCCATAATATGCAATACGTTGTTAAACCAATGAACCAGAAACAAGGCCTGCCAGATGATATGCAGTTTATCTACCAGTAGTTGTCAAAAAAGGAAGGGGCTAGGCTGTTCCATTCCACAGCTGATTTTTACACCTTAAGTAAGCAGACAGAGCCGTTGTGCTGGGCTTGGACCTGACCAGAGGCACCAGACACTGCTCCCCTGTGATGCACCTTGACCCACTGTTGGCTCTGCTCTCTAAAAGCTCTTCTGATGGCCCCACAGAGGCTTCAAAATGTTTTCTGCCAAAGGCTGGCAATTGTAGGTCATCTGTGTCAATACCTGATACCACCAGGCATAATTTATAGCAACAATAGGGTTTCCCTGGTAAATCCCTGTCTCTATTTTGCCTTTTTAGACATTCCCTTAGGAACCATTTAAGGGAGTGCACACATGCACTGGAGGGGCTATTCCTGAGGCACCCTCCCTCTAAAGCCTGAGTTGGGGGTAACCAACACTAATGTAAGAACATAAAGAGCCAAGCATCATGTGGCTCCCTGCCATACAGGAACATGCTGTATTTTGGCTCTAATGCCCTGTTAGCTTTTAAATCATGCCAGTTAATTCTTCTTGGTTTTCTATAGGCAGCAAAAAAAACAGAAACGCCCATTCCACTACAGCCGCTTATCAAGACGTCAAGTGGGACTGATGTGTTGCCGTTCTTTTACAGGAATTACAATAACAGCTGTGAGATGTTAAGGTGGAAAAGTGCAAAGATTGTTTTAGGGACACCATTGCTTCAGAAGACCTGAACAGGATAGGTTACTGCAGAATAAATTAAGACCTCATTTAGAAGGCATCGAGAAGCCTTCAGTGATATGTAAGGTGGGGATCACTGATGTGAGAATACTGACATCTGACATCTATGTGTCCTTATTTTCATTTGTAATACGGGGAGGGTATGCAATTGCAACCTGTGAGGCAGAACAGAATCACAGAAACAGTAAGTCTGAAGACCTTGGTCTTCTTAAGAACAAGCTACTGCCCTGGACAAAGAGTAACACAGAGATCTCACTCTACTCCCACACCCATTAGAAGAATCTATTGAAGATCCTATCATTTTCAGACATAATTAACAGAAAGCACCATACCTCTGCCGTAGATTTCAATGCCAGAATGGAAGACTCCAATACCCAGTGTGGAGGTGTACTCATTTATCCAGTACTAGAGAAGTGGGAGGGGAAGAGATTTGAAAACATTAATGGAGCAGAATTCTGCATTCTTAGATGACTTTAGATAGATATTGCACCTCACCTTATCCTGAAGGCTGTGGATGGGTTGCAAGAGCATTAAAGCAAGCTTCCAAAATACAACCTATAAAATATCAGAATAAAATTGCAAAAGCCTAAACAAAATTAAAATAACTCCATGGCAGCCACCCTTTAAGAAGCTGCTCAAATGCTTCTAGAAATCACCCACCCAGCATTTGAATGCCCGCACACATTCTTTGGTGCACACTTGGCCGAGTCAGGGCAACAAGAAGTTATAAAGCACGTCAGAGCAAAAGGGGTCTCCCACTTGGGGGCTTTGTCCTGAAAAAAATTGTCACACTGGGGTCAGGATTCAAGCTTGCAATAGGTCTTAAACAGGTGATATCAGAGGCAAGGATTTCGCCTGCAGGCTAAACCAATGCTTCTTAAACTGTGGGACGTGACCCCACATGGGCTTGCGTAACTGAATGTGGGGGTTGTGAAAAATGTGGCAACAGTAAATGGTAAAATTATACGTATACAAAAGAATTGATTTAAAATAAATTTCTTTATGATTTATTATCAGTAAATGTTTGATTTGTATACCTATTTTATATACCTATGTACCTGGGGTCACATAAATATTTCTTGGGCAAAAAGGGGTTGCGAGTGAAAAAAGTTTAAGAAGCCCTGAGCTAAACCACTACAGCGCCACCTCTAGCCAAAAGAAGGAAAGGTGGCACGGACATACCTCCTTGCACCAATAGATCAGAGCTGGGGTGTGCCCTGCACACAATTTTTAAGCCAGGTTTGTTTCACCGAAGACCTGCTCTTATTTAAACAATGTGTGTGCTGCCCGCCCCCCGAGACCTGCTTGATGCCTCACAGCTACAGCCTTTGCCTAAGCTGCACACAAACTGGGTCTGATTCTTCATTGCCTTTCCATCCTTGGTCAATGGACAAATGATCCAATAATTAT
Source organism: Euleptes europaea (assembly GCF_029931775.1). Taxonomy (NCBI): domain Eukaryota; kingdom Metazoa; phylum Chordata; class Lepidosauria; order Squamata; family Sphaerodactylidae; genus Euleptes; species Euleptes europaea. The sequence goes on along the minus strand of NC_079317.1, from coordinate 55,580,028 downwards.
TTTATTTATCTATTTTCATTTATTTCATTCATACCCCACCATTCTTCCCAATGGGGACCCAATGGGGCTTACATTATTCGCTCCACCAGTAATCCAGGGATGTCTATGCAGTGCTCTAAAAATCAAAAGTCTGCATTATGCAATGATGGATTCTGTGTTGCATATACTAGTAAGTAATTGTGTGCACTTTTGTTATTAATGTGGAAAGGCAAGAAGCCATATGGACCACAGATTCACCCTCCCACCTCGGGACCCCTGGGAATCCCCATCAGTCCCTTCTCTGGTTTGTGATATTTCATCAGGCGTTATTCACTCACTTTGAAGACTATCTTTGCAGCCTAAACACTTACTTTTAAAACAGAGTTTCAGGATACTGAATTCTACTTCCACAACCAATTTCTGTATTTGTTTGGTGGCGATAAGGAATTCATACACCCCTAACTATAACAAATGGCTCAGCAGCGCATAAATTTCCTTTCTCTCAGTTAATCTGCTGAATTGCCTTCCCCAATTCCCCTATGCTTCATTGTCTTCAGTGGGGAGTTTCACCATCTGGATTGTACCCCCACCTGGTCTCTGGGTGGTCCTGATATATAGTCATACCACCAGTGGATATTCCTAGTGGATATTCTTAATCCACTTCCCTTGCCTTTTTACTTGCATTATTGATGATTCTGCCAGCCCTATTAGCTCCCTTAGTATCTGGAGATGCATTTTGAATGAATGCTACAGTTCCATGTAAAAAACAGAGCTGCCTTATTACTCAATACAGGAATCCCAAAGATGTTGAGAGAATGATGCAGGCTCAACCCAAATAGCATAAATCCCTAATTCCAAAATGCCTTGCCAGCCATTTACAAATTGACTCTCTGGCCAGAAAGCCCCTTAATGCTCCTTGGGTCTCTGGCTGGAAAATGAATGCTCCCATTTTAGGAAAACGGCTGGCATGTGACAGGAGCCTCTGCAGTTCCTAAACCCATCTGTCACCTCTTACACGATGGCGTTAATCCCATATTGTGACTGTTCTCTCTCTCTCTTGCGCGCTCTCTCTCACTCTCTCAAGGGCATTCACACAAAATATTAAAATAAGTGGTTCTGTGGTAACAGAAGTAGCACTGGAGACGGGGTGGGGTGGGCAAGTGCTTGTCCCAAAGAATTACTGCTACCTAATTCCCTCAAGCCTGCCTTGGGAGAGCCTGTTTTCAGTGCAGACCACAGCACAAAGAGACAGCTGCTGAGCAAAGAGGGTTCCTTTACGCACGTTGTTTTTTTGTCCATTTCAAGATATTCATCCCCTTGGAATTTTCTTTGCCCTACAAATATTATTCTTCACCATGGGGTAAGAGGGCCCTGCTTTCAGCCCTCTTCTCCCCCCCCCACACACACACTGAGAGAAAGAGCTGCTATTCCCCATATATTTATTTCCACAGCCACCCTTTGATTTCTCTGTTTTGTGGACAGAGCAGGACCATTCTTCTGCCCCATCTCTGTAAAGGCAGCAAAATTTTAAAAACTGTAAGGCAATGTAGAGGGCTCCTGTGGCCAAGCCCAGGTGTTATAACAGGTTAAGGTGGCCAGCACATAGCCGGGGTTGATGGCCTTGGTGATTGTGAGCCAACGCATTCACACAGCTTTCCTAACTTCAGCACAAGTCAGTGGATGCGTTTTATTGTATTAAAAGAATTTGTGAGTCACCGTTCTGCTCGAAAAACGGAGCAATTAAGGTGACACAGAAGAGAGTGTTGTTGTTTTTAAAATCCCCAAAGGTTAAGTACTCCAGTCAGTGAGAGAAGGGGTGGTGGGGCAGTTAGTGGGGTGAAGGATGATGCAAGGACAAGCTGGCGGGGGGGGGGGGGGAGAGAGAGCAATGGGCACTGGCTGCCTAGGTGGAGGGAAGCATCAGCGTCCAGACCCTGGCTTGCAGGGACACAGCTGTCAGGAAGAAGAGTGCAAACAGGGAGATGTAAATCACAACAGCAAGAAATTCCCTTGGAAGTTCAGCAGCCAAGCAAGGAAGCAGAGCAGGCAAAGCAAGGCCTCCATTTTGTTTTTCCTTCATCTCACCTCCAGGAAAATGGACTCTATGGCATTGAAGTCCCCCCCCCTTTCCCCAAACCCCACCCTCCTCTGCCCCAAAAACCTCCCGCCGGTGGCAAAGAGCGATCTGGCAACCCTACAACACAGCCTGTAGGTGAGCAGGAAAAAGAATGGATAGTCCATCGTTTGAACTCCTGCACAAAATCCTGGCCTCCTACTAGCCATTTTAGCTTGCTTATTTTCTAAAGCATGTGTTTCTAGCCATTACAGTTTCAGACAGAAGTCTGCAAATATGGGCTGAAAGTTTGGAAACTGCAGAAAGGGTTGTGGAGGGCTACCAGGACTATGAGGGTTTCTTGTACAGTTTATTCACCTTCTGTCTAGTTCCTATGACTCTTTCCTACTTTATTGTGACCTTTGCCTTGCCCTTCACCACCCACCTATTTGTGAAAACCCAGATCAAAATAAATCATACAAGTAAATTTCACGCACAGCCCAATTAATGTGCAACGTGGCCTGAGATGGTGTGAACTGCATTTTGACATTTACAGCTGACACAACAGAATGGTTTGTTTCTGTTAATGGAAAGCAACCTTGGAGATGTGTAAGTGACAGTGGGAAGAGCCCTAGTTGCCAACTTCTAGGTGGGACCTGGAGATCTCCCAGGATTACAATTGATCTCCAGACTACAGAACTCTGGAGGGCGGCCTCTGTGGCATCATATCCCTGCTAAGGTCCCTCCCCTCCCCAAACTCAGTCCTCCCTAAGCTCCGCCCCCAAATTTCCAGGCATTTCCCTGTAGTTGGCAACTATGTCTGTTTAACCTTTGACCCTCCTGCTGTTTTCCAGCTCAAACTCATACTCCCTTCCCAGCTACTTTCCTACCTGAAAAATAAAAGATATTGATAGAGGAAAAGCAGCTCGGGAAGGTGGGATTTTGAGTGGGGAGAATGGCAGGAAGATAGGGTTGCCAGGTCCCTCTTCGCCACCAGTGGGAGGTTTTCAGGGCGGAGCCTGAGGACGATGGGGTTTGGGGAGGGACTTCAATGCCATAGAGTCCAATTGCCAAAGCGGCCATTTTCTCCAGATGAACTGATCTCTATTGGCTGGAAATTGGTTGTAATAGCAGGAGATCTCCAGCTAGTATCTGGCAGTTGGCAACCCTATAGGTGCCACTGTGCCCATGCTCCTCTTCGCTAGCCTAGACAATCAGGAGTATAGGCATAGTGGCCCCTGGCTCTTTGCCCTAAATCAGTGTCACCTGTATACCCCTTCTCTAGCCCCATTGTGGGGATAAGCAGGGTTTAGGCCAACTCTGAGAATAACTGTAGCTTGAGCATCCATCCTGTCTCCAGTTTATCTCTTCTGGACAGCATGAAAATATGCAACCCCTAGCATGTAGAGACAATTCCTTTAAAAGCCATTCAAAATCACAGAACGTTTAGAAGCAGTTATGGAACTGGAACTCGATCAAACATTCTGGGGATGTTCAGGATCTTGATTCTACCCACCAATGAAATAAAAGCACGAAGTGTGCAATTGATTTACTTTTGTATTCCAATTATCTCTGTGAGTTCTATTCTGGTCCAAAAGGCTTATATGAGGCTCACGATCCAAGAGGATTGTTATTATTTTCCTAAAAACGCTTCATTTGCATTCCACTTCAACAGGCTCAGGGCCAAGCTAACACGAGTGTTACTGGCAGCTGCCACATAGTTTGCTTTCCAAAGCAGCCTTATCGAACTGAATGAATCATCCTGTTACTAGTCAAATTGCTTCTGGATGTACTCCCTGTGCTGATAGTTAAAGCCACATTCATGGCAAGAGTGTGCCACATGTTTCTGAGGCTCATGTACATGGGGGAAACTCCTCCTGTCCATGGGGAAATGCAGAAGCCGTGTCTACACTGGGAGTACATGCATCTACTCCATGGGAGAGCGGCAGTATTTTCCCCTTTTGCACATAAATGAAAAGCGGTCTTGGGAGGCCAGACTTCTGAGTGGAGAAGCAGTGGGGAAGAGGGTCGCTCACAGAGACAGCTAGGTCTCTTTTTTGTCCTACTGGAGGAAAAGATGCTGGGGGAGGAAATTTTTCAGTGGAAAAGTGAGGAGGGATCATTGAAGTCTTATTTTGTTGGTTTTAAATTGCAATGCTTCTAATCATGATTTCTAAAGTGACTTGAGCTATGCGGCCAGGCGGGATATATGTTTTAATTAATTAACTAATTAAGACTGCTTTTCATTTTAAATCACTATTAGGGGGTCTTTACATGTTCACATGCAGTTTGCTCCTCAGAAGTGTGGAAAGAGATGTGACTTGAGAGACACCCTTTCACATTTAAAGTGCATACAGCTGTAGAAATGGGCAATATGAACATTTTTGCACCTTTTAAAACTAGGGCCTGGAGTGTGGTGTATTTATTGTACACATTAAATGGAACAGTATTGCCCCCCCCCCACCCCATATTGATGTGTTGGTTTAGCCTCATGGGGTGGAGTCCCTGCTTCTTCCTTCTGTTTGTTAGTTAGAAATAAGGACTGCATGAGCTCCTTGGCCCTGAACCAGTTGCTCCAACACCTGTAACTTCTTGTTGATAAATGGATGTTTTGAACACACATGTCTCTGCTGTGTGAACACAGAGTAGGAACCCGAGCGAGTACCCTATTCCTGATTTGCAAGCAAAAGGGAACATCACATAGAGGTCTGTACAATAAGTTCATGGGAGGGAGGGTTGCCAGGTCCCTCTTCACCACCAGCGGGAGGTTTTTTGGGGCAGAGCCTAAGAAGGAAGAGATTTGGGGAGGGGAGGGACTTCAATGCCATAGAGTCCAATTGCCAAAGCAGCCATTTTCTCCAGGTGAGCTGATCTCTATCGTCTGGAGATCAGTATTAATAGCAGGAGATCTTCTGCTGTTACCTGGAGGTTGGCAACCCTAGAGGGTGGGCATCTTGGCCATCTTATGGGCATGGAGTAGGAGTCACTGGGGGTGTCGGGGGGAGGTAGTTGTGAATTTCCTGCATTGTGCAGGGGGTTGGACTACATGACCCTGGTGGTCCCTTCCAACTCTATGATTCTATTATTCTAAGCCTACTATGTGATTCAACCATTGCTCCGCGAGGACTGCTTCAGACTGCAAGCCTGAAAGGGTCACATCCAAATACCCCTGGACACAATTTCCCATGCATACAATATAGAGGTGAGTTTTTTAAAAATAAAATCTGGGGGAGCATTCATACATCTGAAATGATACAGCTGAGAAACCGTGTTACTCCTTGATTTGCTGTTGGTGTAGAATGCCTGTTCATTTCCCTGGATCAAAATTTGGCATTTGAGCAAGGGACTGAAGGAAAGTGCTTTTGACCCAGTCTTGGGTTTCTGGACAGAGTTATTTACACACAGCTATGTCCCAAGCTGCATAAGTAGCCACAAAGATGCATCATTCATGTCAAGCATGGGGAAAGCCATTTGGGCCATGAAAGCAGCAAAAATCATTCTTTGAGCCAGAACCGCATTGATTGCGTGGGCCAGCTTGGGGCAGGGAGGTGAGGGAGGGGGAGAGCAGGGCAGCCTCGGCTTTATGTTCTTCGATCCTGACGTGAAAAAATGAGATTGTGCAGGAGGAAAGAGGAACTGCGATGTTAGGAAAGCTGTGGATGTTTCTAACTGGCTTTAAAGAAAACTCTAATCCCTACTTGGGGCTCTTAAGAAGTAAACAAAGAGGGAGAAAAACCACAAACACAATAATATACTTTATCCTCTGGGCTTCCAGACATGAGGCAGGATTATTATAGCTAAAAGTAGATTGCTTGGGGAGAGGCAAGCTCAAAACTAATCTTTACCAAATCCACTTCGGTCTTGATATGCTGGGGTTCTAATATCTACAGAACTGTTTTCTGTCCATGTCAGGAAGTCATGCCAGATCCCAAGCTGTGGGCTGGAGTCCAGTTGGAAACCCAGTTGCTCCTGGCCAGCTCCAACCAAGCTCAGATGTGATGCCTCCAGCTACTGTGGAATGGTGGCTGGTGAAGTTTTCTTTTAAAAATACAGAAATACAAATTCTGAAAACTAGATTCAGCTCAGCTTAGCATTCTTTCTAAGGGCTGATTCACATCTTTTCCTTACTCAGTGTCTGCAATATCATGATAGACTTGGGGTTGCCAACCTCCAGGTGGTTGCTGGAGATTTCCTGCTATTACAACTGATCTCCAGCCGATAGAGTTCAGGTCACCTGGAGAAAATGGCCACTTTGGCAATTGGACTCTAGGCATTGAAGTCCCTTCCCTCCACAAACCCTGCTCCCCTCAGGCTCCACTCCAAAAACCTCCTGCGGGTCGCGAAGAGGGACCTGGCATCCCTAGATAGTCTGCATGTGTGAATGCATCACCAATGGTCTAATGCAACAGACAGAGCTTCTATATCAGCTCTTGGTGTCACTTGAGCATGCTACTTCTCAACGGAACTGCTTCACACATTCAGCCAGGTGCCATGAAGAGGGAAGTTGAATAAGGTGAGTTGAAATCAAGAGCTAAACAAACACTTGTAAACAAGAGAATAAGCTGAACTGCCAGTGTGGCAAAGTGGTTAGAGCATTGGACTAGGGCTAGGAAACTGTGGTTTCCAATCCCCACTTAACTGTGAAGCTCAATAAATGGTTAGGGGGCAGTCGCACTCTCTCACTCTCAGCCTAACCTAAACCTGAGGGTGATTGTGAGGGCAAAACAATGGAAGGGCTCATGAATACCATCCTGAGCTCCTTAGAGGAAAGGCAAGATAAAAATCAAATAAATAAGCTGAGCAAGCAAATGTATAAGTTCATCACTCAGCCAGTGGTTATAAATAGACCCCATATTTTTGAGGAGGGGGAACCTTGTAAATTGGTGTTCATTTAAACCTGTGTTATCTTTGAGATTATTTCACACATACACATTTTGGCACACCCTAGTCATATTATCTCTATCACCACACCATTCGATGACCTGACCCTGGGGGAGCACAGATTTCACCTCCTGCTCAGGTAGAACAGATACAAAAGCAACTTGCAAGACAGAAGGAAATTAAACTCCATCACCATAGCTACTGCTCAGCTGCAAAGCTGTCCTGTTTGCTATCTGCCCCAAACTAAGGATCAGCGCAGTGATCATGACTATTGAACATAGTATGTTCAGCTGCTGAACATGTGCTTTCACAAAGTGTCTCTACGCTGCGCATGATTTTTGTTCTGTTGCATTTGTGTCTTAGAACCAAAGTACATGATACCTTTATCAACACGTTGGGTCAGGGTTCCAGTACCTGGGCTCGCTTTCCCTGCAGCCACATAGCAGCTGCAAGGAAGTTACTTACCCAAGTGCCACAAGGAATGATTAGGAATGGGACCATGGTGCTGAGGGAGGAGGGACTCCAGCCTCCCCCACCCCCACAATTTTCCGAGCCAAAATGCCCCTAGTGGGACATTTTGCCCCACTGTAGGGCTGCATGTGCAGCCCCACAATGGAGCAAATTAAGCCCCATGCCATTTCAGCTTGGGAAACCATTGGGGTCTTTGGTTTCCTTACCACCGCCCAACTTGTTCTGTCTGTCCATCTTTTTGGTTTGAGACAATCATCTGCATGTAAATGTTGCTCCTTACAGGGCTTCAAGCCAGTGAGTTCTCAGGACTCACTAAGGAAATAAATTGGTATACAAAGCACAGGCCATGGAGACTTGATAGACTCAACAGCGGGTTACATACACTTCCAAGCCAATCTCTTGTCCAGACAGCTAACAGGGGTATGCCGACATAGATCATAGATCCCTTTCTTATATTAACTTTTTGTAATGGAAGCAACTGTAGCATAGCTCCTTCTCTGGCATCTGGGATAATGTAAGAACCCCTGATCTTTGTGGGAGGAGCCTATGCTGCAGCTCTTCCCCACACCAATGTGTCTGACACACCAACCTCTGTACCACACAGACTCTTGATTTCCTTGTACCACTGTTGTGGCTGAGAACATCACTCCAATCTTTTTATCTTTCACTAGCACTAAATTGGTATAGAAATTTAGTAGAGGAAAACAAATTCAGACACTTTAATCCAAAGCTATCTTGTTTACTGTTTAACCCTACAACACATGTTTCTGGTCCTACATTTGCACATGGAAGACCATACATGAATGTCTTCAGGTGGATCAAGAAAGGAAGCATAGGTTGAGGATGAAGAAAGAGGGAAAGTAAAAGGAGGGGTGGAATTAATCTTTCTCCTCTTCTTCTGGAGTGGGAGGTAAGAAGGGGGTGGGAGGTAGGAGCAAAATACATCAACCATAAAAAAATGCCACAGGTCTGTACTTGTACAGTGTATGAATAAGCCTCTCCAAGGCCTCCCTCTGTGACATGCAATTACTTTGCAGCATATTCTTCTACACTTAGAATTTAAATATACCTTTCCAGGGTCTTCAAAGCCATTACCGCTTGGGGAAAAAATGCATATGGAAATTTTTAAAAGTTGAGACCAATTGCATGCCTTCCAGCAAATCAAACACTTAAAAAAATCTCCCATCTTCACCCCTTCCTTGCCTTTTGCTCAATGGAATTCAAAATACAATTCCACCTGCCTCCATTATTCCTGTTGAGGGCTTAGACTCGTCCTAATAATTTCTAAAGGCTCATGTAAATCCAGTGGCATGGCTGAAATGAACAGCCTTTATTTAGTCATGACTGTGATCCTAAGCAAACTTGCCTGCTGACCGAAAGGACTCCAAGGGAAATAGACTCCTGGGTGACTGTATTTAGAATGGTTCAACATATGGATTTTAAGTACTGTGACCCTGTTGCTTATGTGTGGAGTCTGTAGCAGTGGTATCACATGCAGAGTTGATCCAGTCTAAGCCCCTTGAAATCAATTGGCTTAGGCTGTAGTAACTCTGAATAGGATTGCACCAGAAATCTCTCAGGAACATAAATCTGGTTCACGCATGTATGCTTATCACTTGATTATTCATGAGGCAATTAGCATGAGGCAATTGTGATGGTGACTAAACTATCACAAACCACAAGTTTGACAACATCCAGACACAATCCTTTTCAATAGAGTCATTCTGAATATTCATTTGTGAGCTGCTAGCTGCTGAGAAACCCAAAAAGAAATCAGATTATGTACATGAACGTACAAACCAGCCTTTCTGCATCCTGACATCCACTATAACAAAAAGATTACTTGCTTTGAATGAGAGACAAATGGCCATGGTAGTTTGCAATAGCAAAACTAGGGTTATGTATGTCAATATACCTGAATGGAAAATAAACCCGAAATTCGCTGTTTCTGCAATATTCGGGTTTTGGTTTTACCAAATACCCAAACCTAGGAATCTGCCTGAAGCCGAATAGGCGATTCCTGAAAAAGTTTTTCGGGTTCGGCTATTCGCCTTTGCTCAGATGCACAGCTCTGTGCTTTTTCCCATTTTTATATTTTTTCTGGGTTTTTTTTATTGTTTTACTGGTTTTTTGACTGGTGTACTGCTTTTGAGGTAGGAGTCATGTAATCAGAGCCAACTTGGTTTGACCAACCATTCAGTGGGTTAATCTGGATAAAGCATAAGGTTTTTTTTTTTTAAGACAGGGCTCACCCAGTCCCATCTGGAGGGATATACCTTCCAACTAAAAAACGCCAGCTTCTTCAGCTGCTTATTGGGCTTCTGAAGAAGAGTCTTCACCTGCTTGGATGAGCAATCTCCTTCACAAGAGCTGCCTTGGTCATGACTTCAGCTGGCTCCAATATCACCCCCCAGATATGAAGGGAGCCCCCAGATTTTGAGGTGCCAGCCTGCCAATCGGCTCTTTCTGCCAGTCGTCAGCAACGCTGAACTTCTGAACCTGAAAACTGATGGACAGCTCAGCTCAGGATGGGGGCAACCCCTTTGCTGGCTCATAAAATTAGACCCCCTGTCCCAAAGTTCACCAAACTTTGATGACCATCTAAGAAGAGTCCCTTGCAGCCATGCTGCAAATTTGGTGACTCAACCTCCAAAAATGCCCCCACAGGAGCTTCAAAGAAATCCCCATAGACTACAGTGGACCCAATTTTTTGGGTAAACCCAGAAATAAAGCTGAAATACCTCTTTACCGGCATGGGTATTTGGCTTATTCCAGGTTTACTGGAAAAAATCTGCCCCAATAAACCTGAACCTGAAATTTACCTAATTTTTTGCACAACCCTAAGCAAAACTAAAAGTCCAGTGGCAACTTCAAACTAAGGAATTTGTTGCAGCATGAGTACCTTACACTCTAAAACCTTCATTAGATACATGATAGGACCTGGAAACTTGTTATACAACACTTTATGCATCCGCTAATAAACTTTGGTGTACAAAAAGTTCATGTCACAATTGGTTAGTGTTTAAAGTGCCAAAGGACTTTAAGATGTTTTGTATTTGATAGAATTCCAGAAACAGCCAGTGTTTTAAAATGCACCCACATTGAGTTATATAATTGTATGATGATCATTACAATTATTTTACTTATTAAAATTGTGCACGATCTATGTGTGTGTGTGTAAAGTGTCGTCAAGTCGCCAGTATGAGAAACCATGCACACCAAACCTGACAAAGCAGTTACTGTCTATCCTCTGTTCCATAGAAAGCTGCTGTTTCTCATTTCACACGCTCAGCTGGGGTGAATCACCTCCGGAAAGAGTTGTCAGGGGACCATCTCTCAACCATTAGTGCCCACTGGTAAGGAATATTAACATTATTTTTCCATAGGTTATAGCTCTCACCAGCTGTGTGGTCCAGTTCACAGTAACTGAACAGCAAACCCACAACACTAATCTTCTTCATTGTTCTCTAGAGGTACAGACTGGTTCAGAGACAACACAGGCCTCTGTCTAGGCAAGTGGAGGGCCATTCTGACAGACTATTTGCTTTTGTTTGTTTCCTAAAATACTCTGAAATTATCACTGATTGTCTGCATTACATTTTATTATAGCAAATATGCATTTAACTCTTCTTCATAGGAACAGAGAGAGGTGCCTTATATATACTGTTATGTTCTAGGATTAGGCCCCTGTTTTCCATTTGGTCTCCCCAGTAGTGTGGCCAGGTTGCTGACTGTGGCAGCCACCCTCCTTCCTGGAGGGGTGTACCCCTCAGGCACTTGATGCACACCCGCAAGTGACATCACCATGTCACACAGCTGTCTAGGAATTTCCCCAATCTCTAAGGGTTTTAACTCAGAGTTTTGGGGAAATTCTAGAGTGCCACGTGACACGGTGACATACCTTCCAAGAATACAGTACAAAACAGCACCGCAGTGTCTCAGGATACCATTTCACCAGGATTCCACCTCACCCTATGTTCTTCTGGGGGTTGCCAGTACAGAGCTGGCCATACTACTCCATGACCTAATTTCCTCTTCCTCTTAGGGTTGTCAACCCTCTCTTGGAGGTGGTCCCTGTGGAAGGCAAATTCTTGATAAAAGAGGAAGCTCAGTGGGGATGTAATGTCACTCTAGGACTTCTGTTTCTCCTAAACTCTATTGTATATCATGCAGTCTATTATCTGAAGCTGCCATTTCCTCCAGGAAACTGATCTCTATTATTTGGAGATGAGTTAGAATTCTGGGAGAACTTTAGGTCCTAAGACTGTGTGACAGGAGGGACTGAAAAAAGATCAGTGCACTCCCTGTACATGGATAGATGGATGCACAGACTTCTCTGCCCCCATTCTAGATCCATTGAGCCAGGAGAGGGTTAGCCTGGCATGGTTTGAGCAGTAAAAGCTTCTGCCTGCTGCTGGGGTAGAAGATGGTGGGACCAAGTAAATAAGGCCATTTTGTCCACTTGCTGGTTTTCTGAAATTTTAATCTATGTGACATATTTCAGGGTTGGTGGGTTGAATAAATGTTGTTCCTTGCCTGCTCCCAGTACTATGCATACTTACTTGGGATTAAGTCCTACTGAACTCATTGGATTTGCCTCCAGGTAAACTTGCATGGGACCGGACTCTTAGGAATACAGTTCAGAGTCCATAGAGACAAAGAGTACAAACCTATGTAGCACAAATAGATCAAATAAAGACAGCAACTCTAGAAAACCAGGGTAGTATAGTGGTTAGAGTGTCAGTCTAGGTTTTAGGTGATTTGGGTTCAAATCCTTACTGAGCCCTGGAGCTCACAGAGCCAGTCACTTTCTCTCCGTTCCCCCTCCCCCCCCCACCGTGCCTAATCTACCTCATAAAGGTGATACAGGGATAAAATGTAAGAGGGGAAAACCATGACTGCTTCCGTGAAAGCCTTGGAGAGAATGGAGCCATTTGTGCATGGGAGGTTTTGCCTTGGATTTGCCACTCTTTAGATGCACATTTTCCCCATCCAAATTCTCAAAACTCAAAAATAAGCCCCCATGTAGAATTCTGAGAATTTGGATGGGGGAAATGTGCATCTAGAGAGCGGCAAATCCAAGGCAAAACCTCCCATGAATAAATGGCCTGGGATTACAAAAAAATACCAGAGAGACAGACAACAAATGACACTCAGATGCTCTCACTGGAAAGCTTTATACAGCTTCAGAGGCTTGCTTACAACATTTGTGTCCTGCAAACTGAGATTATGCTTTCCCCTTCCGTTTGTATAGGTAGTTAGGTTTGCTTGAAGCAAAGAACAGGAAGCGAGCCAAAGGCCTATTTAGGAACGTGCATTTGCATGAAGTGCAGTTGGGAGGGGGAGGAAAACACTTTCTCTGCAATCATATTGTACTTGTCACAAAGCCAGCAGTTCTACCCCAGGGAATCACTCTGCTAATGAAAGGGGGGGGGAGTTGCGGCTACATACTTTGTGTGCCGCATGTGGCAAAGACCGGCAGAAACAAAAGGCAGGAACAGGTGCGTGGGCTAGTTCCTAGAATTGCTGATTTCATATGAATAGAAGGGAACCTAACCTCTTTCAAGACAGCTCTAGCCAAGGGGAATTAAGACAAAACACTAATGCCAATAAGAAACATGAAGAGTTGTTTTTTATATGCTGACTTTCTCAGCCACTTAAGGAAGTCAAGTCAAGTTTATTTAAAACAGTCATAGACCAGAATATAAATAAGAACAATTAATCCATAAGTAAAATAGCTTACATACTACCAATATACATCTTATTCAAATACGAATTTACATAAGGCATCTTTATACGCCACTCCGCCTTTTCTTAAAGGAAGAATCATACCATACCCTCCGCACAACACCCTGTGAGGTAGGTGGGGCTGAGAGAGCTCTAAGAGAGTTGTGACTAGGCCAAGGTCACCCAGCTGGCTTCATGTGTAGGAATGAGGAAACTAATCCAGTTCACCAGATTAGCATCCGCAGCTCATGTGAAGGAGCGGAGAATCAAACCCGGTTCTCCAGATCAGAGTCCACTGCTCCAAACCAACGCTCTTAACCACTACACCATGCTGGATATCCAGCCTGTGCTGTGTTGGACTTCCGCTAGGCAAAACCACAAGGAAGTGGCCAGAGATGCCTCTTGAATTGTCTTCTTGCCTAGCCCTCAGGGTGGCTACAGAGGCTTAGTCGTAGCATGTCATTTCCCCAGGAGAGGATCATATGGTCCAAAACTTGCATTAATTTGTATTAGTGGCTGCCTTGCCAAGTTCGCAATGGTACAAAACCAGCAGGGCAGAAAGGATTCCTTCCTCAGTGAATCAGATATTATAGCTGGTCATGTTGGGCTGCAGAAAAATTCCCAACAATGGGTGCAACATTTTCTTTTGGTGTGTTTTGTGGGGGGGGGGGGAATCTAGATAACAGCCATCAGAGGGCAAACAAAAAGACTAGCCTGAGCCTTCTACTCCCCAACTCTCACCAAAGAGTGTAACTCTTACCACTGCAGTACCTCCCCCTGTGGCAAGGAATGCCTCCTTAGCTAGTGTTTTTAGCCATTTTTATCTGTTTGTTGTTACAGATGTAGAGAATGGACAGCATCTCATCCTGGGGACTGTGGTGGTAGAGTTAAGTCACCCCACTCCTTGCACCCCCAGGAGAGCTGACAAGCAAAGCCTGGGGCATGACAGGGCCACCACTGCAGCAGGCCAGGGGCTGTACTGTGACATTCAGGGCAGTGGGGAGTCCATAGGAGCTTTCAAAGCTGCTGACTCTAATTTGGGTCCCCAGTAGGGTTGCCCACCTCCAGGTGGTGGCTGGAGATCTCCTGCTATTACAACTGATCTCCAGGTGACAGAGATCAGTTCACCTGGAGAAAAGGGCCACTTTGGAAGGTGGGCTTTATATAGGGTTGCCAATCTCCAGGTAGTAGCTGAAGATCTCCTGCTGTTACAACTGATCACCAGCCACTAGAGATCAGTTCACCTGGAGAAAATGGCCACTTTGGCAATTGGACTCTATGGCATTGAAGACCCTCCCCTCCCCAAACCCCGCCCTGCTTAGGCTCCTCCCCAAAAACCTCCTGCCAGTGGCAAAGAGGGACCTTGCAACCCTGGTTCTATGGCATTTTAACCCATTGAAGTCTCTCCCCTCCCCAAACCCCACCCTCCCCAGGCTCCCCCCCCCAAAAAAAATCTCCAGGTATTTCCCAACTGGGAGCTGGCAACCCTAGTCCCCAGGGGCTTAAGTAGGCTTGTTGGCTTTGTTTAGACTGTGCTAGTCTCAAACTGCTTGGATTTTGATTGTGCCGGATACCACTCTTACAAGGGCTGTGCTCAGGATTACTGAGCTAATGTACGTGGAGTGCTTGGAAACTCATTAAAGGGCTTCATAAATCCTATGTAAAGAAATAATTAAGAGTTTAAATAATAGGGTTTTTATTGTACAAAATCAAGTCTGCACACCCTTCACCGGAGATATTGTTTGTAACTAATGAAGAGGCTGTCATTTCAAGAACGCCTTGCTAATGAAAGGAGTATAATTTTATTATGAGTTTACAGTGTGAGCCTTTCCTGTTCTGCCAGTGTGCAGCGCCTTACGTGATCTAAGCATCATTGCTCATAGATCCATGTGCACAGATGACATAAATCCTTCTTTTCTCTCTTGGGAAAAGATCAGCCTATTGCACTGCTTGGGGAAGAAAGCAAGAAAACAAACAGAATCATCAATAGGAAGGTTTGCTGTGTCGTGAAAGTGCTGCTGCAAAAAATACCCTGATCTTTACATCCTTGACAGGAGGTAATAGGGTGAAAAGAAAGACTGGGCCTGGATGCTGGTGTGTCTGTGCCTGGTGCAGGGGGTGGATTAATCCTAATGAATTGGAAAAGCAAATCCATAGCAAGAAGGATTTGGATTTCTTTCCACTGGACAAGAATAGATGCAAGCAAATTGGGTATGCATTCAGTACCTAATGGGACAATTATAATTTAATTGATGAAAACTGAGCCTTGAATCACATTGCAAAAGAAACATAAGAACAGCCATACTGGCTGGCATGGATAGCTTAGCATGGCTACAGCAATCAGTGCAACAAAGAAGGCGGCAAAGTTCATGGTGCATTTATGGATTACTCCATTCCCAGTTGTTTACCACTGCTTTCTAAAGTGGAAAGGCAGTGAGTGCAGAGACCTGATTCCCTCCTTTCTACCTTCAGAGCACCAGAATATGTCCTTTTTACTGGGAGGATTGAAACAGATAGCAGTGCCCATTCAGCTTCCTCAGACTAAGATCTTCTTGATTTTCCCAGTGACATAGGGAGGCTCAAAATGCAGGAAGCTGCAGGGACCATATCAGTCTTGTATCTGGGATACCACTAGCAAAGTGCTGCGGGATCTAATTACCTGGCTGTAAGTTAGAAACGAAAGAAAGATGACACAGTGATGTTGTAGTAGGCAATGCCATAGGCAGGTGACTTAAGTCACGTTGTCATCAATACACTAGAAAGTGCAGTCCTATGCAGATTCTACACAGGTTCTCTCGTAAGTAGCCTAAACATATGCATGATTACAGCCTTGTGGGAAGTCCATTTTCACTAAACTTTCCCACATTTCCTTTAGACCAGGGTCCCCAACATGGTGTTTGTGGGCACCATGACACCTACTGACACCTTTCTAGGTGCCCACCAAGTGTTTTTAGAAAGGAGGTGAGACCAGGTGGGGCTCTTGCCCAGCAGGGCTTCCGATTTGCCACTGAACATCTGATTGGCTATGTTTTGTTGGCAGCAGCCTGCCACCACAGTGCTTATTTTATTCTCTCACATCTTTCCAATGTATTTTTAATCATCCCTCTTCCTCGAGGTATTTGGCTCCACCTAGGGTTGCCAACCTCCAGGTAGTGGCTGGAGGTCTCCTGCCATTACAACTGATCTCCAGCCGATAGAGATCAGTTCACTTGGAGAAAATGGCCACTTAAGCAATTGGACTCTATGGCATTGAAGCCCCTCCCCTCCTCAGGCTCCGCCCCAAACACCTCCTGCCCTTGGCGAAGAGGGACCTGGCAACCCTAGCTCCGCCTCGTGCAGCAGTCACTTTGTGGTTGGTTCTGCCTCCATTTTGTCATATTGCCCACCACCCTGTGTCAGAATTCCAAAGGTGCCCAGAGGCTGAAAAAGGCTGGGGACCCCTGCTTTGGACCATAAGCCATCAGGCAGGGCCCTTCATATTTTCTAACAGTAAAGTATCTTTTTTATTTGTGCATTTGCACAATCTTAGGGAAAACATCATTACGTTTAGAAGAAAACAGGTGGGTGATTCTTTTTTGCAATCCTCATTGGTGTGTTTAAATAAACGAAGAAGTTGAAACTGGAAATTTGCACAGGGATGCAAATGCTGCCCTAGCTGAAGAGACAGGGCACCAGCATGAGGTGAGATGATGAACAATACAAACATGGCCTAACATGTGCACTGAAGTCCAACTGCCATCAGTTTAAACTGATTTAAATTCATGGTACATTTAAAGTTCATTTCATGTTGGTGGTGGTACACATGCAAAAAGGCTCCATTGCTTAGAAGAGGGCAAACGATCACAGAGCTACACACATCCACCCAATGGATGATCCTTTATCTTCTTACATATAAATTGGTCTGATTGCCACCCAAGCATGCGCAAGTAATTCATGCACGTATAGTCTGTGACAGCTGGCCTGGGGCCATGTATGCAAAAGAGCCACTGACCACAACTGCACAAATGACTGTAGTATCTAATTCTTTAAAGCAGCTGTGATATTTCTACAACACAAGGAGCTGGTGATTGGTTGCCAAGCAATGTTGCTAAGCATGGTCTTGCCGTCAGTGCTAGAGGAGCCACTGAATGGTATTGCGCAGCCACCTACGCCATCCCGCTCAATCAAGCCAGAGAGGATCCAGGAATTTATTATGCTATATCTTTACATATATAAATGGGGTGCCTCCCACCCCTAGAAACACATTACAGCCACCAGTATCATCTTCACTGAGAAGTTCTCCTCTTTCTGTATTTATTAATCCATTTTTCATGAAAAAAAATAGTGTCAGGATGTTTTGTCAACATCCAAATAGTGACTTGCTAACTAACTAAAGGTAAAGATCAATCGAGGCTTCCAAAATGTTGGGCATTGCCCTTGTTCAGCTTCAAGTGACTGGAGCTGCACTCTGGCTATTGCAATGTCCGCTGCTGACACCCAGCATAGCTTCATCTGAATCTCCAAGTGGCAACCACAGAGAAACCTGGCAGCTGCCTTGGCCAATAGATGTCCATAACAAGTACATTTCATGACAAATTAGCAGGTGATGCTACAGTCAAGACTACCAAGAGGAGAGGAACCCCTGATGCTGCACCTTCTCAAGATGGGGTATTTTCATGGTCAAGAGTAGGCCAGTCAGGGGCTCAACCAAAGTTCCCCCAAATTATTATGCATGCTCACAGGCAATAGCCTAGATCATGGGTTGCAAAAGTGCGGCTTCCGAGCCGCAGGCGGCTCTTTGAGCCCTTGAGTGCGGCTCTTTCCATGTGCGGGCCAGGCTGAGTAGCGAAAGGGGGGGCCGGGAGAGAGTCTGCGCAGGAGGTGCTTGGGTTACGTCGGAGCGACCACGTGCCGCTGCTGCTGGCGGGCCTGCTGTGGGGATTGGGGGTTTCTTAAGCAGCCGAGGGAGCAGCCGCCGTTTCGATATTTGCACGGTAAGCCCACCCGCTGCCTCTTGGCTTCTGCTGTTGGCTCCTCGAGTCCCTCTTCAGAAAGGCTCGAGAGAAATTCTCATTGCTTTGGACGCGCTTCGCCCGGAAGAGGAAGCCCCGTGCGGCGCCTTTCTCACTTGAGGCCGCCCGCAGCCCGGACGGGAGGGGGAGGCAGAGAGCGAGCTGCCCCGGCGGCTGCCACCTCTTCCCTCCCTGCCACGCAGGCCTCTCTTTCGGTACGGCCGCTCTCGTCCCCTCACCCCCAGGGCTGCAGAGCGAGCCCAAGACCGTGCTCAGGCTGCCCCTGGGAGGGGGGAGGGGGCTGGCGCCATGGCCTCGAGGGAGGGAGGGAGGGGCAGTTGGGGGACTCTCCTTTCTCCCCCCCCCCCGTGGAAGCTGCCTGGGCGCGCCGCCCTGCCTGCCTGCCCCCCCAGCCGAGGGGGGGTGCTCCTCCAGCCAAGCTACTTTGCTCGGGCGTCTGCCTGCCCTGAATCTGGAGCCTGTAGGTCCCAGTATGGTAGGGAGGGTGAGCACCTGCCCCTCCCTCTGGCCAGGAGGGAACTGGCATGTCTGTGGTGGGGGGGAGGATGGATGGACTGTGCATCTCCCTCTCTCCAGGGAGGGAGGAAGGGGCCGTTGGGGGACTCTCCTTTCTCCCCCTCCCCCCGTGGAAGCAGCCTGGACACGCAGGCCTGCCTGCCTGCCTGCCCCTCCAGCCGAGGGTTGGGGGGGCTCCTCCAGCCAAGCCACCTTGCTCGGGCATCTGCCTGCCCTGAATCTGGAGCCCGTCAGTCCCAGTATGGTAGGGGGGGTGAGCACCTGCCCCTCCCTCTGGCCAGGAGGGAACTGGCGTGTCCTTGGGTGGGGGGGGGGAGGATGGATGGACTGTGCATCTCCCCCTTGTTTGTTTGCATGGAACACACACAGACCGGGGACCTGCTGGCCTCTTCCTCTGTGCCTGGGATCCCTGGACGTCTGGACCCTCGCTGGGTGATGGTGGGGGGGGGGGGAGAAAACAGTGGGCCTTTTTGTCTGGCAATTGTTAGCCCTCCCCTGGCCTATTACTACAGGTTTCCCCTCTTCCTGCTACTTTGTGCCTCTTTCAAAAGGAACGGGGGGGGGGTTACACTCTCCCCACAGCCATTCAGCACCCCACTTTGCAGTAGGTGCTCTACTGGTTTCTACTCCTGCTTCTTTTCTTTTCTGTTACCCAGATGGAAAACTCGGCACTTATCCTTGTTGAATTGCATCCTGTTCACATCTGCCCACTTTTCCAGTGTGTTCAGATCTCATTGAATGCTTTCTCTATCTTCTGGTTACCTGGTGTGTTCGCTGCTCCTCCCAATTTGGTGTCATCTGGAGTAGTACCTCTCTTGCCCTCTTCCAGATCATTAATAAAAAATAATGAAAAGTACCAGGCCCAGAACTGATCCCTGTGCCCCCCCCCCCACTGGACACCTCTCTCCATTCAGATGAAATGCCTGCTCCTGCTGCTTTCTTCTCCCCCCCCTCGGGGGGGGGATTTAATATATTTATGTTGCGTCCCCCTCTAAGCCACCTTTACTCTGATCTGAGAAGCGCCAAATGCGTTTGTTTTTTCTCTCACGTGGGAGCTGCTGTGAATCATGTCCCTTGCAAACTATGCCTTCCCACCCAGCCCTGGAGAGCCCGCTCTCTTTTCTAGGTCGGCTGCCCTCAATAGTCATTTGGGGTCATTTAGTCCAGGATCAGAGGAGCAGGCCTGTTAGGTTCTTTGGGGCACAGGCAGGACAGTACTGCTGCTGCAGTCATTGTCATGATTTAATGTTATGGATACCTTACTTACAAGTTAATTTTTATCAATAAATAAGATCATTATTAAGTTTGATGTCAAGTTTTATTCAGTGTACCTATAGTTTAATTAAGACTTAAAACTTTAATTAAAGTTTATTAAGTCAATAAACAGTGTACCTACCTATATAGTTTGAGTTTAAAAAATTTGGCTCTCAAAAGAAATCTCAATAGTTGTACTGTTGATATTTGGCTCTCTTGACTAATGAGTTTGGCGACCCCTGGCCTAGATGAGGACACTCCTCACAAAAGACGGAAAGCAGCTTTCCGGCATTCCCCACTAATGCTGAAAATCAGCCTGCCCTCTTCGTGCCTGAAGCAGCACAAACTACCAGATGAAGGCTGTTCACAGCCTTATCACCTTCTTAGGTCTACAAGGGCTGTTAAAGATTCAGGAAAACTCAAACATTCCTGATTCTGTCACTTTAACGACCATACATTTGGATTTTCAGGTAGTTTAAATAGCTTCACACTGCATCCAGAGTAGTACTTGGTAATGCGGCAGTGCAGGTATGAAGAGATAAACCTAATCTCCTCATCGAATTATACTCCCCAGGATTTCCTTGGGTGAATCCATGACAGTTATCACATCTACATCCTCAAATAGTGGTTGTCTAGTGCCAACAGGATAGGTCCTTTCAAAGAGGCTGCAGTTAAGTCTATGGCTGGGCTGGACCACTTCAAACTTCAGGTCATGAGTGGAGTCTCCTCCATGCAAAAAATAAAAATATATCCTGTGCATGAAAACTGTCATGTGAGGCTATGGCCCTATTCCCTTACAGCTAGTTTTTTTTGTTTCTTTTTAACATCCAGAGATTCTTCTCATCTGGAACCATTCAGTTTTGTGAATCCCATCTTGCAACTTTCCTTTATCCCTTGGAAGCTCCTTGATCCATTGATCTTGAGCAGCGTAATTTTAAATCTAATGTTTGAGGGATATAAGGACTGAAATAAATCTTGCCACTGACAAGATAGCCTTACGATCCCTGTCACTTAATTTAAAAAATGCATTATGTCAAACACAGAGGCATTATATTTATATATTAAAAGGGGAGAGATATAACGTGATCTAAGTTCCTCATAAAAGCGGCATTCCAAGAGGGCATGAGCTAATGAAGCAACAGAGCCAGAAGAACAGGACAGGTCCTTTCTGGGTATGGTATGCTTAAAATTCTGCCTTGCATAACCTTAGAGGGGTTAGCATTCAGTCTAGCTAAACAGAAAGCTCCATCTTGCAACTTGAAGAGATATACAGTGCAAACACAGGTGTACTACCTTACCTGTTGCTAACTTGGCCCACACACTAAGCATCGCCAATGCAGTGACTTGCCATTGCTGTTTTCTCATGGCAATTACTCTGGTTCAAACCCCAGCATCTCCAGTTAAAGGGACTAAGCAAGTAGGTGATGTGAAAGACCTCTGCCTGAGACCCTGGAGAACTGCTGCCGGTCAAAGTAGACAATACTGACTTTGATGGACCAAGGGTCTGATTCAGTACAAGGCAGCTTCATGTGCTCTGAAGGCACTGGAAACACTTATTTGGGGTAGCAAAGGGGTGATGAAGACCATTATTTGGAGAGCAAGGGTTTTGCTATGCAATATTAGAAGAGGAATTTTTTTATTGAATTTCAGATCCACACTGGTGTAATGGTTAGAGTGTCAGACTAGGATCTGGGAGAACCAGGTTGGAATCCCAACTCTGCCATGAAAGCTCACTGGGTGACCTTGGGCCAGTCATAATCAGTCTAACCAATCCCACAGGGTTGTTGTGAGGATAAAATGCAGGAGAGGAGAATGATGTTGGGAGCCATTTGGGGGGCCCATTGGGGAAGAGTGGCCTATAAATAAATAAATAAATAAATAAATAAATAACAGATTCAACAGAACTTCTATGAGGTCTATAACTTACTGTGATAAATGCTACTTGGCCAAGTAGAAGATGATGCTTATTATCTAGGAATCAAACAACGTGCCTAGCATTTCAGAGACAGCCCCTGATACCAGGCATTGGCAGCCAGCCACTTGGGTGACAGAAGATAACTGATTGAAGGACAGCTGGAAAATGTAGAGAAGTGACTGGCACTGCCTAAATGAAAGCCATGCTTCTGCTGTCAGGGAAGGCCATGTCATTTAAAGGTTTTGTGATAAATGGGCCTGATTTTCTCGTGCTTTACAACTTGTGCATTTATGAAGGCAAATGCAAACATGATGCCAGCCCACTGTACTCATAGTTTGCATCGCTGCACAGGTTTTGAAGTTTGCACCGCTGCACAGGTTTTGAAGGTGATGGGGAACTGCTGCCCTACCAGATAAACAGATACCCCAGCATTAAGATCAGATTGCCCAGAAGCCAACAATCTTTAACAGTAGTACAGCTCTGACAAGGGGCAGGGTGGGCCCTGACTCTCACTAAGGACTCCCGGGCGGAAGGTCACCTCAAAGTGTGAGCCCTTGCAATTGCACAATGGACTGATGGTCAGATCGAAGGCTCAAATCCAGCATGTGGTAGCCACAGTACTAGGAGTGTTCTCACAGTGCCTAGGACACACCACAGTGGCTCAACCCATGATCCCCATTGAGCCAGTGCAAGTGGAATGGTGTACATGGCACCCGGTGTCTTCCCAAAGCACCTGAATATCCTATTGTGCTCATTTCTTAATCCAATGAGTTGATAAAGCTCTGGGTTAATTACTGGGAGGTAAACAAGGTTGCCAGTTTGATTCATACATGGTGCCCAAAGCTGACCTTCTCATCAGCCATCTAGGAGCAGCCCAGTACCTGCCAGGTGTGGACCTAACCAAAGGGCACTGGCAGATACTATTTTGGTTAGAAGATCAATAGAAGACAGCCTTCACTATCTCCCAAGGCCTATTCAAATGCCCTTCAGGCTTCTTGGGGCAACCACCACATTTCAGTGGCTGGTGGCTGCCTCCTACATAACTGCCACATTTTTGCCCTTGCTTATATTGGCATAACTATCTTCAGCTTGGTTGGGGCTTTGAATTCATCATCATCATCATCATCATCAAGTCTTTATTGCAGTAGGGGGGAAGTCATAGCAATAATATAGAATAAGGTGGAAATTCCACCAAAATAAAATCAATAACATTAAAAATAGTAACATAAGTTAAAGAATTAAATATTTCCCATAAAATATTAAAATTCAAATACAAATTCATCATTATATACACACACACACACACACATAATAATAATAATAGGAAGGAAAGATCATACAACCCAGAGACAAATTAAAGATGACAAGTGACCCAGAGTACAGCAATTATGGGTCAGAGATATTATGGTCAGCATGCCCCATCATCTTTTTATGCTTCATGATGGTGGCAGCAAATCTTGCCATTTGAAAAGTAATGAATTTGTCTCTGCCTTTCAATAATATGACTAATTTCTCCTGATCTGACCTTCCTTGGAAGCACGGTAATATGGTCTAGTATGTAACCTGGTAGCTCCAAGCACATGGAGGACTATTCTGAAACAAGCTTTGAATTTAGCACATCTTCGAGCAGTCCTCTGTGTGCTGGGAGCTTCAAAGTTACAAGTAAATCCTCTCAAGAGTGAGGTGGGCTTCAAAGAGCTAAAATATGTGGGATTCCTTGTTGGCAATGGCTGATTACAACCCCTTCCCTAAAAGGAGGCATTTTGGGAATACAACAACTCCACCCAGACCAACAAGCAAATGAAACACATCCTTGGCCTGGTGGAATATTACAATCAGTTCATCCCACCTTTCACAGTGCAAGCCAGTTCCCTCTCCAACTGCCTCAATAAGAGGCAACCTAATTTGCTCTGCTGGACCCGTGAGTGAGCAAAGTGTTTTAGCTCTTGAAAGTGGCCTCAGTTCAGGGGCAGGTCTCAGGAAACCCAGACTTCGACCAACCATTTGTGCTGTACACTGATGCCTCTAACACAGGGTTGGAGGAAATAGTTCGGCAAGGGGGTAACACCCAGTAAAGGCTATGGCACAGAGTAGTAAGCTGCAGTCAAAGTTCTGCTCGTGACCTGAGTTCAATCCCAACAGAAGTCGGTTTCAGGTAGTTGGTTCAAGGTTGACTCAGCCTTCCATCCTTCTGAGGCTGGTAAAATGAATACCCAGCTTGCTGGAGGTAAAGTGTAGATGACTGGGGAAGGCACTGGCAAACCACCCTTTAAAACATAGTCTGCCTAGCAAATATCGTGAAATGACATCACCCCATAGGTCAGTAATGACACGGTTCTTGCACAGGGGACTACCTTTATCTTAACACCCTGTACTTTCCATCAGCTGGTAATAACTTCCTCTAGAGGCCCACTACTCAATGGTGGGAAAGGGGGCCCTGGTAATCAACAGGGAGTTGTGAGTACTCCTATGTTAAAGAGCCCTGAAAAAAAATCTTGTGGCCAGCAGAAACTCCACCCCCTGGAAATCCTGCTTATGGTCCCCTCTAAACACATGCCACTTCTCCCTGAGCTCCCCCTCCAAAAGGCCACTCCAGCCCCATGTTCCTCCCTCTGTGGCTAGTTGGCACCCAGCTCCTGGTCTGCATCCTGAGCTTTGGCTGGTTGTGCCACCTGCCTCTCACCAGGGGCCAGGGAAAGATTGGCGTTGGTGAGTCTAGGAAGTTGGGGATCATGGGCCTTGGCTGCCAGCAGGGGAGGATCTAGAGTGGCCAAGGGGGGTGCCTATCCCGGGCAGTCCACGGGGTGGGGAGCAGGGGCAGCAGCAGATTATATAAAGAAAAGTATATAATATATGGGGGTTGTCAATTTGTACTTTTGCCCCCCTTCAAAACAATGTAGATCCAATCCTGGCTGCCAGAGGCAACAGGAGCAGGCTCCATGGCTGGTCTAAGCATGAAGTGCATTGCCAGGGTCAGGCAATGAACAACTCCTAAGTATATTAGCCTAATCAGGTTCTCTGGTGAGACAGCTTATACATTTTCAAACTAAAAAGAAAAGCAAACTAAATGCTGTTCTATATATTTGGGCTTTACTAATAATCCTCTATTACTTAGAATTCATTTTAAAAAAACAGAAATTATTCTCACTTGCAGAGAAATTATTTTCCAAGTTTTCTGGGAGCAACTACCATGCAGACCTTTGGACGCAGCACCCTTTGGAATTTCTTTTGATATTTCTGTTGACCCATCAGCCACCTGTTAACTTTTTTTTTTTTAATCCCCTGGGAATTTTAGATTAAGGTTCATTTGTAGGAGAACAAGATTGGGTGATTTACCCCTTCAGTGCTCTTTCAGTTGGGTGTTCAACAGACCCATTGTTTCACAGGTTTCTAATGTGAACCAAAACCTATTCTCCTATACTGTGTTCATTTAAGTGAGGGAGAAAAAATAGTTTAAAATCTCCATCTACATCCAGGGTGATGGGTTTCTTTCGATTTAGGGTAAATTAAGCCTTTGGAAGTTGGAAGCCCTTATTTTATGTTGCAGAAAATAAATCTTGTACATGTAGTTCTCCACTCTAGCTATTAACATTTCATTAAATGCAAGGCATTTTTTTTCTACTATGTGTCCAGCAGGGTGAAGATAAATGGCTCCAATCACTGAATACATAAGGCATCAAGGCTTCATGAAGTGGTTATTTCAAATCTGTGCAGAGCCCTTAATTGAAGTTTTGTCCTCAGGCTAAGCTTTCCTGTGGCTAAAGTGCTCCCAAGTGCCACATGAGGGTCACGTTTTTTGTCAGACATGACAGAACTTTAAATTCATATTAATTGTTATCCCCAGATGTCACCCCCTCCCAACTGCCACCATTCTACTGGAAAAAAAACCTTTTTGTATCAATTATTTCTTGACTCATTCCCCTTCCTTTGACAATTGATGAATTGCCAATATGAGACAGCTATATTCAAAACTTCGTTGCAGCTCTGGACATCATGTAACTTGAGAAATGCTACATTTGTTAACATCCAGAAATCTCTGTTTTCTTTTTCATGATGGTACTAGCCCTCAAGGTTGTGAAGAAACAGACTATGTGTTCAGATAATAGTTTGACCCTGTGACTACATGGGAAATAAGAACCCCCATTTTCATTTTCCATCTTTTCAACTCGATCATACCCTGATGTTAATGGGCCAACTCATATGAATTTGTTCCCCTGGAAGACTCATCATCAGAAGGACCTTGTCCTACTAAAAATATATGAACTATGTGACTGGACCAAACCAAGGTGCAACATTCAGTTTCCTTTAGTAGCCACCAGCTAGATGTCTCTGGTAAATTTACAAGCATGGCATGGAATGAATCCTGTCTAACAAGAACTTTTTTTAACAGTGAATTTTCTTGTATTCTAAACACCCAATCCTAAATGTGATGTGAGTCCTATTAATTTAACAGAACAGTTGTACAATTCACAGAAAGTTGGACATGCAAAAGTCTAGAAGTGCTTTCAAATTCTCTCCAGAACTGATTTTAGGCTTGATTATTAGATTCCAGTTAGGGCAGATCAATATCTTGACATGACATTTGCTAATTTCTGGTAAATTCTAGGCCTGGTCCAAAATTCCATGTAAGATGAGGCCTGACAGAGCTGTGTAAGACATTTGCATACTCCCAGATAATGCAAAGCCTAGTATGCATCCTCTGAGGGTGCCTACAACAAATTGAAGACACAATGGTGCTCATTCCAGAGTTTGATACAGACTGGATTTCACAATCCACTCTAGGATTTAGGGGCAGACTAGAAGTTATTGGATTTGTGCAAATGTGCTTTTGTTTCTGCTTAATTTTTGTTTCTAAAATGTCAACAATTTTCATTTGATTTTTTTTCTCTTGCATGAATTCATTTTATTTTTATTATCGGTCTCAAGGGGAAATGCATTTCCAGCAATATCTTTCTTTTCCATTCACTTTGGATATTGTAACTCTCATGCTTGCCAAATTTCAGGCAGATAGGAGGAAGTATTCCAAGCTATAGGAAATTAAATCCAAACATATACCCAACTGTAATATCATTGGTTTCCATCCCACTGAAATGGAATTCTCAGTGTTTGTACTCATCTTCCAAGATATTCTTCCTTCCCGATTTCATGCAAATAGGAAAAAGGTTACCAGTTGTATAGACAGTTACAATTTTTACTTGTAGAAGAGGGAGCAGCACCCTCAGAAGGGAAATAACTTTACAGAGTGAGCACAGGGAGTGATTTGGTAGGTAAAGTTAAACAGCAGGCACAGAGCTTACATTTTGTACCCCATAGAAATGGCAGAGTTATAGAAGGGGCAAAGGGAAGCATGTTGCATCCCCCCCCCCCAAAAAAAAATGCTGCGCATTTAGTCATGGGAGCCAAGGGGGCCAGCAAGACTGTGTCCTTGTAAACTGCAATCTGTCTTTTCAGGACTGAGATCTTGATCTTGGGCATACCCAAATTCTTGTCTCTTGCTCCCTGCTGAGGTATTGTCTGAGTTCTTAATGACAAACAAACAATAGGGTAACAGCAGTTGATAGAAATCACTGCTGTAACAGTGCAATTCTATGCAGAGTTAACCCATTCTAATCAATTGATTTCAATGGACTTAAATTGGTGTAAATTTGCATGGGATTGCAATGAAAGAGAGAGTGGGAGGAAGAAGAAGAGGAAGAAGAAGAGGAGGAAGAATATATGGTTTTTATACCCTGCTTTTCTCTACCTTTAAGGGGTCTCAAAATGGCTTACAATCACCTTCCCTTCCCCTCCCACAACAGACACCTTGTGATGTAGGTGGGGCTGAGAGAGTTCTGAGAGAATTGTGAGTAACCCAAGGTCACCCAGCAGGCTGCATGTGGAGGAGAGGGGTAACAATCCCAGTTCACCAGATTAGAGTCCACCACTCATGTGGAAGAATGGGGAATCAAATCCGAGTCTCCATATTACAGACTGCTGCTCTTAACTACTACACCATGTGGGAGAGAGACTGGTAATGGAAATAGCATACAAGAACTTAGAGTTTTGATGCCCTGCAAATATTTACAATAACACACAAAATAGAATCACTCACACACTTATAGGCAGAATATAGAATTAACAGATAAACTTCTACTAGAATTTATATTAAAGGGAAAGGGATTTGAGGAATACCTCACACTAGCAATACTCTCATGCACTAGCAAAAGTAATAAATCACACTGTCTTGCACACAAATCCATCAGATTGCAGCTGTGCAATGTGCTATGCAACTGAATCTATGAAAGGAACACTTCAGTGAGAACAGTACTAGCATGAGCAGAGTAAGGAGAGCTGCTGCTAATAAAATCAAGAAAGCCTTCTCCAAGTTAGTAATGAGTGGTGGAGACAATATGGAAAGAAGATCTATCAGCAAAAAAAAAAACTTTTGTTTCAAAATCTGTTTTACTCTGCTGATTGGAAAGGTTCCTTGTTAGTTTGTTTCTTACTTCCTTACTCTGAGTCAGACCTCAGCTTGAATTCTCTGAACAGGACATCCTAGGAAAATCATAATGCTTCATAACTAGCATTAACTAAAGCCATTGATTTCCCTATTTGTTTTTGTTATAATAACCAACAACTGTTTTTCTTTTTTTATGTTGATTGCCCTAAATATAGGTTTTAGTAATTAGTCTCTTTTATTGCTAATTCCTTGTTGTTGTTTCTTATGATAGTTTGCATAGTTAATAGTTATTATTCTTTACTGATTTATTGTTTTAAATTGATATTGTGAGCAGGCCTGGGTATTAGATTGTGAAGCATGCAAGATTAAAATGTTTAAAATAAATTTAAAAATAAATAAATGAACACATTCTTAGAACTCATTTGATCTGAGTTCCATCAAAACCAACAATTGCACTTACTCTTTTTTATACCCTGTTAAACTCAGTGGGCCTTGAGTATGTAGGGGTTTATGATTCATCAGTAGGGGTGTGAACCATTTTTTCGGTATTTTTCAGATTCAGGTTTAATTGACCCGGAAATTATAGGAAAATCTGAAAAAAGCAGAATTCCCATACCAATATGGTCCTTTAACCCCCACCCCCCAGCTTTTTTTGAATATTTGAAATTTCAGTTCCATTAAACCCTATGGGAAATCTTTGCAGGGCTCGGGGGGGGGGCTCTTTTTAAGGCAGAGGCACCAAATTTGCAGCGTAGCTGCTGGTGACTTTCCTTACAAGAATCCCCAAGTTTGGTGAAGATTAGTTCAGGGGGGTCCAATTTTATGGGCCCCCAAAGATAGTGCCCCATCCATCCCCCTATTGGAAACAATGGAGGAAAATGGGGGGGGCATAAAATTAGACCCCTGACCTAATCTTCACAAACTTGGGAGTTCTTGTAAGGAGAGGCACCTGCAGCTACAATGCAAGTTTGGTAGATCAATCTCAGAAAACAGCTCCTCCCCCCAAAAAAAAGATTACTGACCTGAAAAAACCGGAACAATCTGGAAAAATCAGCTTTTTTCCGGCTTTGCCTTTTCAGCTCCATGAAAACTGTGCCTCTTTTTTTGGCTTTTTTTCAGTTCAGCATCTCTGAATGCACACCCCTGTTCATCAATTTCACTGCAAAGTAAGTGCACCTGCATTTCAGCCTTGTTCTTTAAAGTGATTAGTAAAGGAGTGTTAACCAAACTGCTTTCAAAGGCTGTTAATTGAGTGTTGTTTCATACCCTACAAAAACACTGAACTCAAATGGCATGTTCAAACCAAGGTTAAAAATATGTTCAAAGCCTATTGTGGAAAAGATTTAAATTGATGCTTAGCTCTCACCCTGAAGTCAGTGGGAGTTTGAAGTGCTTGACTGTGGCTGGATCATGCCTAAGTGTTTATAATTTAAGGTTGGCAGAAGAAATTATGATTCTTCATACATCACAGGAAACATTCTGAATTAGACTGGCCATTGATCTGGGCAGAGCAGAGACTATTCTAGCCAGGAGGAACCATTAATATTTGTCAAAGATCTATCAAAGAGAGATCATTTCAAAAGGAAGAGATATAATGGACCACGGTGTTTTCCACACAGGGGCAGGCATGTGTGGTTCCCCTGTTGCTGCTGAGGCTGCTGATACAGGGCAGCCGCCAGAGGGCTTCCAGTTACCCTGTATTTTCCCTGCCCCAGTCTCCCAAGGCAGCTGTGGCCCCAGGGCCAGTGCTGTGCTTTTGAATATTTTAAAATAGGCAACTAACATGTCATTACAAGATTATAATATTATCACAATCTGTATGTCAGGTTCTCTGAATTCCCAGATTTCATTTTTTGTTCCAATAAGTGTCTAGCCTCTTTCATTGTGCCGCTTTAAGGAAAGTTACTGTTTTTTAATGGCAGCTGGGAATTCAGAGAACCTGATTGACAGATTGTTCTAAAATGATAACATTATAACAATATGTCAATTGCTGCTTTTAAAAAAAGCTCACTGGGGAGGGGGTGGCTACTACAGGGGACTGGGACAGGCAAAATAGTGTTGATGTGGGTGGGACTGAAAGGATCCAGGCTTTGCCATTCAACTAGGTGCCACCCCAGCTTTACTGGAATCTTTCCCAAAACATTGCAGTGAAGCAGGTTTGGGAAAGACACAAAAACCCTGAGAAATGCATAGAAACACCACAATGCTATGGAGAAGTGGGGAAACTAACCTCTTCCCAATAGCAGCCAAATTGGGGTCGATGGTCCATGTGTATGTGACCAGATTTGTTAATTGGATTCTAGTCTATAATTTTGCTAAATTGTTTTTTCTCCAGGGTGTGGGGAGCCACACTGGTTCGATCAATCAAAACCAAAAGCCATGTTAGCCTTTGGTAGGAACAACTGGAGGAAGAGGAGGAGGAGGAGAAGAGTTGGTTTTTATA
Source organism: Euleptes europaea (assembly GCF_029931775.1). NCBI lineage: Eukaryota > Metazoa > Chordata > Lepidosauria > Squamata > Sphaerodactylidae > Euleptes > Euleptes europaea. The sequence goes on along the minus strand of NC_079317.1, from coordinate 55,549,338 downwards.
TGCCGACTTTCTCCACCATTTAAGGAAAACCAAACCAGCTTACTATCACCTTCGCTTCCCCTCCCCACAACAGACACCCTGTGAGGTAGGTGGGGCTGAGTGTGTGACTAGCCCAAGGTCACCCAGATGGCTTCATCTGTAGGAGTGGGGAAGCAAATCCAGTTTACCAGATTAGCATCCGCTGCTCATTTGGAGGAGTGGGAAATCAAACCCGGTTCTCCAGATCAGAGGCCACCGCTCCAAACCACCGCTCTTAACCACTATACCATGCTGGCTCACAATAGTGTGCAATCCTTTTGAGTACTCTAGAATTCTTCATCAGGCTGGATATTCCAAAAAGGGAAGGGAGATGTTTCAGAGCTTGATCAAGGCCTCTTGTCTGCATCCTGCATAGACTGCCAGCCAGATCTGAATGTATAAGGTGGGGCAGGATGGAGCTGGTATCACATAGCTCCTTTGGTTTTCTGGAAAGAAAAAGGGAGAGTGGCCACCAGATCAGGGCCTGAAACCTCTTCTCTCCCACACCCTTTTGGTTTTAATATGCAGCCCAATAAAGCATTCTAGAGAACTCAAAAGCTTGCACATTGTATTGTGTTATTTCAGTTGGTCTTAATCAAAGGACATACATGGGGTTCCCCCCCATCTGAACTAAGCAAATCAGAATGTAGCTTCTATGTTGCCCATAACATACTTGACAAACCATAATAATATAGTGGAATTAGAGACAGGATTCTTTTAGCAGTCACTGCCTAGGAAATCCTTGGTAATCTGAATCCACTCCACAATTATGACTGCTTTAGTGGGAAAAGAGGGGGATGAGGCAAAACACATTCTACATTTAAAGTGATTAAGCTGGGAGAGAAACAGACAAACAGTAGGGTCATTGCAAGGCCTTTAGAAGTTGTGTGTACTAAAGTGGGTGTGTCTAGGCATAACATAGCTTGGGTCAGTTCCCAGTAGCCAGGATCTCCATCAGAAACCCCAGATCTGCAGAGACAGAAAATTCTCCTGTATGTACTCTGCTGCCAGTTTTATAGATGAAAAGTCAAGAGCCAACAGGTCACTGCAAATGTATTACTCTCATCTTCAGAAGAAATCCTTTCAATTCTATTTGAAGACATGTGGATTATGGGGGAGTTTAGCCTGCTACTTCGTCTGGAACAGTCTGGAGGGAAAAAAATAATCAGGCTTCAGCATCTAGTACTGCCAATCTAACATATTTCCTTTTTCTGATGGAACAAATAGATTTCAAAAATGAGGAAACAATTGCTAGAGCTGAAATTAATAGCTGAGAAGCTCAATTCTATAGCAGCTGACTTTTCTGTGAGACCAGATTTAGAACTGGGAAGATCTCAGTAAGGGGAGGCAGGATTCACAGCAAGGATCCAAAGCCACCTTTGAATGTTCAAAATTGAGTTGCAAAAAAGAAGCATGTCTGAAGAGCATTTGTTGCAGCTTTAAATGAAATTCTCCTGAGGAAGATGCTTTTGTGGTCTGAGGTTTTTTGCTGTTGTTTTTTTTAATTTGGTGCGGGAGGGATTGATTTGCTTGAATGACTGATTCTTCTGTGTTCTTAAGAAACAAGCTACACTTGGAATTTGTAGTTTAGCGTTGGTTGAACCTAGACACATGTGAGAGAATGTTTGTAAAGGGAAAATTCAAAAATGACAGGGGCAGAAAGGCAGCTAGAACTCAACACAGAGCACAGCCTGGTAGAAGGCCCAAAGTGAAACAGCTTCACCCCAGAATTATACTGAAATGTTTCTCAGGTTTGCATTTCTACCTTTAAAGAAGTAGGAATTAAATAAGACATGCTTTTTTCAAAACATTTTCCCATATCTGCAACATGTTTACAAAATGCAAGTGTTCTACAATTGGGTAGGTAAACACTTCTAAAGGTTTCAGCAATTTAAAATCCCCTCATAGTTAAAGGGGGAAAAAACCCCTCTGTTTACTTATAACTTTACCCATGCTGAACCTCTAAAGAGTGTGTTTGAAACACATAAGCAATAAACAAAATCTTACAGCTTGCTTTCTAGACATCATTAAATCAACAGACGCATTAGAAGCCATACAGCTTCGAAGTGTTTCTTTTTTAAATTATCAAAGGGTCAAAACAGTATTACCATTTTGGAAACAACCTAGAGGTATGATTTGTTTCAATACAGTCATATTATACTTTTTAATTAAGGGGATATCTTTGATATCTTTCCCTCAAGCAAACTTTGAGAGGAGGGGTTTTTTCACAGTTAAGGTCACCTGCTTCTGAATCTCCTGTTATTAACTAATCTTTGCTAGAGATTGCTAAATTGCCGGGTTTAGCAGCCGGATCCTCTATTTACTGGGAGACTGTGAGGTTAGGAAATTTCTATGCAGTTCAGTGCTTATCTACCTCCCCTTAGTTGCCTTTGTCATTTCTTTGCTTGAGGCAATCTCAACTGATAGGCAATAGTTTCATTTTATTCAAACAGGAAGCAATTGTTTTGTGTGCTTATCATTACTCTTGTCGAAATTCCTCACAAAAGCTTCCACCACAACTCTTTTGATATGCTAAGGCTCTGCAACTGATGTCTTTTCTGATACAATATCAGTATTTATGATGTCAACATATTTTTTAGAGGTGGTAGCATTTATGAAAAAGTTGTCTGCTGGGTCTAATTTGACAATAAAATTACCGTTAGTCAAAAGTTTGGGGCTCGGCTCATCTTTTGATTCTTGGGTTATAAAAGACATGCCTGATGATCAGGCCCTGATTATACTTTTTTTTCTAAGCTAATTCTTATAATGGGGGGAAAGATACTAAATGGACATGGAAACATTAAAGAGCTGTTTCCCACTGATAGAAAAGAGGGCCTTACCTCTTATGACACAGTAGCAGAGTAGCAATTCTTCTAGTGATACTATTCATCTTAAAATATTTCCGCTTTCTACTTGACATTTCCCCCATACACCTGAGTCCTGAATATGGCTGCAATCCTACATACTTACTTGGGAATAAGCACCATTTGACTTTGGTGGACTTTAAAAGGGCTGCATACGGCTCTCCTGGGTATAGTGGAACCCATTGGTTGCAATCCTAAGAACACTGTCACGGGAGTAAGCCCTACTGGATGAAATGAGACTTACTTCTGAGTAGACCGGTTTAGGAGTGCTCCCATTATCACCCTCTCTAGTCTAGCACATTTAATTGCCTTGAAAGTCAAGGGCATCCAGCTCTGAGAATAAGCTGAACTATTGCATCTCTGCAGTCTCTCCCTGCCCTCTCATTAAGCTTTTGTCAATATGGGGGGGGGGGATTCTCAGTAATCTCCTGACAATCCTGCTGTATTTTACCTTTCCCCTGCTCTGGTAGGGCTGCAAAGAAGAAGAAAACCTCCTGTCGGCAGCATCTCTGTCACAAATGGCTGTGGTAATTCAGCCTGACCAGGGCTGTGTGTGCAGCTAGGCTTATCATAACAAAATTGCTTGTCCAATCACATACCGGAATTGTCTCCCTCACCTCCCGCCCTGAACAGAGGCGTCGGATTGTTTCTTACTCACCATGTCATAAACATTCAGAATCACCGGTTCATTTGCCATTGTGGACTGCAGTGATGGCTGTAGCTAAGCCCTTAAATCCTGGCCAGATGTGGCAATGCTGGGGCTGGCTGGTTTGCTTTCGGCCACACAGGAAAAGAAATCTCTTGTGTTACAATCAGCTCAGGAGAGTCAAATGCAAGGGGGATTTCTGGGGAGGGCTTCCCCCTCTCTTTGGTGCCAAAGTTTCTTGGGAAGATGCTTTCCCCACCACCACCACCACCACACAACAAAATGGTCAGTCTCTCAAATATTGCAGCTCACTGAAGTGGCGGCGGTGTTTGTACAGCATGTTCAAGCCAGTCCCCGTCCTGTCTCCTAAGTGCAAATCCCAGCTGATACAAAAGCCAGGCTCCTTTGCTTAGAGATCAACCCTTCTTTTAAATCTCCCAAATGGGGAAACATAGAAGGGGGGGTGAGGGGATTAATGGGGGGGGGGAGGGTAGGTGGGACCCAGAGCAGACTTTCATCCAAATTATAAATACTTAAACTGAGCTTCAAAATGGGGGGGGGGGGCTCTAAAAAGCCAGTTTAAAATGGAAATTAACACCACCTCTCTCTACTACAGCAGAACCATATCCTACCTACACACACTGTACTCCTCCTCGTATACAGAGACTCTCAACTCAGCTAAGCAGGAAACCCAGGGTTTCCTAACGCTTCTTTGGTTCCATCGTTTTGCTGCTCCCAAAACCTCCTCGTTGGATGAAGCTGTCAGGGCTCTGAAGTTTCTCTCTCTGAGATCTGTAGCCCTGGGGGATCATTTGACACCGCAGGGGGGAACGTCGGGATTCGAACCAGGCTCTCGGGCTGGAGTCCCGGCCAGAGGAGCGAGCCGCCCGGAGGGGAAACGCGAGGCGCGCCGGACGGGTCGGTTCAAGGGTCGGCGCGGCGGGGTGGGCGGAGAGGAGCTGTCCGGGGTGCTGGAGCGGCTCGCGCGTCCATCCCGCGGCGCGGCGCTCTGGGTCCCCGGCGGGGAGAAGGGCGCGCAAAGGGCTCTCCGGCTGCTGGACGACGCGGGCGGTGCGGGGCGCGAAGGGCCAAGGGCTTGGCCCCGGAGGGCGAAACCCCTTACTGCGTGGCGAGTTCGTCCCAGCAGAAGCATCTCCCTCTGGCTGCAAGGAGCTGAAGAGTACCGCTCCATCTTTTCCGGAGAGGATACATCTCCGAAGGGAGACGCTTAACCGGCCAGGAGCGAGCCACTGAGGGCAGCAGCTGTTCCTTCTCGCAGGGGCTGGTGTTCTGCACTTTCTCCTGCCCCGCTGTCAGTTAGGAACGGGAGGTCTGGCAGCACCGGGCCTCCTTGCTGAAATCCCATTCAGATCGGACCTGGAGGCCAGAGCAAATCGTGAAATCCGTGGCAGTCTATTTCTTCCTGTCTTTGCTCCTCCCCCCACCTCCCCAAAAAAACATACTGGGATATGCCTTCCAGAGATAGCAGTCTAGGGAGGGGGAGGGGGGGTCTTTCTGTGACAGGTGGATTTCAGGGAGGGGAGAAAGCTGACCTGAAAGCTGGGGGAAGCGCAGATTCCGCTGGAGTAGCCAAAAAAGGGGAGCTGGGATTACCTCATCGGAGTTGGAGGCGTAGCTGAGGCTCTCTGCCAGCTTGCAGCCAACCACATCTGAATGAAAATTGCAGAGAGCCTGTTACATCAGCATAGCCCAGCATTCCCCGGTCTCTCTCTCTCTCTCAGGCAACAGCTGAATGCTTTCCCCGCTGCATGCAGACCATTCAACAGACCAGAAAACGTTGCTTGCTCCCATTTGGGAATGGCAGAATTCAGCACGCATTTTGCTCTGGAGAAGTACAAACTGTGTGTACCTTTCTGTGAAGATTTGGCGCAGTGGAGGATTGTTTCTTCCAGGGAGAAAATGCTTGCCTATTTTTATGGAATTTAGTGATATGGGTGATTTTATACGCCAGGATTTTTAAACAAGAGAGAGACCAGGATATTTTAAAATTTAGAATATGGGACTGATAGGAGCCTAAATGTATGCCTCAGTATATATTCACTGCCAGGACATGCATCAAAAGACATAGTAGAAGTGTGTGTGCTGGGTGTAGTTGTGAGTATGGATGTTTAGCATGTATTCCATCTGTTGGGTAATTCTGTAAAATGAATGATACACATGCAATCTATTGCCTGCTGAATTCCTTGGCAAAATCTCTACAAATTGCAATAGTGGAGTACAGCCCCAGTTGCTAACATTTTGATTGACACAACATTCCATTACTTCCTTCTGGACTGAATAATTTGTGCTTGGGTAACATTTGCTTCCTACTTCCATCTCTTTTCACAACTACAGCAAAGATTGTTTTGTTAAATGTCATCTTTATGGTGATGGTATGGAAACTCAGCGCCATTCAAGACTGAAAATAACTGGCAGATCTGGGGAATGTGGCCCCTGCAGCCAGCCATCCTGCCCCCTTGAGATTGCAGAGGAAGTGCTCAGCTAATCCACTGCGGTCCACTCAGCACACACAGACACTTTCTTTGTAGCTATTTAGGGACAAAGCAGGTAGCAACAAACAACACTGGGTGCAATTTGGGGGAACTGTAGGAGTGTAAAGAGAGCCAGTGTGGTATAGTAGTTAAGAGCTGCCGTTTGGAGTGGTGGACTCTGCTCTGGAGAACCAGGTTTGATTCCCCACTCCACATGAGTGGCAGACACTAATCTGGTGAACTGGATTGTTTCCCCACTCCTACACATGAACATAAGAACATAAGAAAGGCCCTGCTGGATCAGACCAAGGCCCATCAAGTCCAGCAGTCTGTTCACACAGTGGCCAACCAGGTGCCTTTAGGAAGCCACAAACAAGACGAGTGCAGCAGCACCATCCTGCCTGTGTTCCACCGCACCCAAAATAATAGGCATGGTCCTCTGATACTAGAGAGAATAGGTATGCAGCATGACCAGTATCCATTCTAACTAATAACCACGAATACACCTCTCCTCCATGAATATGTCCACTCCCCTCTTAAAGCCCTCCAAGCTGGCAGCCATCACCACATCCTGAGGCAGGGAGTTCCACAATTTAACTATGCTTTGTGTGAAAAAATATTTCCTTTTATTTGTTTTGAATCTCTTGCTCTCCAGCTTTAGCAGATGACCCTGTGTTCTAGTATTATGGGAGAGGGAGAAAAACTTCTCCCTGTCCACTCTCTCCAAACCATGCATAATTTTATAGACCTCTATCATGTCTCCCCTCAGCCGCCTTCTTTCCAAGCTAAACAGCCCTAAGCGTCCTAACCGCTCCCCATAGGACAGTTGCTCTAGTCCCTGAATCATTTTGGTTGCTCTTTTCTGCACCTTCTCAAGCTCTGTAATACCCTTTTTTAGTTGTGGTGACCAGAACTGTACACAGTATTCCAAGTGTGGTCTCACCATAGATTTGTACAAGGGCAGTATGATATCAGCAATTTTATTCTCTATTCCTCGTCTAATTATGGCCAGCATGGAATTTGCCTTTTTTTTGCAGCAGCCTCACACTGGGTTGACATCTTCATTGAGCTATCCACTTCCACCCCAAGATCCCTTTCTTGGTCTGTCGCTGCCAGCACAGATCCCATCAGTGTATATGTGAAGTTGGGATTTTTTGCCCCAATATGCATCACTTTACACTTACTCACATTGAATCTCATTTGCCATTTTAATACCCATTCTTCCAGTACACAGAGATCTTTCTGGAGCTCTTCACAGTCCGATTTTGTTTTAACCACCCTAAATAATTTGGTGTCATCTGCAAACTTGGCTACTTCACTGTTTAACCCCAACTCCAGGTCATTGATGAACAGGTTGAAAAGCACCGGTCCCAACACAGATCCCTGAGGCACCCCACTGCTCACATCCCGCCATTGTGAGAACTGACCATTGATTCCTACTCTCTTCTTCCTATTTTTCAGCCAGCTCTCAATCCATAAGAGAACTTGTCCTCTTATCCCATGACTATGAAGTTTGCTTAGCAGTCTTTGGTGGGGGACTTTGTCAAAAGCTTTTTGGAAATCCAAATACACAATATCCACAGGCTCATTCCTGTCCACATGCTTATTGACACTATCAAAAAACTCTAATAGGTTAGTGAGACAGGACCTACCCTTACAGAAGCCATGTTGGGTTTTGCCCAGCAGACCTTGCCCTTCTATATGCTTGACAATTCTATCTTTAATAATGCTTTCCACTAATTTACCCGGAACAGACATTAAGCTAACTGACCTGTAATTTCCTGGGTCCCCCCTGGAACCTTTTTTATAAATTGGTGTTACATTGGCCATTCTCCAGTCCTCTGGTACAGAGGCTGATCGAAGGGACATATTACATATATTTGTTAGAAGTTCAGCAATTTCCCATCTGAGTTCTTGAAGAACTCTGGGATGAATACTGTCTGGTCCTTGTGACTTGTTAGTTTGCAGTTTGTCTAGACGTTCTAGGACTTCCTGCCTTGTTACCACTATTTGCCTCAGTTCCTCATTTTCCCCTCTCCAAAATCTCTGTTCAGGAGAAGGAATCTGCCCTGTATCTTCAACAGTGAAGACAGATGAGAAGAATTCATTTAGTTTTTCAGCAATTGCTTTATCCTCCCTTAGAGTTCCCTTACTCCCATTGTCATCCAATGGTCCAACCGCTTCCCTAGCTGGTTTCCTACTCCTAATATACTTAAAGAATTTCTTATTGTCTGTTTTGATGTGTTTAGCAATAAGCCCCTCAAAATCTTTTTTTGCATCTCTAATTATCTGCTTGCATTTCCTTTGTGCAAGTTTGTGTATGCTTCTGTTCGCCTCGTTTGGGCAAACCTTCCAGTCTCTGAAGGAAGACTTTTTTTCTCTAATTGCTTCCTTCACCTTACCCATTAGCCATGGTGGTGACCTCTTGGACTTATTACTACCTTTCCTGACCTGCGGTATACAAGCTAGCTGAGCCTCTAGTAATGTAAACTTGAGTAACCCCCAAGCCTTTTCAAGAGATTTAACCCTCTTAACTGTTCCTTTCAACTTCCTCTTTACCAGTTTTCTCATTTTGGAGAAGTTCCCTCTTTTAAAGTCAAAGGTAATTGTATGAGATTTCCCAGTCACTTTCCCACTTACATCTAAATTAAATTTGATGCCATTGTGATCACTATTGCCAATTGGCTCAACTACATCTACATCCCGCACTAAGTCACCGGCAGCACCACAGAGTATTAAATCCAGGATCGCTTCCCCTCTGGTGGGTCTATGCCTAACTGTTCGAGGGCACAGTCATTTAGGATGTCTAAAAATTTTATCTCTTTGGCTTGTCTGAAGCCAGCTGGGTGACCTTAGGCTAGTCACAGTTATCTTAGAGCTGTCTCAGCCCCACCTACCTCACAGGGTGTCTGTTGGGGGGAGGGGGAGGGAAGGTGATCGTAAGCTGGTTTGAGATCGGTTCACCTGGAGAAAATGGCCGCTTTGGCAATTGAACTCTATGACATTCAAGTCCCTCCCCTCCCCTAACCCTGTTCTCCTTAGGCTCCAGCTCCACCCCAAAAATCTCCCACTGGTGGCGAAGACTGATCCAATTGGTCTGATCCAACAAGGGCTCTTCTTTTTTCCTTATGTCTATAAGTTATCCACTAAGGCGACTAGATCAGTTTCTGTTCCATTTTCTGGATGGAAACCAGTTTGGAATGGGCCTAAATAATCATTCAGGAATATATGGTGCAGTTGTGCCACCATATGTTTTTAACATCTTGCATCAGAATTGCATTTTTAAAAAGGAACAAAAGAAAGAACCCCTCCCTCCCCCATGCTATAACAAAAATTGCTATTGAAACTTCCCTCAGACTGCTGCGTGAATATGGAACAGAAATATATAATATATAATTGGTAGTTCAGCTGCTGTTTCAATCTTTGCTATTTCCACGCAGCCTTGAAAGACTGTGTGGCAAAAGTCTTTCTTCCCCCATCTTTGCAACCATCTTATTCTACAAAATGGAGTGAGATACTCCTTGTCAATTTTCCACTGCTCTCTATTTCTTTTTCTCTTTCTCTCTGGTTGAAACTTCTCAAGCTGATGTCACTTTTAATTTTACAGATCTTTCTGTCTTTCAAAACGATTACTGGATGCATTGTCAAGATTAATATTCCAATATTCATTGTACTTCTTGGGACAAAAAATGTCCAAACCTGTCTCTTAGCAGGTTGGTCCACTTTTTTCTTGTCCTTTAGCTTTGTGGAATTAAAGATGGAGAAGTAAAAAGTGATTTAAGTACTAAAATCACACTCAGATACACAAACTAAACTACATGACCTGGAAAGAGCAACCAGCCACTGCCTTCTAAGATTTCATACATATCACTCTGATATAACTGTATTTATGACGTGCTATCTTGAAACTACCAGAGAAGCACTTTGTGGCTTTATTCATGGAAACGGAATGCATTTTTGTCACAAAATATAATTTCATCTATCTACACTCACAGCGCTAATCCATCATGGCTCTAATTCAGAGGATCAGATGCACTGTTTCAATATATGTTGGGTCCTCATTCAGGAGAAAGGTGGGTGTAAATGACATCAGTAAATCTTTACTGTCCTCATATAAAAAGGTAAAAGTAGTCCCCTGTGCAAGCACCAAGTCATTACTGATCCATGGGGTGACATCACATCACAACGTTTACTGGCAGACTATGTTTACAGGGTGGTTTGCCATTGCCTTCCCCAGTCATCTACACTTTACCTCCAGCAAGCTGGGTACTCATTTTACCGACCTCGGAAGGATGGAAGGCTGAGTCAACCTTGAGCCGGCTACCTGAAACCGACTCCCATCAGGATCAAACTCAGGTCGTGACCAGAGCTTTGACTGCAGAGCTGCAGCTTACCACTCTGCACCACAGGGCTTTACTGTCCTCATACACAAGATATTTAATAGACAGTTCCGATCTCCTGCTGGGGTCAGAAGAACAGCAGTGGCAGCAGAAGGTGCATGATCCATACATTGAGCATTGAGATGGCACCAGGAGGACATGATAGAAAGGTCTTTTCCTAAGAGATTTCATGTGCTTTTGTGTTGAACAAGCAACACAGAAACCAGGTATGTGGCTATGCCCTAGTGTTTTCTTGTTTGTTTTACAGAATTCTCATGCCACCTTTCAAAGCAACATGCACTATAAAACTAAAAAAAAAATGAAATCATAAAGCACCATTAAATATCTTGGAACACTTTTAAAACCAGGTAATATACACTAAAAACAGAAGCATCCAAGGATAATTTTTAAAAACACAACTGCTTAGGTCACAGCAAAATAAAAATGTTTTAACTTGCCTCAATAGAGGTGACCAAAAGAAAATCATATAGGATTACACAGTCCCTTATTCACCAAGAGCCATGGTTTTAGTCCTATGAAATGCTCCATCCATCTGTAAAGTATAATCATCAATCTTGGGGGGCATCAAATGCTTTCTTTGGCATTACATGATCTTTCATAGCTAGATTTTATTTTTACCCTTGGTCATGAAAAGATCCTCCCCCCCCCCGCCCACCAAATCAGATACAATTAATGTCAATTGTACAAGGAATCCACATACTAAATAGCATCTTTCTTGCCATAAATATGGTGGCATTCTTTTTAGTCCTTACAGGCCAAGCCATGCTATAGACCTGCACTCCATCCCCACCTGCTGGTAAACCTATGTCATCTATTGGCCTTTGTTGTTCCACCTGGATGAGGTGGGAAAAGGTCAGTGAAGGGCTTAATTTTAAAGTGTGCATTATTCACTTCTAATTTTTTTAAAAAAAACTTGTCTGTCTGTCTCACCATCTGTTTACCTACACGCATAAAAATATTTCCAAAAAAAGCAATTCCTCACATATGCAAAAACGGATCTCCATAGGCTTATTCAAGGACAGCAATTTCAGACAATGAGTTACTAAACAACATACTTTTTTTAATGGGAAGTTTATTATTCAATGAAAAGATTACTTTGTGGAACAGATCCAGATAAGCATGAGAAGTAGTTCATGAGAAGTGAATCTTCAGCCTTGAATCCCCTGATCTTGCATTAAATTTACCAAGCAACAGGATGGTGGGGAAAAGGCTGGGAAGAAGGACTCCTTGCATTATAAGGATACAAATATTGCTTTATACCAGACAAAAGTGTCACAGTATCATGTGTTTCTTAATATCAAGAACATATCTATCCATCATTGTAATATCTTGGTATTCATTCCTTACTGCAAATGTTTTTATACATCAGAAAAATTAAAATTTCATTTTATTTATTTATTTTATTTATAGTCTGCCTTTCTTGCTGGGGCTCAAGGCAGATTACACAAAGTAAGTCAATACTGTCAGCAGAATGGGACATCCAATAGACAATGCAATAGGAGTTAACTTGTAGAAATCTGGAGCCAACCAGTGGTAAAGCAACGCAGAAGTATTTAACAAGACATATTAAACAAATGGGGGGGGGGAAGTCATAGTAGTAACCTACTTAGAGCAACAGACAGTATGAATATACACAGTGGTATGGTCTACAGTACCTAACCCTTAGCCTTCTACCTTCCTTACCTTGCGAGCAGTCCATGGCTCAGCTCACCAAGGCCATCAGAAATCCCAAGAGAATAAGGAAAACCTAATCTTTGCCCAACTTGGAGCTGAAGAACGTCTGGCACCACACAGTGCAAATTCGGCACTCTAATCACTCTTGGCTAAAGCAGTTTACTGAGTTTGGATCAATTAAAATGGTTTCTGGTGATCAAAGAACATGGCTACAATGGTGGCACACCTTACTGCTCAAATGAGAGCAATATTTATTTCAATAGAACAACCAGTTTATAGGAACAAAGGAGACCTAACTGGCTGTGTTGCCAAATGCAACTATGTTTGTTAAATCTGGTTCAGAACATGAATTGCAGAATATGCCATATGGCAGATGTTCAGACTGTAAAGGAACATGGCTCCCATGATTCCTTTGTGTCCTGAAAACATTGGTTCAGGCTTGTGACCTGCTATGATTCGATATAAAATGTTGGGAGGCCAGGAAACCAGGCCTCGACTAATTTACGCTTTACAGCTTTTTACAACCGTGGGAAAGGTTTCACTTTTGAGAGAGATAGTTAGGGAGGGGAGATTACACCCAGCTGTGAAAGATCACCAACTCCCTTCGTGCCTCATCCTGGAGACATCTGGACATTTGTCTCCCTAGCAACAAATCACTCTTATCTCGGCTGACATGTCACAGGTGCCTTTGATACTGCAGAGTCAAACTGCACTCTTGACATGGCCAGCTGAACGTGATTTGCAATCCAATCAACCAATGGTTTATAATTATGGTTTGATCTTCAATTGTTACTGGCCAGGCTTTGAAGTTCTATAATAAAAGTAGACCATGGTGCCTTGTAGAATGTGTGTCTTTTGGGATATGGCTGGACCATTCCCTGAGCTCACCAACACTTGGTTTTTTTGTCCTCTGAGGGGGAACCTATGATGGAATGATTTGGAACTCGAAACAACCAACTTATGCTGGCTTGAAACCTCTTGTGGAACTGGTATCGTATACTTTTGAATGCCTTGTCAAACTTGTCTAAGCTGAAATGTGTAGTTAGAATAAGCTTTATTATTTTTGCTTGCTTGCTTTTCTGAACCTTTGCTGTGAAGCTGCACTCTTCTTAATAAACTTGTTAGCCTTTAAATTGGCGTTAGTGACTTTTGCTTTTGGTGGTTCCAAGCTAAATCTGAGTGTCTGAAGCCTTCAGCTTGCTACCGCATTTTGTAATCTCTTTTGAAGGTAAAGCCTCCCCCTGCTGGATCTCTACCTTACAGGGCCAGTTTGCTATTGTGGTGCTAAATAGCTGGCAGAAGCTTTGCCCTTAGGCTCTGCTAAGTGTAATCCTTTTGAAGGGCTGGTGGCAGATCTACCCGCTAAACTCAGAGGGGAAGCTCTCTGAGTGAAGCGTCTTGTGTGAGCAGCAACTTTTGTCTATTTACCAATTTGGGCCCCATTGCCTGGCGGAGGCTGGCAAGGTTGTCTGCATTCTGACCCAGATAGGAGCCTCCCACTCCTCGGTGCTAGGCATTGAGGGCTGGAACTCCTTGACACCGACACTGTTCATGCTCACTGTTGATCTGGAATTCTAAGTGCTTTCAGGACAACAGGAAACTGGCCTGAACAACTATAGTGTTCTGTTATTATTCTGTCCTTCTACCCATCTTCATGCTCTAACAGCCCTCCCAGAACCTTCTTCCTAATTTGCTGTTGGCTTTTAAAATCAAAGTCAGTACTGATGGCTTTGAATGTCAGGGACTCCCCAGGATCTCAGATAGAGGTCATTAGTATCACCTACAACTTGAACCTTTTAGCTGGAGATGGTGGGGACTGAACCTGGGAGCTTCTGCATGCAAGAAGATGCTCTACCACTGAGTCACCACCCATCCCATTAGCTAAAAGTTTACTCATTCCTTTCATTGACCATTACCATCTCTTGGTACTCTGTCGATTCTACTGCCCAATTTTGGAGCAATGGTAGAGCATCTGTTTTGCATGCAGAAGCTCCCAGGTTTAATCCAAAGCATCTTCAATTAAAAAGGATGAGATAGTAGGTGATGTGAAAGACTTCTACCTGAGACCCTGGAGAGCTGCTGCCTGTTAGGGTAGACAATATGTACCTTGATGAAACAGTGGTCAGACTCAATGTAAGGCAGCTCATGTGTTCTGACAGTCGCTTCTGTAAATAAGGGGAATGTGAAAAATACCATCAAATTGTTTTTCTGTTGGACTTATACCCATCCCATTCCATGGGCTTGAGGCAGGTAGTAAGGTATGAACTATTCTGCTCTCTATTCCTTATCTTTGATTGCCTAAAGCAGGGATGGGGAACCTCAGGCCCAGGGGGCGTATGCGGCCCCCGAGGACATTTTTTGTGGCCCTCGGGAGCTCCGGGAACCCTGCCACGGAGGCGGGGCGCAGGGCGGCCCTCCCCGAGGGTGTTCCTGGGGCCACGGCTTACAGGGGCGCTATAGCACCCTTTGAACCTCCTCTCACCGACTGTCGGTTGTTGGTCGGCAAGAGGGGAGGGGGAGGGATGCTTCCCCCAAGGCTGCCCCCTACAGCCGCGGCGTGCAGGAACGCTGCGGCACATTGTAAGCCCCTCTCACTGCCTGTCGACTGTTGAGCAGCGGGGGGGGGGAGGCTGGCAGCTCTCGCGGCAGAGCATGCACGCGGGAGCCGATCGGGCTTTGGGGGGGCTTTTATGGACTCGGGGGGGGAGGGCATGGAGACGGGGCCCGGTTGCTTGGGGCTCCATGTGCTGCTGTGTGTGTGTGGGCGGGGGAGGTGGGGAGGCTGGGGCCCGGTGGCACGGGCCAGCGTGCGTGTATGTGTGTGGGGGGGAAGCTTTTCACTCTTTTCTTCCTCTTTTTCTGTCACTCTTCTTTCTCTCCATCTCTTTCTCCCTCTTTTTCTGTCTCTTTCTTTGTCTCCCTCCGTCCTTCTTTCTTTCTCTCCCTCTCTCCATTTCTTTCTCCCTTTCTCTCTCTTTCTCCCTCCCTCCCTTTTCCTCTTTCTCTGTTTCCCTTCCTCCCTTACCGATCGACTGCGGGCTGCACCCCCCAGGCGCCTCGTTTGTTGGGGCCCACCGCTGGCTGCCCTCCCGCCTGGGAGGGAGGAGTGGGGGCGCCCTGCAGGCCTTCTCTGTGTGGCCTCCCCTGGGGTTGCCAACCTCCAGGTGGTGCCTGGAGACCTGGCAACCCTAGCCTCACCCTCCCACCGGGAGATCTACACCTGGTATGGCCACCGAAAGATGTTATAAATGTACAAATGACCCTTGGCAGGAAAAAGGTTCCCCACCCCTGGCCTAAAGACTGTCTGAATAAAAAATGTCTTGGCTTTGGGAGATCTCCAGATGAAACAAATTCCAAAGTATGCCCTGAATTGGCACCCAGATGACTTAAGATTCTTAGTTGATATAAAGGTATTTATTTATTTATTTAGAGAATTTCTATAGCACCTCTCCAGCAACAGCTCACAAATAACAACAATGCCCTAAAATCATAAAAAACAACAGGGGTATAAAACCAGTATATTGAATTTCTAAAATTATCATCATAGGACAGTCCTCAGGCTAGAACTGGGCCATAAAATAGCTTTAAAAAGATAAAACCAGTTAGTTAAAAACATGGGAAGTGAGAAATATTTTGGACTAGCACCTAAAACATAGTAAGACAGGTGCTAGGTGAGCCTCAAGAGAGGTCATTCCAAAGGGGAGGTGCCATCACTGAAAAAGTCCTGTTTCTAGTTGCCATCTGTCTCACCTCTGCAGGCTATGGCACAGACAGAAAACGTCAGGAGGCAGATCTTTACTGGCAGGCTGATCGGAACACAGAGCTGGACATATAATCTCTTAGTTGGGTAAATAAAATAAATATCCAGAGACTTCACTATAATTGAAGCCAGCTGGTATGTTTAAACCAGAGGCAAGTAAGGAAAAGGTTGCTTTAGTATTGTCAAGAAATCTTGGTCTACAGCTACTGATGATATATCATTAGTGGTTGTTGAGACACACCCCTTTAAGTGAACAACAATGAAGTATGCAATTAATGCCTCTGTGTATACACTAAAAGAAAATGTTTGGTGCTCAATGATAAGGCAGCGTTTACACTGGAATGCCCGTGCCAGATCAGCTGAGCTGTACCTAATGTAGATGTATTGATGTCATCAAGTGTAAAAAAGCTGAGATTTATTCAGTGGAAGTTTAGAGGATGGGATGAAGGGAAGAAAGGGTTTCCCATGGTGTTGAGGGGTAAAATCTCAAGCAGCTCTGGAGAGGCAGCATAAACATACTCTAAAGTCACATGGGATGTACAATAGACTCCAAAAACTTAAATTTATCTCAGCATCCTCAAGCTGCAATTTTTTAAAAAAGTATCCAGCATCACCGGATCTAGTAGTATTCAAATTACTTATTTTGGAGGGTTTTCATTAAAGTTAAAAGTGCTTTTCTTGCTTAAGATGGTTTAAAGCAGGGGTCCCCAACGTGGTACCATGGGCACCATGATGCCCGCTGACAACTTTCCTGGTGCTTGACAAATGCTTTTGGAAAGTGGGCGGGACCAGATGGGCTTTTGCCCATGAGGGCTTCTGATTGGTCACTGGTTGGCTGAGCAGATTTTTTAAAAAATGTTGCTTTGGGAGAAGCTGCCACCCCAGCACAAGGATCTTCACAGAGTGACTGTGTGTACACTCATGAAAATATTTTAAAACAGTATGTTCGTTTTAAAAGGCATTCTGTTCAACAGAGCATCTGCCTGAAATGTTGAAGATTTACTATTCGTTATGCATAACCTCACTCCCTGACATTTGGCGGTTGGCTCCACTTCCCATGGTGGCTATTTTGTGGTTGGCTCCATCTCCTGCAGACATTTTGGCCATTTTGTGGTTTTGCCCACTGCACTATGTCAGAATTCAAAGGTGTCCACAGGTTCAAAAAGGTTGGCGACTCCTGGTTTAAAAAATGAAGCAAGTAAGGATTTTGTTTTGCTACAAGGAAAGTGTTCAAACCAGATTTCTGACACACATTTCAAACCTTGGATGGGGGTATAAGAACACAAAGAAAAAGCCCACCTGCAAAGAAGAAGGGAATTTGAATTTAGTTCAATTCATCCTAAAGGAAGGTTCTTGTTTCAAAATACAGCCTGTGTTTAGATTTTCATTAAACCTTTGATTGAGAGGTGGGGTAACCAGATCCAAGTTAATATATTTATTTACTGTATTTATATATTTACCCTGACAGTAAATAATTATATTATATTTCCCCCTTACTATTCCTATCCTTTGCTGTCTTTCTTTCTTGAGTCCTGGAGTGTGGGGCTTTGTTGCTTAGCTTGCTTTCACCGATTGTTTTTTCCTTTTCCCTCTTTGGCTTCGCTTTCTCCTGGTTTTATTTGTTAAAATACCATTAGTAGAAATACTGTTAGTAGAAATACTGTTCATATGATAATTAAACTAATAGCTGATGAGTGATTAATCAATATTGAAACATATTATTACAGGAGAGGTATTATTTCACTATACACGATACAAAACTATTAATAGACAAAAACAGTACAGTAGCCATAGAATTTAGTACCTAATATTTGATCTCTGAGTGCTATTTAATAGTTTTTATTATACTTAGTGTCTATGTTGAAAGTATATTACATTAACGGGCAGGTGTTGGAATCTTAGGGGCGTCATGGCAAATGGAAAACTAAAGTTGGCTTGCTTGGGCACAGATATGCTGTATTTCATGATGGTTTTTATTCTGAATCTCCCCTTTCCCACTCTCTTCTTTCTGTATTCCAGTACCTTTAAAAATTAATAAACAAAAAATAAAGACTTATGTTCTCTTCCATTGGGGGGGGGGTCTTTTCCATTGGAAGTTTAGTACTGCTGCTGTGTTGTTTGGGCTTGCCACATTGGCTTGTGGTTCTGCTTGGATTCCTGGGCTCTGCTTTGGTTCTGTTGGGCTTGTGTTGGTTCTTTGCATGGGAGGCATTAACCTGTGGTTGCTGCAGTCATGCCTCTTCACTTTTGCCCTGGAGGCAAAAAGACTGTTCCCCCCCCCATTAGGAACTATGGAGGATTGATGGGGCCACATTCTTTGGGGGCCCATAGAAATGGACCCACTGAGCCAATCTTCTTGAAACATAGGGGTTCTTCTGTGGAGATTCAACAGCAGCTCTGCTGCAAATTTGGTGACTCTAGCTTAAAAACAGCCCCCCAGACCCCCCAGGTAACTTCCTCATAGGCTATAATGGAGCCAAATAATATTCAGATTCCCGAATAAAACTCAAATCTGAATACCATACCAGTAGTGGAATTGGGGCCCTGACCTGGATGGCCCAGGCTAGCCTGATCTCGTCAGATCTCAGAAGCTAAGCAGGGTCACCCCTGGCTAGTATTTGGATGGGAGACCACCAAGGAATACCAGGGTTGCTGTGCAGAGGAAGGCACTGGCAAACCACCTCTGTTACTCTCTTGCCATGAAAACTCAAAAAAGGGGTTGCCATAAGTTGGCTGCGACTTGACGGCACTTTACACACACACATTGGAATTGGGGGATATCAGGAATGGTATTTTTTTCAGTTCCAATATATCCAAATCCAAAAAAACCACCATTTTAAAAAAATGCATATCCCTACATATTACAGGAAGCCAATACCCATTGTTTGGCTCTTGAGTTCAACAAAAGCCAGTACGTGTATCTTGCTCTAGCACACGCTATCAGAAATTTACTTTCAACCTTGAAGGGACTTGTCACAAGAAGCTTAAACCACAAGTCATTTGTCAACTACCATTCAATAAATAGAGAACAAATGTCAGATTAAACAAAAGCTGTAGTCTGTTGTAGACTCCCCTTTAGCTAAGGTTATTTAGGGTGCTGACTGGACACATTAACAATGTCCTCAGGCTTCATATTCCAGACACAAAAGTGTTCTTAGTGCCATTTGTGGCAAGACCAGTGAAGCTAGCAAAAGTTTCAGGATGGTCTTTCATGCTGAATGATATTGGGACAACTTACTGTAAACCACTCCAATATATGGAATGATATGCAAATATATTACCGGTACGAATAAACCATACAGTGATTTCCCACCAGACCTATAAATTGGTGAACTACATCCAGAGATAACTGTGTTTAATGAGTCTGCCTGGGAGCTACTCAGAGCAGTATCCCTTCCTGCCAACCCCAGAGTAATGATCAACTCTTAAAATGTAACTTGAGAAGCAGCTCTCAATTCTAAGCATGGTGCCCCTTCCAGAATGCCCTTAAGTCGCTATAGATAGACCTAATGAGGTCATTGTTATCTGGCGGCTGTAGTCTGAACTGTTCTGCCACGTTCATCCTGAGCAGTAGTGAGCCCAGAGTAAGTTTCCACTTACAGCAAGTAAGAAGTAGGGATAGGAGGGTGTCAGATTTGGAACGGGTTTGTCATGTTATCTTAAAAACTTCTGTCGGATTGTTTAATATTGAAAATACAGCTGGTTGCATCGGGGAAGCAGTGCAGCAGCTATGGTGATTGCTTTCAGTGAGAAACCGCTTTCCAGGTGTAACATGCCCCCCACTGGAAGAAATCCTCAGTTGTGCCCCTCACCCAAGAGATCCCTTCATCCAAATTTCAGCAGAAGGGAGGGGGCATTCCCATTCCAGGCGATCATATTTATCACTTATAGGCAGGTATCCAGCAGCATGTGAGATGCCTTTCCAAGGACCACAAAGTGGCTGATGGGGAGTGCTGTCCACTTTTTCACAAAAATGGACCATATGGGGAAGAGGTCCTAAACTGCCCCCCATACCTTGCCTCGCTGTCCTCCATTTCTTTCAGCATATTTTCCCCCAGTCCAGCTGACTTCCTCCATAGGAGCTTGTTCAAGAGAAAATATGCATTGATGACAGGAGTTAGTTGCAGGACAAAGTTTGTGTGTGTAAAGTGCAGTCAAGTCACAGCCAACTTATGGTGACCCAGTAGGGTTTTCAAGGCAAGAGACTAGCAGAGGTGGTGTGCCATGGCCTTCCTCTGCATAAAGACCCTGGTATTCCTTGGAGCTGTCCCATCCAAATACTAACTAGGGCTGACCCTGCTTAGCTTTTGAGACCTGAAGAGATCAGGCTGCCTGGCTTTGCTTAAAAATAAGCCTTTCTGCAGGTTTCTTTACATGTGAATGATAAGAGTTACCTGTCTTTTTCCCCTGTAAGAGCCAGCAGCAGGGGGCAGGATTTGCATCAAGGGAAAGGTGTGGCTGTTTAGTGCTCTTATATGTAATTAGAAATATTACTGCTCCCATCAGTGATCTCTTTCATCTTGCCTTCTCCCACCTTCATCTGCTATGCCTGTCTGCCAGTAGATACATACAAAGTGTTTTCTATTTCTGCCCAGCCTAGCATGTGTACAACATGTGATATTGATCCCAGTTAGTGGGAACTCTTCCAGTGAATTGATGCTGCAGTCTTAACATATATTTGCTGATGCTGAGCAAGGAGAGGACTGGGAAGTGGAAATGGCCCTGGAACAAGCCAAGGAACCCCTGTGGTGGCACCGGCCAGTGCTACATATGGGCGGGCACACCCATTGCTTCCTCTTAGCTAAAGAAGGGGCTGAACCAAGTGGTCCTGGAGCACAGGCAGACTTGCTGAAGATGAGCTCTGCTTGCTCCTGACCATCAGAGGTGCTCCATGGCAGCGGCCCCCTAGGAAATTTCCCTGTAAACTAAATGGCCAGTCTGCCTCTATGCCAAGCCACGTTCTGACCTTGCTGCCTCCAACTTGTGCCAAAAAATCAAAACCCATCAGGTAGGCACAAACAGAGTCATGGCCTCAAAAGGCTTTTGCCTGCCCCTTTCTGAAATTTCCTAATGAAATTAGTCCTCGCCAGTAAATGTCCAGCACTTGAATTATGAGTAGTCTGTGCAAGCAAACATAGGGGCGCTTATTTTTGTCCTGCCTCTCCACACCCCCTGTAGCCCAGTGTCCTTGGCAGCTACTTGGAGGAAGAGAGCTTAGCTTAGTCCCATGGCTCAGGGTTTGCAGGGGGCTGGAAGAGCTGTCTGAAATTGACTTGGCTTGCAAGGGAAAGAAGCCATATTAACAAATGTTTCAATTTAACCTTGCAGTCTAAACCCTTAGACAATTATGCTGCTCATCATTCTTTTAGGAGCCTGCAGGGAGAGATGAGCTGTGAAATTGACTCAGGGCTTGGCTTGCTGGGCAGAGAGGTGATAGTGACTAATCCCAGCCCTTGGCAGTTACCTAGCAATAACCACCTGTGTTCCCCATTTGTTTCTGGATTGGGGGACATGCCTCCTGTGCCGTCGCTTGTTCTTAAACTCTCCAGCAGTGATGTCAGAATGAAATGTGAAAACTTAACCTTGCCTCGCGTCAATACAAATTACACATGCATGATGCATGTGCATAATTTCCTATTTTCTCTGTGTGTGTTTTCCTGTATTTTTGCAGCAGTGTTTGTGAACAAGGATACATTTAACAAGCAATAATGCTTTAAAAAAAGAATAAGAAATGGGCATGAGAAGTTATAACTCTTTGTACATGTAACCAGAAGCACCCACATAGTCACACAAAATTGTACACATAGAAGCAATAACCAAGTTGTTGATAATAGCACCTTCATTCGAATATAATCTGTGCTTCAGATTCTTCTGTCAAGCTCCGTTAAAAAGGTAATACACACACCCCTTCAGATTAAAGATGTAAGACAACTGTTGTTTCATACCCATTCCAAACAAAGAAGTTCTCAGTACAGCAGAACAGATTATTTCCCCCACCACCATCAGGTGATCCTCAATAATTAATCCATGGTGATTTTCTTTGACTTTTTCATTTTTCAAAGCCAATGTTACTGGAACCAGAGGCTATAACATCTTCACAAAGCTATTCACACGACTGGGGCCATTTATGCAGGGTCCGTTTAGATGCGCCCTCAAAGCTCTTTTTTAAAATGCAGCCTTTAAAATACTTATTCACTGTCCCGATGCAAAAGGAGAAATTCCACCCCCACACACACTCGCCTGCTCCTTCGCTCCTCTCTTTGCATAGCCATTGACAATGGTCGTTTGCATAGCTAAACCACGTTTGAGTTTTCATGGTTCTTTCAGTAAATGCTTCAGTGCGGGGAGGAGCCGATACAAACGGTCGTGTTAAAGGGGCTCTTCAGAAATGCGAAGCAGGTATGCGCCCGCTTCACAATCACTTCTTGAATGATGGTTCAGCCGGAAAAACTAAAAACAAATATGTATGGCACTTCAGCCTGGAACAGGCTGCTAATTCACCAAGCATAAATGGCCTGGAAGTTTGGTATACGTCTTTCTTCACAGGCGTTCCTTGCTTAATGGTTTAATTTTTTCTTCTGTTAAGCCTCCAACTTTATGGAAACTATTGTTGCCAGACTGAGTGATAGGGAGCCTGTACCTGTGGTTTACCTATGAATCTCATGAGTAAAGCATAAAAGTAAAGGTTTACAAAAAGGTTTATAGAGACTTATTTCTCTGAACAGAATTGTTGATGTAGTAAATAAAGTAGAATAAAGGTCATGATGTTATTGAGTTACTGGCTAAGACTATTCTCAGTATTCTGAGATAAATAAACTACAAGGTTATGATATGCAATGTTGCCTGCTTGATGGTTGTGTCTGGAAGAGTATCAGCATCACTTATCCGAGGTGCTTCGCCTCTTCTTGACACTAACAAGGAGGTCATTTCTGCCTGGGAGTTTAGCCCCTCTGATAGCTGCCGTGCGAGGCGGGAATAATGCTACCAATAATGCTAATTAATGATTCAGACCTAGTCTTCAAACAGTATAACAGATGGTAACCTTGCACTTGTGAACCTTATGACTCAATACCAAGAACATGGTAATGCTTTCTTCACAGACCAAGTGACAATGGCACACCACCATGTGTGGCCAATTGCAGAGATATAGGTATTAGAGTAGCAACCCAGGGCAGAAGCTTCTGGTCTCTCAGCTCAGATGACCACTGGTCTGAGGGAATAAAAGCCAGAACCAAACTGCCAGAAGGCAGAGAGTAACTGGAGGACACCTTCTGTCAGAGTAACAAGTTGCCCATAATAATCTGACAGAGACAGCTGACAGGTAGCTGTCAGATCAGAGGCATTAGGATGATGCAAGAGGCAGCAATAGCCTTGCAGGTTCTAGGGTGAACTGCAACTAACCGGTTTGAAGCAGTAGGATGATGTAATACTGTGGCCAGGTCTACAGGTGGCCTTATTGGTTTCAGGTGGAGTTTTGTATATAAGCCTATGTAACTATAACTCTGTGTTGGGAAGTTTGGTGGAGAGAAGTGTATGTGACGGTTTGTCTTTTATCTGTGCACTGTAAATTAAACAACACTGTTTTCTATAAAGCAAGTAGTTCTGGTGGTGTGTCCTGGATAACTGCTAATCCACTCACTTCCATGTCAGGGCTATGGGCCCGGAGTCGCTACACTACACAGGTTACGTGTAGTGGTAGCACAATTCAGTTTCCAGGACATCCAGAGGCTTTTGGAACAGTGAGTGATTGAGTGGAGAGATGGCTCAATCTGCAATCCCGGTGGAGAAGCTCAACGCTGACAACTACAGCATTTGGTTGGTGAGAATTGAGCATTACCTTAAGAGAAGGTTTATGGGATGTTCTGCTGCAAACCCCCGCTGATGATGATGATGGGCAAAAGAAAGATAAGAAGGCGCTTGCCAATATAATTTTGACTGTGGGGGATGGCCAGCTTGTATATGTTGCCAGCAAAACTTTCGCAAAGGATGCGTGAGCGTCTTTGCAAGCCGTTTATCGCAGAGACTCGGCTGGAACTATACTAGCACTAATGAGGCTGTACAGGACTAATAAATCACCTCACATGCCTGCCTCGGAGCATTTGAGAACTCTGGCAGAATTGTTTCGGCAGCTAGAGTTGAGAGGAAAGAATGTCTCAGACGAGGATAAAGTATGCATCATGCTGGGTTCCTTGGATGCAAGCTATGATGTATTGGTGGCCTCTCTGGAACGCATGGCTGTGGAGCAGCTTACGTGTGATTACGTTACCGGCAAAATCCTGGAAGACGAGGAGCGCCGGCAGGAGGTACTGATTCAGAGGACAACAGCCCAGCTGAGAATGAGTCACCTCATGATGGATAGAGCAGTGTCTTGTCCATCTTCGGAGACCTCAGCCCAGGAGTTTAACAACCCGGATTTTCACCCCTGGCAGTGAGGTAATTTTCAGTCATCGCCGAGGACCTCATAAGTGGGAGTGATGTCTACTCTGCGCAGAGGTAATTGAAGCAAGGGCGTGGAACGGACCGGAGGAGTGGCGTCTTCCGTCAAGAGTGGGAAGACTGTGTGATCTTTGTAAGGAAATGTTATTCCTGTGGCAGCAAAAAGATGCTGCATGAAATTCCTTTGCAGCAAATCAAAGTATCGGTCCTTCTAGCTGACTGCCTCCTGTGAATAGCAATGGCTCTTCAGGGCTGCAGGCATCACCTGCTTCCTAAGGTCCATTTTAAACTAAAAACACGATCACCCCAGTGTCTGGGATGTGGAAAAGATTGTGCTTCCTTCATGTTGAAGGCAAAATGAACGCCTGATCACTCTAGTGTCTGGGATGCCGAAAAGATTGTGCTTCCTTCATGCTGAAGGCAAAACAAACTCCTGTTAGATGGGGTGGGGCAAACTGTAGCATGCAACCTTCCAGTCATGAAAATATTCCAGGAAAATGTTGTTTTTGGAAATCTTTAAGAGAAAGTTGGATTAGGAAACTAAAGAGATGTGAGACTATAATTTACTCAGTACATATATTGCATATGTGATTTTTTTTTGGCATTATACTGACCACACACATTTTTTTTTGTAATATACAAAAGCATATCTGCTCTGAGGAAAGTGAAACTGATATGACCTCAGTGATTTCAGGTCACTTAACAATACGAGCTGCATGGGAGGGTCACCATCCTGAAAGTGTTGCAGCTTTCTTTCAAGTTCTGTCTCTACCCCATTTTATAGATTTGCTCCCATATAGTACTGTTTCCTGCCAGTAAGGCACAAAGACTGTACTATGTATTTATAGGCTCCAATTCAGGTTTTCCAAGCAACAGCATGAAGACAGGGTATCCATCATTTAGCACAATAGTTTAAATAAAAGCAAGATTAATAAATCTTAAACATGTTTACTTGGAAGTAACCTCCACTGAGTTCCACTGGACTTATTTACCAAGTCAAGGAATTTCGGATCGCAGCCATCAGCCCTGTGGCAAAGAGACAAACCACTCTTGGCAAATATGCAGAACATGTTATTCGATGTTCAGTAGGCTCCCAAGGATCTTGAATAGAGCTCCACTCACAGAACAGATATTTCCTATTTCCCCCTTCCCTATCAGAAATGTTGCTCCTTGGGGTTAGAAAACCCTCAGGAATAATATGGGTTATGATATGGGGTGGGAAGAATCAGTGGGTTGACCCAGACTAAATTGGCAATTTCCACCGATTCCCTATTCACACTGCAGACTCCCCTCACTGTCATTCCTCAGCGTCCCTCATTGCCCAGGAGTAGCATTTCATCTGAATCCAATCCAGGTGGCAGAAGGTAACTTGGGTTCCAACCCCAATCAACTGCTTTAGTGCAAAGCTGGTGGCGAACACAAGGTTTTCCTACTCTTTGGAAGACATTAAAGGGCATGCCTGTACCACAACTGATGCACATCTGGTCCAAACAGCATGGATGCACACCCAACAGTCAGCACTTATTGATCTTTAACTCAAGCTGATTCCCTCTGCCTAACTGCATTGCAAGACACAGTAGCAAGAACTGCATATTCTGCCTGACCAGCTGCACCATGCCAATATAGTAACTTGCAGCAAAATCCCCGCCCTCCCTATACTTCTAGTCTGGCCCTAATGTATCAAAAGGGCGGCACAGGCACTTCTAGCGTAGATGCACGAGGGTGGCAACAGGCAAGTTTTTTTTTTTCTACCACTAAAGCTCGTTACCGTATTGATCCTCTAAAGTATATACCAGCCACAGGAGTACTCCCAGCAGCCACATCACCCAACTCTTTAACATGAAACCAGTAGACGTGGATAGAACAACACTGTACTAGCAACAACTTTATGCTAGAGGCTCTGAGGATAGCAAACTACTTGCGGCAAAGACTATATGGGGGAAAGTAATATTTTATCCCACTATAGCTTTCCATTCCCTAAAAGCTACACACCTAGTAGCCCAACAGATTATTTTGCCTTTAGAATCCACTCCTTTCTGCAGTTCAGCTCATGCAGAAGTATGAATATTTATAAACCCACTGGCACCAGAATACTTACCAGCACTTGGTTAAAAGCTTCCTATTACATTTCTTAGGGACGTCCTTCTTGTACCCCAATTCTTTACCTATTTACTGGGAAGCCAACTTCACTGATTTCCATGCAGCTTACTTCCAAATAACAGTATGTATTTATGGTGCTGGTCCTCAACTAGTTGACTCCTCTCATCTCCCTCCCCGACTATGCCAACCTACACCCTTTCCCCCAATACCTCAACATTCGCTGCTTATTTTATGTCAGTTGCTCACCAGTAGTGGGATCATCATTTAGAAAACCACAGGATTAAGCCGAATGTATTTCTTTAAGGCATATCATTAAAACGACCCCCCCAAATAAGGAAAAGAATCAGACACTTATCACTACCAATGGGAGTACCCATGGGTTGTAAGACAATTTGAGAGAAAGAGCATATTCTCAAATAAGGCTTAAATCACAAAATGCCTGTTGCATTTTCCTTAGATACTAGGCCTGGGCTCTAAAGAAGCTTCTTTTGGCAGGCAAAAGCAATTCTCTGCATGCTCCAGGATGTTTCAGCCACCACACCAAGGCCAGCTCCTCATGCTGCACTGGCAATTGCTTCAGATGTTCCTTCCAAGATTCAGATGCAGCTTGTCTGGCCTCAAATGGAAGGGCTATTTTTGAACAGGAAGAGCCTTCGTATCACAGTCCATCTTTTAAAATGACAAGAATGTGAAAATTCAAGGGGCACAGGAAAGAAGAGAAGGGAACTGAACGACTGAATGGAAGATCAATGAAATGGGGCATCCCTGTTCATCAACAATCATCGTACTTCCTATCTCCATCTCCCAATACATGAAATTCATGACAGTACGAACAGCAGCAACAACTTTACAGTAGGCAAAGATGTTCTCCTCTCCCCACTGCCTAACATCAGTCCAAAAATAAAAGTGTTGATTGGCTCTCTTTAAATTACTCCATAGATCTGTAGGTTTCTCTAGGTATTTCTACAGGTGAAGGCATCGGTCACACTCGCTGTCGGTATCTCAGGAAGGCCCACACGGCGGCCACTGCGATCGCCAGCCCAGGCACCAAAATGACAGCCAAAGGTATACCTCCTGGCTCTCCATCCCCTCGGTGGCTCGAGGGACCATTCTGAGGCAACAACTGTAATGGGAAGAAGAGTGACAGCCTTAGAGACAACTGGTTAGCAAACATGACCAAACACTTCATTGTACTAAATATTGTCGAAGGCTTTCACAGTCAGAGTTCATTGGTTCTTGTAGGTTATCCGGGCTGTGTAACCGTGGTCTTGGAATTTTCTTTCCTGACGTTTCGCCAGCAGCTGTGGCAGGCATCTTCAGAGTAGTAACACTGAAGGACAGTGTCTCTCAGTGTCAAGTGTGTAGGAAAACTGGAGTATCCTGCTCCAACATATGCTAAAACATATGCTAAAAAAATAATAACAGGCAGTGTTCATTAACTCCTGAAGAAATGAACACAGAGCACATCCCACAGAAGTGAACTGGATTAATTATTATCTCTTCTCCTCCATTTGCACAATTTATTTATTTTGTTTCAGGGTAGATTTGATTTAAATTAGAACAATTTAAATCACTAGTCAGTAAGACTATATTTAAATCATGTTTTTCTACATAAACAGCACCTCTCATGATGTTGTTTCATTCGGGCCACCAGGCCTTGCATTTCTTTGTTGCAGTATTTGTATTTTGCATACATGCCTGCCTTACCCATAGGTAGAGGAACTTCATTAAAATATTCCCAAACTGGGTCTCTTTTACAGCCTGCTGCCATTATAGGTTTTCTCCTCCAGGGAGAGAATAATATAAAAAACCTCAGGCTATACACACAAAGATCCCAAGACCTGTGGAGAATTCTGCTCAAAAGGTTTCACTATCATTTTTACTGCTGGCCCCTCCCTCCTCACACCTAGCTTTTTGTGCAGATCTATTCCACTCCAAACGATCTTCTATTCATTGAACTTCTTGAAACTTAGCACTTAAGAGGTATGGGGTTGATTCTATGTGCATTGATTTGCAAAGGAGTAATGGGATTAATGTCTTTTTCTCAACTGTATATTTATTGATAACATTTTTGCTGTGAAGAAGAGTCATGTTAATCTCTGCAGACACTAATTCACAGTTTTGAGAACTGCAAAACCAAGCATCTGCGATAATATCTTCTAGGTAGAAAAATTGCCCAAAATAATCTTACAGAAATCTCTGGAAGAGTAGGACATTGTGAATAGATTAATGGAATTCGTTTACCAAAACATGTAAACATTACATCGATATACAGCCTCATGCTACATAACTAAAAATTAATCCTTATTTCATGATAAATAAATAACCTTCGGACTACAATGTATCTTAAGCAGAAAACTATCTTTAGATAGATCTTTCCTCAAAAAGCATTTTAAAAATCCTATTTAAATTTTAAAAATCCAATTTTATTTTAAAAAATTGATTTTTATCCACCGTTTTGTTTATTTGTTATGATCTAGTTGCCATAAACTACCCCACCCCCACCCCATGTTACATCTGAGAGAAGTGGTAGATTTCAGTTTTCCTCTAGTGAATTATCCATCCCTTCAGTGAATGATGCCTTTGCCCCTTGCTTACTGCTAGGTTAAACATTCCTTCCTCGGTGCCCCCTTTTCTCATTAAGACCTTACTATCTTAATTCCTAACCCAATCAGAGTTTAAGTAGATGCAATGAATTCACTCACATTCCATTCTCATTCTTCATCCTTGTATGGTGTTATCTGATTCTCTTCAGCAAGCTACTTGAGGCAGGGATCTGCCTCCCCTCCCTCCCCCATACAGGAGAGAACTGTGCCCATCTATTGCATTGTCAAAAGTGTAATGATAAAATGCAACAGCTGCCTCCTTGTAGAGCAAATGAGGTAAGATAAATTCAGATTCCCCTTCTCTGGGTCTTTTCCATCAAAATAACTTATCATGAGATGATGGTGGCACCTATTGTTCCAAACAATGGGTCAGGTCTTAAAGAGCAATTTGGAGGAACAAAGAATACACACCCTGTGTTGGACCTTGAGTGATACGCTGTCCCCAGCAGTTCGGAACAGATCCACAGCCGCCTGGTGCAGCATGTTTTTCAGATCCGTGCCATTAACCTAGGAAAAGACATTTTTTTTTTAAAGGAACACTTTACACACAAGAAGACAAGCCAGACTGAACAGAGGATGTTCACAGAAGTCAAAGCATTGTATCTACTAAGAATAATTTTGCTTGTTTGTTTTCATAAATTAAAAAAATGCATATATTATATATGTATTTTAATTTTTCAATATGATTCATGTACTTGCAACAACAGGAACTATAGTGTTTTTTCTGACCTTACTTTTTAAAGAATTATTCTTCAACCCCATAACAATTTCTGCGGACAACTTAAAGCACTTACTGCTAAAATTCTGTCTCCCTCTTGCAGGCGTCCATCAAGGGCAGCAGCTCCATCTTCCTTAATCCGACTAACATAGATGCTGCTGTCATTGGTAATGTACTGCTGGTCTGTCCCTCCAACTATGTTAAACCCCAAGCCTAAGAATGAGAACAAAACAGACACTATTATAAGCCTGCAGGAAACAAGAAACAAGTCAGGAACTCCGAACACCTAACAGGGTCATTCCTCTCTATCTCAGGTCAATCAATGCCCCAAACTAAGCCCAGTGACAAGGCTATAATCATATCTCGACTAACCTTTACAATCTTCATCACGGCTACATCTCCCTACCTTGGAGGCAAGGTGGGTGGCCCTACAGGAGATGGGGCCTTTTCACTGGTGGTGCTTCAGCTGGGGAATATCTGCCCAACTAGCACCAAACATTTGGGCACAACTCCTCAATATTTTTCCAAGCATTTTAATGATGGCTTTAATCCATCCTTTGGTTTTATCTATGATGTGCTGCTCTTCATATTAATGATTACAGCTGTTTCATGCTGATGTTTCCTTTACCCAAGCTATTTCATTGGACCATGCTGCTTTTAGTGATTTCTGCCTTATGATTTTACTATTTTGTGATTTTATTGCTTTTCATGGTACCTACTGCTAGTTGCTCTAAACCACTTCAGGCAAATCTGTTATCGAGAATATAAAACACATTTTCAAAATAAGAGGATCATTCTCACATCAGAGTACATCAGTGGCTACCAGTCTTGGTGACTAAAGGGAACCTCCACATTCAGAGGCAATAAACCTCTGCATACCAGGGCCAGGAGAAAACACCAGGAGAAGGCCTCAGCCTCTATGCCCTGTTGGACCTCCAGAGGAACCAGTTGGCCACTGTGTAAGACAGGATGCTAGACTAGATGGACCACTGGTCTCATCCAGCAGGGTTCTTCTTATGTTAAGTTCTTAGAGTGATGCGAGGTATATATGACCTTACATGAAGCTGAACTGCTACATTATCAATTATTGTATCATCCCAAACATAGCAAGAAATGTTTTAAATTCTCTTATAATCTCTTACAATGAAGCACTGCAATACATTAGCAAAGGCATAGCATTTTATGGATAGAGAACTGATATACAGAGATTGATGTGGAATTTATACAACATTTGCATCATTTAATTTCTGTGTCTTCATGCCTACCAACTTATATGATGTTCCACAGCTATTTGTACTCGGCACCAACCAATGTCTAGATTCTGGGCCAAAGAAACTCATATTACATACCACGTACAAAACAATTTGCCCATTATCATTTATATACTTGCACTATGAATCAGGATATTTAAGAAGAGGTGTAGCAAAAGGAAAACATAAGATTATGAAAACATAAGATTTTGGCCTATTCCCCCATTCCCCTCTCGTGGTATATGGCATATTGTTCTGGAAAATCCTCTGAGCTTCAGAGAGCCAGCGTGAGGTAGTGGTTAAGAACAGCGGGCTCTAATCTGGAGAACTGGGTTTGATTCACCCCTCCTCCACATGAAGCCTGCTGGGTGACCTTGGGTTAGTCAGTCCTCTCAGGATTCTCTCAGCCCTACCTCACAAGGTGCCTGTTGTGAGGAGAGGAAGGGAAGGTGATTGTAAGCTGCTTTGAGACTTCTTAAGGTAGAGAAAAGTGGGGTATAAAAACCAACTCCTCTTCTTCAGCACTGGCTTTGCGGGGGCACAAGGGGCTATAAAGGAAATTTATTAGAATGTTCTCTCCTCTATATTTGTTGCCCCACACGGACCTGGTTTTTTAAGGAGGATGGATAATCCTGACCTGTGAATGGGGCTTGCATTAGATGGCCTTTCCGTCCCATTCCATGATTCTCGTGTCAGCTATGAATCACTGCCGGTGAGTACGACAAGGCCCAACCCCATAAACATGTAGCTCAAACATGACCATTTGATTGCAGAACACATACTCTCATGGTACTGTGAAGACGAACAAATTTGGGACATAAGTATTCAAGGGACAAAGCTCACCTTGGCAGAAGCTTCTGAGTCAGTGGGCCCCACCCCATGAAACAAGGGTTGTTGTTTTTTTGCCATCAAGTCACCGCTGACTTATGGCGACCAGAGGCGGATCTACTGTGAAAGTAATGAAGCTTCAGGGCCCCTAATAGTGGAGGGGCCCCCTGAAGCAACTTTCTTTTAATGAGTGATAGAATCATAAGCCAATGGGTTGAAGTACTTCATATTGGCCTTAGAATATTCTCTAATACCTATTTCATATGGTCTCAAGATGTCCCTGTAATTGGTAAAATTTCAAAATTTTCTCAGGGGCTTGCAGCACTCAAACCCCCAGCTGTATGGGCTCACTGAGCTCATCAGAATCTATTCATAGCCTACATTTTGGCAGCTGGATCCTCAAATCCTTTGTTGGTGCATGGCTTAATAGTTCTATAGCTCAGCCCTTAGGCTAGAGCCAACTAGAACCATAAAAAGACACCTGAATTCTCAATTCAGGCTGCAGTAGTCTAGCTTGTGCATTTTAACACCAAAAATCAGATTTTCACCTCTTTATCCTAACGAGCCCCTTCTGATGACCTTCTCCCTCTATTAAAGAATGAACCAATACATCTGCCATAGAACAACCCCACTGAAGAAGGTAACAGTGGTTACCCAGACCTCATTGCTGGTGGGAAGGGGCTCACTGTTTGGCCCATTTTCAAGGACTCCACCCCACCACCCTGTTCTCCGCCATTTGGGCCTTGAGGTCCTTGCAAGGGCAGCAAGGCCCTTTGGACCTTGTTGGATGTTGCCCTATTGATGCTGGTTGCAAAGGGCCCCCCATAACAGTTCAAGCTTCAGGGCCCCAAAAATGTAGGTCCGCCACTGATGGCGACCCCATAGGGTTTTCAAGGCATGAGACGTTCACAGGTTGTTTGTCATTGCCTGCCTCTGCGTCATGCAGAGGTATTCCTTGGCGGTCTCCCAACCAAATACTAGCCAGGGTCGAGATTGAGAGTGTGTGACTGGCCCAAGGTCACCCAGCAAGTTTCCATGGCACGAGCGGGCTTCCCAGGTCTTCGTTCGACACCCTAACCACTACACCATGCTGGTTCTCGAAACAAGTTTAAGCCTCGATAAATGTGTTACGTCTTCACAGTGCCAACAAGACACTGCAGTTTCAATACAACAGACTAAGATCTCTGCTCCTCTGGCATTTGATCACAGATTCCTTTTTTTCACTACTAAAAGAAAGTCACCAAGAGTTCAAGTTGAAGGTGAACAGTGCAAGAAAAAAAAGCAGAGACAGACAGCTGTGTTCTGTAGCAACCTCATAGCTACACTTTGCAATGGAGATATTTTTTTAGATAACCCATGGAACATACAGCAATCTTCATGAAATTATTAGAATTGCTGGAAGAAATCGCGATGAAACCAGTCCGAGCCTAAATTAAGCATTTGTCCAAGAACATATCCACAACGAGATGGAGATTTTGAATCCAGTGCTGACTTTTTTCAGGATTGCCCCCCCCCACCTCCATTAGAACACGTGTCTGGAAATCTGCCAAGAATTCTTTTCACAAGAGCACGGTGTGTCAAGCTCATCTTATTCTTGCCTCCAGTCACCTTGCTGTGACTTCTCATCCCAATCACTGCCGTCTTTTCTTCAAATGTCAGATTTGATTCCAATCTTGGGGGTGAGGGACCAGTACCAGCAGACAGCTAGCTAGTTATCCCCAGAAAGACACTTGGAAATAACAGCACTAAAATACTTGTCTTATTAATTTTCCCATTCTCACTGCACTAGAGTCTTTTCCAAAAGTACCTTCCCTGGACCAAGAGATTAGTTGTCAGGTTAAATTGTTACTTTTCTTTTTTAAATACCTTACATTGGTTGTTTAACCAAGGTATGTGTGTGAGAAAGAGTGCACACCAGGGAATGAATATCCAAGCGGAGTAAGACATCAAAAATAGGATCCAAGAGATACCTGCTGAAGGCCAGGAGTTTCACCAGACTGGAGAACAATATTATCTGGAGTTCTTGTAATTATTTCATGCATTAGAGCCTACGAAGAAGTGTGCAAAGTTCACCATTTACATCCCTTCAGTTTGCCTGCACTTTGTTCTCTGGAAATCATGAATGCTACACTAGTTTCAGTTGTCCCTTCATTCTCTTCGGAATTCAATCTGTTCTCAGGTTAATCACAGGCAAACCCGACTAAGCCAAAATTGCTCACTCAACCTCCCAAACTGGGATTCTAAACTGCAGCTTAATCCAGGTACAGAATCCCAGCTTGTTCTTTATTATTACAGTCCACGACCAGTAGGTATATAAAGGAAACATTAATTACAGAAATAATAAAATTTATATACAAATGATCTTGATAAACACAGGATAGTCCTAATAGATACCAACTAAAACTATATATATCTGTCAGCAATTTAACACTTCGACAATCTCCTGGGCAGATACTAGAGATTAAGTCATTTCAGGAACTAAAATCTCTGCCACTCTTCAGGATTAAAGGCCCTTCTCAATTTTTCTGTGATTACAGACCTGGGTGCAAAACTGGGCAACCAGTCATGTTGTTTGGTGGTTCTTATCTGACAGAAGACATTCAAGTCTAATTTTGTTAGATCTTCTGGGAAATCTTTCTAGCAAAATCCCAACTTGTAGGGAGAGAAAACAGAATCCAATTCAGCAGGTGCCTACATTCAAACATCATGGGGGAACAGAGTTGGTTTTAAACCAGGAATTCTTAATCACACTAGAAGGTGAGAAAGAAGGGGCATGAGCATGTGATAAGCAGCCATTATCATGCGTATTTCAACTTAATTGAAGCATCCTGCGACATGACGTAACGTAAAATACCAACTACACAACTAAAAATGGGACCGGTAATAACACATTTACTTACTTACTTCATTTGGGTCCACAATGAGACCCAAAGTGGTTTACATTATCCCCTTCTCCATTTTATTGTCACAACAACCCTGGGAGGTAGATTAGGCTGTGTGTGCATGACTGGCCCAAGGTTACCCAGCAAGCTTTCATTGCAGAGTGGAAACTCGAATCTGGATCTTCCAGATCCTAATTTGACACTCTAACCACTATACCATGTAGGCTCTTGAACAGGACTTCCCATTAGCAGGGTTCCATTTCATGCCATGAGGGCCTGGTGCGGTTGAAATGCTGGTATACATAACCACAATTAAGAGATTAGCAGTGGCCTCATGCGTCACCTGATTTTCAACATCAACCATTACCATTGGCCAGGTTTACATTTGTACCAGTAATAACAATATTTCCCCTCTTAACCAAGATTTGAAAAACACTGTCTATGAGGGAACTGTGGTCTCTCTCTCATTCACACACACCAGTATCATCTACTCTTACTGGCAGAGGCTCTCTACGGTCTTAGGTAAAGATCTTTCATATCACTTACCACCTAACCATTTTAACTGGAGTTGCCAGGGAATGGAACCTGGGACCTTCTGCACACAGAGCATGTGCTTTACCACTTAGCCACAGCCCTTCCCTGAAGAGCTGTGCAGATCAGGTCGATGCCAGTGCAGATACACCGAGAGGAGCATTTTGACTTTTTATCGTTAGCAACATCAGAAAAGCATTTTGTGATGTTAATAGGTTTTGTTTTGAGTGGAGAAGGCTGATGTGGTATTGGATACTGACATTTAACTGGAGAATGTTATTAAGAGGTAATAATACACATTAGCCTTGGGATGCTTCTATTAACGTTAAAATGAAACCATCAAGACTGCATGATAAGAAACCAGCAATGATGCTGCTCTCAAGCAATTATTGCACTCTGAAGCATTCAATGTTGGCCTACACTTAATGGTTTTGGGGTTCAAATGATGCTTGTTTCACTAAATTAAAGAAAAGGCAAGGCCCCTGAACTGAACCCGGGACTTTCTGCATGCAAAGCTGGTGCTCCACCCCTTAGCCACACCCCCTCCCTGGGGAGCTGTGCAGATCAGGTCTATGCCAGTGAAGATGGTAGCCAAGATCTTCTCCACCATTCAGCAAGGTTGGTCTCCTTTGGGAATATAGTGGTGAACTATGTAATGCCGCTGGCATCTCACAAAGATTTTAAGTGTCTACCTCAAAACACTTCCCTCATGCCCAAAACATATCTTTTTTTCATGCAGGCCTTATAAACACCTTTAAGCCTGCTTAAGAACATAAGAAAAGCCATGCTGGATCAGACCAAGGCCCATCAAGTCCAGCAGTCTGTTCACACAGTGGCCAACCAGGTGCCTCTAAGAAGCCCCCAAACAAGACGACTGCAGCAGCATTATCCTGCCTACTTAAACCCAAGGATTTGTATCCAGGTTTCCCTGCCGGGTACCCAAAAAAAGGGTAGGGGAAACTTAACCCTAAAAAACAGAATTAAGTACCCAAAAGGTCAACAAAAAAGAAAAAACTTTCAAGGCCAAAAGTTATGCAATTAAAAATAAAACAGTGCACCATGTCTATATACATTTATTACAGGTTAAAATCTAATGACACATATACAGCCCTGCATATATGCAATATGTGTTATTAGATGCAATTCAGGGCTGTATATGTGTTATTAGATTTTAACCTGTAATAAATTTATATAGACATTGGGCACTGACATAACCTTTTAGTCGTTTTACTTTTACCTGCTTAACTTTGGGCCTTGAAAGCTTCTTTCTTTTTTGTTGACCTTGTGGGCATTTCATTCCTGCCGGGTCCACCACGGCCATTCGGAGCAGAAACTCCAGTGCGGACGACAATCATTAGATGCAGGCGACGCGCAGCGAGGAAAAAAAAACCACCAGGAGAAAGCAGGCTTCTCGAACCCGCGCCTCGTCGAACCACTCACATTAAAGCGCCGAGCTCTTCCACTGCGGCGCTTTGTACCCTTCCATAAAACAGCCGGGGAGCAGAATTTGGTTCTTGTAGGTTATCCGGGCTGTGTAACCGTGGTCTTGGTATTTTACACAGCCCGGATAACCTACAAGAACCAATGAACTCTGACCGTGAAAGCCTGCGACAATATTTCGGGGAGCAGAAAGTTCGAGCGCCGCTTACTTAACATCGGCCACTTATGCACGGGAAGTTTCGCCTTGGGTTTGCCGCTCTCTAGATGCACCTTTCCCGCATCTGAATTCTCAAAACTCTGCAGGGGGGGGGGGCTTATTTCTGAGAACTTTGTCTGGAAAAATGTGCATCTAGAGAGCGGCAAACCCAAGGCGAAACGGCCACTCGTACACAATTACGCCTCCTCTTTTAGGAAAAAAAATATTCTTCCCTTATGGGGCGGGGGGCCGGTTTCCACAAACTTTCTCTTCGGAGGGAAAAGCTACATTTAAACACACACACACCCGCCTTCAAAGCCACCCAGCTGAATGGAATGAGTTCAAAGGCACGCGACGCCAACCAGAGTGCAACGCGGGTCTCTAACGAACACGCTCGCGCAGAGGCTTCTTCCCCCCCCCCTCTCCCACGCGCCGAAAGGCTCCAGCGAGGGCTTGGCGGCTCAGAGCGAGGCGCCCCGTGACGCAGGCCTGGGCCCGGGGCTTCCCTGCCGCCTCCCGAGACCCCAGAGTGAGCTGGGGGTCGGGGCTGGAGGAAGACGGCTGCAGAGCGGCGGCCGCCGCTCTGCAGCCGTCTTCCTCCAGCCCCGACCCCCAGCTCACTCTGGGGTCTCGGGAAGCCGCCTCCTCGCCGCCCCCTCCCTCGCCCTTGTACCTGCTGGCCCTCTGGTGAGGTCGATCACTTCCTCAGAGAGGAGATAGTCCGCCCTTCCATTCATGCTTTGCTCTTTGGCACGGCTCTGCTCCCCGCCTCCTCCTCCTCCTCCTCCTCCTCCCCCCATACGCGTTTGAAGGTGAACCACCACAGCAGCGGCGGGCCGCAATACTTTCGGTTTCATCAGCCCCGCGACAGGAAGCGCCCCTGAGGATTCTGGGAGTTGTAGTTCTTCTCGGGAGTCACTCTTGCCCGCTGTGCCTCTGCCGTCGCCGCTCCTCCTTTGCAGGGAAACGTTTAGTTTGCCTACAGAAAAGGCGGCGCCAAGGAGTCAAAAGATGGCTCTCTCTCTCTCTCTCTCTGGCGTAGAGCACGCTTCAAAACTTCCTGGTCAGTTGGATTTTTCATTAGATTTCATGATTGAAACTGAGTTTCTGGGAAGGTTTCCAGATGTCCCAAAAAAACGGAGGATGCTTACAGTTAACGTTGCCAGCCTCCAGGTGGGGCTTGGAAATCTGGTGTTACAACTGATCTCCAGGTGACAGGGATCAATTCATCTGGAGACGATGCAGCTTCTGTTCCCACCCAATGCACTGCTGCTGAGCTTCCCCCCCCAAAAAAATATATTATGCGGTCCTCAGACTCCACTAAGGTTGCC
Organism: Euleptes europaea; assembly: GCF_029931775.1. NCBI lineage: Eukaryota > Metazoa > Chordata > Lepidosauria > Squamata > Sphaerodactylidae > Euleptes > Euleptes europaea. Next base: position 55,511,166 of record NC_079317.1, on the reverse strand, counting down.
AGGTCCCTCTTTGCCCCGGTGATGTGACAACACTGGCGGGAGGTGTTTGGGGTGAAGAGGGCGGGGTTTGGGGAGGGACCTCAATGCCATAGAGTCCAATTGCCAAAGTGGCCATTTTCTCCAGGTGAACTGATCTCTATCAGCTGGAGATGTTGTTATAACAGGAGATCTCCAGCTAATACCTGGATAGGGTTGCCAACCCTAAACGCCACCCCCCAATCTCCAGGAGTTTCACAACCCAGAGCTGGCAACCCTAATCCAAACATTTGGAAATACGATGCAAAGTGTTTATTTACTTCTCCATTTTATCCTCACAACAACCCTGTGAACTAGGTTAGTATTAGAAACAGTGACTGACCCAGGGTTAAAAAAGTAAAGGTCCCCTGTGCAAGCACCGGGTCATTCCTGACCCATGGGGTGACATCACATCCCAAAATTTACTAGGCAGACTTTGTTTATGGGGTGGTTTGCCAGTGCCTTCCCCAGTCATCTTCCCTTTACCCCCAGCAAGCTGTGTATTCATTTTACCGACCTCGGAAGCATGGAAGGCTGAGTTGACTCGAGCCAGCTACCTGAAACCGACTTCCGTCGGGATCGAACTCAGGTTGTGAGCAGAGCTTGGACTGCAGTACTGCAGCTTACCACTCTGCACCACGAGGTTACCCAGCAAGTAATAGCTTTTTTTACAACAATGATATCTCATCTTTCTGCCCAGTCCGGGTCACCAATGCAGCTAACAATTAAACATAATTTGAAAAAAGCCAATTAAAAAGCATAACCAAAAACACATATAAAATACAACACTACAGATTAAAATAAAAGATTGAAGCAGATTAAAACTGTGTCTCCTGTTCCCACCCAGGCTGCCTCTGTTCTGCAGAAGGAATTAGATATGGGGAAAGCCAGCATGGCGTAGTGGTTAAGAACAGCAGACTCTAATATGGAGAACCGGGTTTAGGGCAGTATGTATTGAATTGTATTGTATGATATGTTATATCAATAAAGTATTTAACAAAAATGGAGAACCAGGTTTGATTCCCCTCTCCTCAAATGAAACCTGCTGGGTAACCTTGGGCTTGTCACTATTCTTTCAGAGCTCTTTCAGCCCCACCTACCTCACAAGGAGTTTTTTTGTGAGAAGGGGGAGGGAAGGTGATTGTAAGCCACTTTGAGACTCCTGAAAGGTAGAGAAAAGTAGGGTATAAAAACCAACTCATTATTATCATTATTATCATTATTGGTATTATTATTATTACTATTATTAGTATTATTATTAAAGATAATTGGGGAAATGTTTTGTGGGTTTTTTTCCAAATGTGATATCTCAAGTATCTAGGAAAACTAGGAAAGGGCAGCAACAATGAAAACATGAAGTGCTGTGAAGTAACTGGGGCAGCACTAAGAACTGAAACAAAACAGTTGACACAATCAACTACAGGGAGCAGTAAGCAGGACTAAATGGTTTGGAAGAGGAGATAGATTCATAGAGTTGGAAGGGACCACCAGGATCATCTAGTCCAACCCCCTGCTTAATGCAGGAAATTCCAAACTACCCCCCACGCCCCCATGCCCAGAAGATGGCCAAGATGCCCTTCCTCTCATGATCTGCCTAAGGTCATAGAATCAGCATTGCTGACAGATGACCATCTAGCCTTTGCTTAAAAACCTCCAGGAAAGGAGAGCTTACCACCTCCTGAGGAAGCCTGTTCCACTGAGGAACCGCTCTGTTAGAAAATTCTTGTCTAGATGGAAACTCTTTTGATTTAATTTACTCTCTCAAGAGACACAAATATAGAAATTTCCAGAAAGACTCAACATATGAGAGAATGGAGATGGGCTGGTCAAAGATGTTAGAACACGCAAGGAAGCCCACACGCTGCTCCTCTGTCTATCCATCTCAGGCTCAAAGCAAAAGGTTCCTCCTAGGTGGGGATCTGAGGCCAAGTATTTCCAGTCATAGATGACCACTTAAGCACTACACCCCAAGGTCACTTTGGGTAAGTCAAACAGGTCAGCCTCTAGGCAAAAAGTAAGTGGGCCCAATCCTGTCATTAAAAATGGCAACATTCAGAAATCAATGGAGAACATTTCTTTCTCTGAGGACATGGACATTGACAGTCACCATTCCTCAGCAAAAGGATGTGTTTTACAAAGGAACACATTCATGTGAAGTAGCTGAGTTAGATTTTATCAGCAGTTTTTGGTTGTATGCATTCAGAAACAAGTCAGGATCAGACTTTTCTTACCCCTCAGGTATTTTATCCATCTGTTGATGAGATTTCTGTTTCACTTTTCAACAATAGGCTTCCTACGTACGTTTCAAAGCATAATAAAACCACAGTAAAACACAACAAAACAAAGGCAATAACACAATTTACTGTTTAAGAAGGAAATATATGTATATACAGCAAACCATAATCAACCAACAAAGCATCTGTAAACAACAAGACCCAAATAATTAGACGGTTTTTCCAGACCTTCTTAAAAGCGGTAAGATCCTGTATCCCATAAGTCCCAATAGGCATTGGCTCCATAGTCTAGGGGGTTGCAACAAAGAAGTCCTGCTTAGAAGAGGTCACAAGTCTGATGTCAAATTGAACCAACAGAAAATTATCTTCTATGGCAGAAGGCGCTTCCTCAGATCTCTCGGACCAATGTCAAAGAAGGCTTCACCTCACCAGTATCTTGAATTTAGCTTGAAATATTTTGCTCAGGAGGTAGGGTTTTCTCTGTGGTAGTATAAAAGAAGTTTCTGCAGGTCAGAGGACAGACACAACATCCAGATATAATAAAAGTTTTCTCTCTCACTTATGAACCCAATGTACCAATTAGAAAAATTTCATCAAAAACAGTTATAATATAATCTAAACCTTGTAACTCAAATGTATTTTATTGCAGAATAGCACCATATACCACAAGAATGTATATGTAATAATATACCATAAGAGAACCCACTATTTCCTGACACTTGATTTTTTGACACTTCATTCATTGTTCACTTTGGTGTTCAATAGCTGACATGGTATCTCTTTGTTGAAAGGAATCCTGAGATCACTGCTCTAGACCACGGGAAAAGTTCTGCCCTATGATATACAACCAGGACAGCAGCAATGACAGCAATGCTAAGGAGGATTAGGAGCCCTGTGATATATATTGTACTGACTTTGTGCAGGGGAGGGGGTCCGCTGTCGACGCTGCCACCATAGCCTTTACTTAGACAGTGTGGGGGAGCCCAGCCAGAATCACAGTGACAATTTTTGCGGCTGTTACATATGCCCCGATTTTGGCACTTTGTCACTTTACAGTCATATTTTAAGAGGGACACATTGGTGCATTTCCTATTAATACATATCATATCTGGGCCACAAGGAGTGCCATCTTTCACGGCTCCAATGTCAGTAATTTTTGTTCCTCTATGGTAATCCGTGCCCCAGCACAGACTGTGGCTAATGTGTGTTTGGATTATGGTGCTGTGTTCTTCCACAGAAGATAACTGGTCAATGCTTTCACACTGGATTCGTCCACACAGGATATCCCTAGCACTGCATCTGTAATAAGTAATACCATCAACTCCACAGTTGCCAAAGCGGTCACCTCGAGCATTCAATTCTCTGAAGCAGACCTCAGAAGCCACTGTTGCTCTTGAGCCAAAGATCACCTTGCACTGTTCTTCATGAGTAGAGCATTTCCCATGATAACAGTAGGTACCATCTTGACATGGGGCACCATCTTGTACATAAACATCTTCAGGACACCATTCTGAAGTCCCGTTGCAGTACTCTGGAAGGTCACAGACACTAGCACTTTTCCTGCAAACAGTTCCAGCTGGAAGATACTGGCATTTGGAGCAGCACCCTCCAAAAGCACAAGTGACACCCGAACGCAACTTGCAGTCAGACTGGCAACATAAGTCTGATTCACAATTTAATTTTGAACCACAGTCACATTGCTCTCCACTGTCTACTACTTTGTTCCCACAGTACGTGGGTTTATATATTTTGTTGGGGTCTGAGGCAATTAACAAGCATTTTGCTCCATGAGATTTCATTAGGGTGAGATATTGCTTATGACTACAATTGCTGAACTGATCGCTGTCTGTATGAGAGGCAGACATAACGCAGGTTTTCTTTTCACAAGTACAGAACTTGTCATCATGCTTCATACCAAGAATATGCCCCTGTTCGTGGGCAACTGTACTAGAAATAAAGAATAAGCTGGTACTAGTATATGATTCGGCACCACTTGCCCAAAGGGGGTTACACATTGTTCCTACATATGCAAATCCAACCATACGTCCAAAATTCTTATATACAAATAAGTGGCCTGCATCATGTTCTAAACGTTGAACAAAGGTGTTTTTTCTCCAGTTATTGAAATTGACAAGTACAGACTCTAGACTGTCAGAAATATTAATGGGATTACTTTTAGACCATATTTCCAGACCAACCAAGACCACATGAATACCAAGGGACACATACAGTGAGTCTATAAAATGGATGATATCTAGCACTTGCAAAACAACAACAGTTTCATTTCTGCCAAACTGGACATAACGCTCATGTTCCACCACAACAGCAAGCTTTGCATACATTCTCTGGGTCTGCCAAGGTATATATTGATCCTTTTCAGTTGCTAAATTCTCTGCGTTTTGGGCTGTGGCTGCTTGTCGATGTTGGTCTTCCTGTGTCACCCCACACCACTCCACACCTTCATCTTCCTCCAAACGATACACCACATGTTGAAAGGTAGCAGATGCCTGGACAGGTTCAATTTCATAGGTCTTATTTTCTATTCGCAACACTCCTCTAAGACCCCCTGAGCAAGTGCTGAGGATGATCAAAGAGACAGGCCTGCCCCGTACGAAGCCATCATAGAAACAGTCATCCCTGATGAATGGATAGTCCACCTGGAGATCCCCCTCCTTGCTGTAGGTGAAAACAGGGAAGTGTTTGGGGACAAAGGTTCTCTTCTGCCTGAGGCATACCACATGGCTCTTCCCTTCAATCTTCAGCAGGTAGTTCACATGCTGAGGTTCTTTTAGCCCATGCCTGGGGGTCTGTTTCCTTGGGATGAACACCTCATGAGAGGCATATCTAAACCCTGGAGGGGGCGTTTGGGCAGCAGTCTCTTTCAGGACACTCCTCAAGACCAGCACTAACAACCAGGCAAGATTATTAGCCATTTTCAAGCTGGGAGTAAGAATTTTCTAGGCTACCCGACCTTTGCTTGGGATCCAAAAAAAGGAAATCTTCGTGGTCACTAGCAGGAGGAGAGAAGCAAGACTGGATGGAGTCTCCATTTGATACAGAGGGTGAGAAGGAAGGTTCTGACCATAGCAACAGTCAATAGGGAAACCTTTGGAATGAGGGCGGAGCTTTGTGTGTTAAAGATCAACAGACTGCTTTAGGATTCGCTGAAGACAGTTGGGAAGAACAAGCAGCTGAAGGACGATTGGCTAATAAGTGTGCACCATCAGAAATTTCCTAATGAATATTCAGCCCAAATAATGTCCAGATGTAAATACTGGAAATTTTATAAATCCAAACAAATTATTTGCCACATTCTAGAGCCTGCAGAACACTGATCACACCATCTATTTTGGACAGCAGTGGGACCTAAGCAACCGCAGGAAAGAGGGACTCAGGTTTTTGACTGATAACCCCATATGCTGTGGTTCTTTAAAAATGACTGCGAGGAAGAATGCCTGTAGTGGAGTTTCACTATTGACATCCTCTGATTTGCCATATATAGAAGAAAGAAATCAACAATGCTGAATAACAGGAATATAATCACTTAATTCATTCTTTATCTTTGGCCACACTGGATGCTCAAGCAGCTTGTGAGGGAGAACCCCTCATGCTTTCCTGCGCAGAACAGATCTGAATTGGTGTCTTTATAATGGGGAATTAACTTTTGCAATGGGACCAGATGGGATCACTTGGACAAGGAAATAAGATTCTACTAGGAAACAGGAGACTTGGGCCTTTTATGCACAGGTTGTTTCCGTCTCCATCAAGCCTGAAGTACTTTGGGGCTTTGTTTTCCTCATGCATGTATTTTCTAACCTTTAGAAGTCGCCTCGCTTTCCCATCACATTTTCCCCATGTTTTGCGGATGCTGATATACCTGGAGTTTAATGTCTGCCTTGCTCCCAAATCGAAAGCTGGCCCTGTGTATACTTGTCAGTTCAGGGTTTTCTCCCCACACCCATTCTCCCTCTCACTCGTCTTTCCCTAACATCCAGCCCCTCCCCTCGAAGCTGGAATACTATGAGGGTGCATATTTGTCAGTTTCACAGCGAGTGTTGGTCAGTTTCAGACCTCAGTCTGATTGAACAGGTTTTTTTGTTTGCAATTAGCAAGAAGCTGAAATAATCACAACCTACACAGCTGCTTATTTGGTCAGTTTCACAGTGAGTGTGTCAGTTCCAGACCTCCACTGGATGGACAAGTGTGAGAAAATGGCTTACCCAGCTCCGCTGACGTGTGGAGACACACAGAGAACCTACACACAGAGAGACACACACAGATGTACGCAAGAAGGGAAGCACTTGGTCAAAAGGGCAACAAGGGCGGGGGAGGGATTCAAACAATAAAAAGTGGCCACTAAAAGAAAACAGAGGGAAAAGTCAAGGGTGGGAGAGGGTTTGTAGTGAATTGCGGATACTTGGTTCAGTTAAAATGAAAGATTCCCACCGCAGTATATAAAGAGAGAAGGGAATAATCATTTCTGAAACTCCGAATTTTCCCTAGTGATGCATAAATTTAACCCCAAGTACTCCGGGTATTTCTTTGAGGGGAAAAACCCCTGTGCATAGTGATTTCAGAATTCAAGTTCAAATACTGTGCTTCAAGAGAGCACTGTATCCAGTGGAAACTACCCATGCATAAAAGGCCTTTAAGAACAAGGCGAAAGTAGGCAACATTGAGCTGACTAGTGAGTCATCGAGAAGCAAAGCTCCGATAGGAACCAGGAAATGTGACATGACCTCTCCAATGTAAAGTCTATCTTTTGAATTTTGCACTATACATAAACATTGTTATGTATGCCTCACCTTTTTGAATGGTGAAAAGTTTCTGGGGTAGTGATTACCTGGACGCGTTTCCTTTGGAGTAGAAAGCTCTGGAGACTTATGGCATTTTTGCATTATTATTTACAAATACACAGGAAAAGCACAAGTGGAGGCAGTGCAGCACCCGTACAGATAGCAGGTCCACTATACCACAACATCCCCATAGTGAGAGACAGAGAAACTCTGCCCTCCAGGGTACTTCAGCCAACTCACCACAGAGTCTGTCTGCCGCTCTCTGTCCCTACCAGAACCTAAAACAGTCCTTTCTTTTCACACCAATACAGTTGCTACCTCTTTCAAGTCCCGATTGGTGCTTGGACAAAACAATTTCCTAACAATTAAGACCCACCAAGGAGATATAGTTATTCATTAACAGGCAATACTATTCCATTGGCCATGGGCTCTATTTCCCCCCATGCATGCCACTGTTGGCCAAGCCTGAAGGACACAGTTATTCATGGTGATTCAAATCCAATCCTCGTTCAAGGGGAAAAGTGTAACAATGCATAGAAGATTGGACAGCATGACCAGCATGGCAAGGTGGTCTCAACAAGCATGCTGGAAGAGGTCATCTGGAGATTGGGACTGAGTTGCCACCAATACGCAGATGACACTCAGCTCCATCTCGTGCTTCCAGCAGATCCCAGGGAAACTGTAGAAACCATTAACCAATGCTTGGAGTAAGGTTGCCAGGTCCCTCTTCACCACCGGTGGGAGGTTTTGGGGGTGGAGCCTGAGGAGGGCAGGGCTTGGGGAGGGGAGGGACTCCAATGCTATAGAATTGCCAAAGCAGCCATTTTCTCCAGGTGAACTGATCTCTATTGGCTGGAGATCAGATGTAATAGCAGGAGATCTCCAGCTACTACCTGGAAGTTGGCAACCCTATCTCCCTCTCATGGGAGGCTGGGGGATACTCCCAATGCATTTTTGACATGGCACATCCCCTGCTAGCCACCACTGCCCAACTGAGAGGGTGAAGAAGCCACAGCAGCCCTCTTCCTGTGTGGATGAGAGAGACAGATGCAGGTAAGTAAAATCATATTTACCTCACAGGAGGTAATAAGACATCAAATAATTAACAAAGCAAGACATCAAATAATTAACAACCCAAGCAAAACTCATAATAATAAAGTGCCATCAAGTCACAACCAGTGGCTTACTGGTAGAGCATCTGCTTGGCATGCAGAAGGTCCCAGGTTCAATGCCTGGCATCTCCAGTTAAAGGGACTAGGCAGGTAGGTGATGTGAAAGACCTCTGCCTGAGACCCTGGAGAGCCGCTGCCAGTCTGAGTAGACAATACTGACTTTGATGGACCAAGGGACTGATTCAGTATAAGACAGTTTCATGTGTGTTCATGTGTTCATACCATTGTCCCCATGGGTTTTTCAAGGCAAGAGGTGAGCAGAGGTGGTTTACCATTGCTTTCTCTTGTCTTCCTTGGTGGTCTCCCATCCAAGAACTAACTATGGCCAACCCTGCTTAACTTCCAGAGTCTGACAAGTTCAGGCTAGTCTGGGATATTCAGGCTGCTATAAACTAAATGACTCAAATACAAATATAAAAGGGGTGTGTTTTGCTTATTATGTTGTAAATGATCCCTAGAAAATAGGGTTTTGTCTATACAAGCAGCTCTTCAAATTCTCCCTCCTTATGTTCCCAATTTATGACCATCTTTCCTCCCTTTCAGTACTTCTGTTGTCGGAGGCTTGCTCTAGTACAATGACTTCAGTATGACTGTATGAATTTAAATGCTTCCATAGTTTATATTTCACTGGTTACATGGGTTTGGTTGAGATCTCAGTTTAGCCTGTGTAAACTGGGGGTAGTTCACTTATTCAAATAGCACTGGACGTAATATACATTTCTGTGGGTAAGTCCTGTTTGGGAACAAGATTTGCTCATGGTTATTTATGATTTTCCTTTTTTCTCCTGAGGTCCAGATGGTGGAGGTGCTGTGAATCTGAGGGGAGAGAGAGTACATTCAGAGAACCTGATTAGTTAACTTAAATAACATCAGAGCTTATGATCTGTTACGTACCTATGAGAAAAATTCCATAAAACACCAGTTAAAATAAGTCAGACGCGTGTACATTCAAACATCTTTATACATAATACCACCACATGGTACAGGAATTTATATTGAATAATATACTATACAAATGGCTGCAACTTCCTTTCAGTTTGTTTTGTGACACATTGTATGTTATACACTTTGTAGTATTCTGAGCTGTCTTTCTTTGTCAATTTTGTTCCCAAAATGTTCTACCCCACTGCATCAGATTGACTCTGTAATATGCACCAAGACCAGCAACACTAACAACAACGAGAACAGCAGGGGGAATTAGGAGCCCTCTAATAAATGGCGCAGTGAGCCGCTGTGATGGAGGGGGTCCGCTGTCAATACTGCCACCATAACCTTCGCTTAGACAGTATGGAGGGGCCCAGCCATAATCACAGTGACAATTTTTGTGGCTGTTACAGATTCCCCAATTGTGGCACTTTGTCATATTACAATCATAGTTCAAGCGAGATATATTAACACATTGCTTATTAATACACATCATATCTTTGCCACAGGAAGTGCCATCGTTCACAGCTCCAATATCAGGTATTCTCGATCCATAATGGTAGTCTGTGCCCCAGCATAAACTGTTGTTAACTCGTGTTTGAATTATGGTGCTGTGTCCTTCCAAAGGAAGGAATTCAACAACGTCTTTACACTGGATTCGGCCACACAGGACATTCCCAGAAGTACATTTTATATAAGCACCACGAACCCCACAGTTGCCAAAGCGGTCGCCTTGAGTATTCAGTTCTCTGAAGCAGACCTCAGAAGCCACTGTTGCGCTTGAGCCAAAGATCATCTTGCACTGTTCTTCGTGAGTAGAGCATTTCCCATGATAACAGTAGGTACCATCTTGACATGGGGCACCATCTTGTACATAAACATCTTCAGGACACCATTCTGAAGTCCCGTTGCAGTACTCTGGAAAGTCACAGACACTAGCACTTTTCCTGCAAACAGTTCCAGCTGGAAGATACTGGCATCCGGAGCAGCACTCTCCAAAAGCACATGCGATGCCCGAACGCAACTTGCAATCAGACTGGCAACAAGGATCCCGTTGACAGCTCTGTCTTGAACCACAGTCACATTGCTCTCCATGTTCCACTACTCTGTTCCCACAGTATGGGAGTTTATACCGTTTATCAGGGTGTCCAGCAGAAAACAAGCACCGTGCCCCGCCAGATTTCATTAAGTTGTAAAACGCTTTATAACTGCAGTTGCTGAATTTATCACTGTTTGAGTGATAGGCAGACATAATGCAGCTACCTCGTTCACATTTACAGTGTGCTACATCATGGTACATGCCAAGAATATGCCCTTGTTCATGGGTAAAAGTGTTAGTAAAATGGAACAAACTGGAACTTACATAAGCATTAACAGCACTTGAATAGGCATTCCAACACACTGTTCCAATGAACGCTAATCCCAGCGCATCTCCAAAACGTTTATATACAAAAAGGTGGCCTGCATCATGTGGTAGACGTGAATAAAGTGTGTTTTTTCTCCAAGTATTAAAATTGTCAAGGAGAACATTTATGGTGTCAGCGATATTTATGAGATTTCTTTCAGACCATATTTCCAATCCAAGAAGGATTATCTGAACGCCAAGTGGCGCATACCAGGAATTTGAAAGATGGATGACATTCAACACGTTCAGAGCAACAACAGTTTCATTTCTCCCGAACTGAACATAGCGCTCATGATCCACCACAATGACAACCTTTGCATATGTTGTATGTGTCCACCAGGGTCTGTCCTGAGATCTTCCAGTTGCTATAGTCCTTGTGTTTTGGATCATGGCTGCCTGACGAAGTTCCTCTTCTTTTGTCAGCCCACACCTCATGTGGATGGCCCCTTTCTCTTCTTCCAGGTGATACACCACATGTTGAAAGGTAGCAGAAGCCAGGACAGGTTCAATTTCATAGGACTTATTTTCTACTTGCAAAACACCCCTGAGACCTCCTGAACAAGTGCTAAAAGCAACCACAGACAGTGGCCTGCCCCGTACGAAGCCATCATAGAAACAGTCATCCCTGATGAATGGATATTCCACCTGGAGATCCCCCTCCTTGCTGTAGGTGAAAACAGGGAAGTGTTTGGGGACAAAGTCTCTCTTCTGCCTGAGGTATACCAGGTGGCTCTTCCCTTCAATCTTCAGCAGGTAGTTCACATGCTGAGGTTCTTTTAGCCCATGCCTGGGGGTCAGTTTCCTTGGGATGATCACCTCATAAGAAGCATATCTGAACCCTGGAGGGGGCGTTTGGGCAGCAGTCTCTTTCAGGACACTCCTCAAGACCAGCACTAACAACCAGGCAAGATTATTAGCCATTTTCAAGCTGGGAGTAAGAATTTTCTAGGCTACCTGACCTTTGCTTGGGATCCAAAAAAGGAAGTCTTCGTGGTCACTAGCAGGAGGAGAGAAGCAAGACTGGATGGAGTCTCCATTTGATTCAGAGGGTGAGAAGGAAGGTTCTGACCATAGCAACAGTCAACAGGGAAACCTTTGGAATGAGGGCGGAGCTTTGTGTGTCAAAGGTCAACAGACTATTTTAGGAATGGATGAAGAAACGCTGGAAGAAACGAGTGGTTGGGGCCTGGCTGGCTTATAAGAATGTGCAATTAGACATTTACTAGTGAAGGATTCAGCCCAAATATTGGGAATCTGCTAAATCCAAACAAAATTATTTCCAACATAATGGAGCCTTCAGAACCATGATTGTACTATTTATTTTGGGCAGCAACAGGGGCTTGGGCAACATTGAGTGTGAGTCAGGATCAGTAAACTCTTGTCAAATAACCAATATATTGGGGGGGGTTCATGATTGGGAGGAAGAATGCCTGTGGTGGAGTTTCACTTATGACATCCCCACATTTGCCATGCATGTTAGGCACCAATCAACACTTCTGAATAACAGGAACATCAAGATGACATCACTGAATCCATTCTTTACCTTTGACCATACTGGATGCTCAAGCAGGCTGCCAGGGAGAACCCCTCATGCTTCCCTGTACAGAACACTTCTGTATTGGTGTCTGTAGGATGGGGAATCAGCTTTTGCAATGGAGTGGGATGGGATCACTTTGACAAGGGAATGGAATACTAATAGGAAACTTTACACGATGAGAACAAGGTCAAAGATGACAACACTGAGCTGATGGGTGAGTCATCTGGAAGCAAATTTGCAATAGGAAAGCGATGATGTGGGTATGATGTTGACATGACCTCTCCAAGGAAATCTCTACTTTTTAAAATTTCAGCTATATGTTTAAATAAGCATTATTATGTGCACCTCACTTCTCTGAATGCTGAGAAATTTCTCAGGGAGTGTGTCAAGACAAAGCTTGTCTTGGGAAAGTAACATGACTAAGTTCACCTCCTTGAGTAACTCACACAATAAAGCAAAATAAAGCTTTATTAAATAATGTTTTTTAAAAGAAGGTATTAAAACAGTCACACAGTTCAGTGGCAGTAGAATGCAATAAATAACAAAGCTGACTAGCTATCCTACTTACTGGAGTCTCAATACAGTTCAGATGGTCCAGCAAAGTAAGGCTATCTACCTAAATACAGGACAGATGACACATCATGGCAATAATGCATAATGGATTGTTGCTTTCACATATCCTTTGCAGTGAAATCTCTGCACCAGTCTGTCTCCTCTGCACACTGACACAGTGGCCTCATATTGTTTTGGGCTTCTTCTTCCACTTCTAGAAGGGAATTTCAAAATTTGCTCATGCTTTAATTTCCCATTTGTGATCTTAAGCAAAGAGACCAACTTAGTGGCCTTTTATGCAGGGGTTGTTCCTGCATGTTCCCTGACTACTTTGGGGCTTCATTTTAATTATGCATGCATTTTCCAACCTTCAGAAGTTACATCGCTCTCCTCTCACATTTTCCCCGCGTTTACAGGATGCTGTTTTACCACGAGTTGAAAGTCTGTCTCAATCCCAAATCAAAAGCCGGTCCTATGCATACTTGTCACTTTGGGTTTTTCTCCCCATGTCCATTCTCACTTCTCCCTCCCACATGTCTGTCTCCCTCATCCAACCCCTCCCCTTGAAGCCATTATTGAGTGCACTAGCAAGAGAATAATGCTGGGATACCATGAGGCTGCTCATTTTCACAGTGAGTGTGGGTCAGTTTCAGATTGAACAGTTGAGAGAATGCTGAAATAATCAGAAACCACCTATGTGGCTGCATATTTGGACCATTTCACAGTGAGTGTAGGTCAGTTTCAATTCTCGGCATGATGGAACAGAGCCAGGCTGATTTACCTCCCTTCCCTTATACGCATCCTCTTGCAGGCATGAAAGCCTTTTGTTGTTGTTGTTTGTGAGTGCAAGACTACCAATGGAACAATGAATGTCACAAGTCACAGTGCGAGTGTTTTCATGTTCTTATGACCCTTGCATTGAGATAGCCAGAAACAAATTGGTCGGGGGTGAAGATGTCCAGACCCTTCTCTGCTTTGTCTGTAAAATGGCCAATAGTTTATTTATGTCATTTCCAGCCCTCGTAACAAATGAGTTTGACACCCCAGTGTGGTGTAGTGGTTAAGAGCGGTGGTTTGGAGCGCTGGACTCTGATCTGGAGAACCTGATTTGATTCCCCGCTCCTCCACATGAAGCCAGCTGGGTGACCTTGGGAGCTAGTCACAGCTCTCTTAGAGCTCTCTTGGCCCCACCTACTTCACAGGGTGTCTGTTGTGGGGAGGGGAAGGGAAGGTGGTGATTGTAAGCCGGTTTGATTCTTCTTTAAGTGGCAGAGAAAGTCGGCATATAAAAACCATCTCTTCTTCTTCCCTGAACTAGCACCAGCGGTGGGTAGAAAGAGACAGGGAAGAAGGCAGCTGACTGAAGAGAGATAAACTGGATGGATCTGGATAGAAGTGCAAGTAGTGCAGAGCTGCACACTGGACTGCCCTCCTTAGCCAGGCAGTAGGGTTGCCAGTTCCCCCCTGGCCACCGGTGGGGGATGTGGAGGGTAGGGTTGCCAGATCCAGTTTGAGAAACTCCTGGAGATCTGGAGATGGAGCATATGAAGGCCAGGGACCTCAGTGGAGTACAATGCCATAGCGTCCACCCTTCAGAGCATCCATTTTCTCCAGGGGGTCTGATCTCTGTAGCTTGGAGATGAGCTATAATTCCGGAGGACCTCCCAGTGCCAACTGGGGGCTGGCATCCCTACCAGGCACATGCCCACAGATAGGCATGGAGGAGAAATTGGGGGAATGGTTGCCATTTTCCTGCTCCCAGTGGAAGATCCCCTGCTTTGAGCCCCCGACCCCTGCTGCCACTCGATAGGCTGGTGGGTGAAAAAAAATAAGACAACAAATCACCATTGCCCCAATGGCTGAATCCTAGAGCAGAATCATGTCACTTCCAGGTTCGTCCCATAAATGACATCATGCCATTGACACAACGGTGCCCCCCAACCATGTTCTGCCCACTAGTCTCTTGCTGGGTGCCAGACACAGGCTGGTAACTGTGGGGTGGGGAGGCAAAGCTAAAAAATATATCTTTTTAGCTACTGACTCCAGAGAATCTATTATTTGGACCTTCCCTCTTTTCCATCTGCCCTAGATTTCTCCTGAGATCATGTGTCTGAGGAAATGTGGGCCCCAAAGGGGCAAAGCACCTCCCACTGGTATTTCTGCTCAAGAAAACAGTGCAGGAGAGAAGTCTGAAGCCCTTCCTCCCCTCTTGCAGCGTTTATGAGCATCTGGAAGCAATGGACATTTTGGCAGGTGAATGGCACGTGTGACTGCGAGCTGGCTGGGGGGCTTCTAACTTGGTTCACATTAGAATTTAGCTATACTCTACAAGAGCCATTCTCCCCCCCCCTCCAGTTTTCTCCTAGAAAAGCATTCATTTTTGCTAACCATAATTTGTCAGCTTATTCTGATCTGCTGTAATGATCCTAGCGTAGGGTTGCCAACCTCCAGGTGGTGGCTGGAGATCTCCTGGGATTGCAACTGATCTCCAAGTGCCAGAGATCAGTTTGCCTGGAGAAAATAGCCACTTTGGAAGGTGGGCTCTATGGCATTTTACCCCACTGAAGTCCTTCCCAAATCCCACCCTCCTCAGGCTCCACCCCCAAAACCTCCAGGTATATCCCAACCCAGAGCTGGCCGCCCTATCCTAGCCTGAGGCTGATGAATGGAGCAGCCTGTAGGCCTCAACGACTTCCCTTTTTCCTCACACAGAAGCCTCCGGGCTTGCTGCCATTTATCCTGCAGGCCTGGTTTCCCAGGCACCCTCCAAGCCTCAAGATGGGATTGGGGGAAATGGAGGGAAATGCAGAAAGAAACCAACCACTATTGAAGAGGGAGAGCTTTGACGGAGAGCATATAGGATTCTGCACATAGAGGGAGGGTGTTCACTCCCTAAAGCTGTGCAACTGTGTTGCTTTTAAAAGGAGCTGATCTCTCACCTCAAGATGTGGGTGAACGGGATCAGGTGTTGATATAGAGAAGAGGCTCCCAACCTTTTTGACCCCGCGGGCATCTTTGTAATTCTGGCCCAACTTGGAGGGCGCAGCCACAAAATGACTGCCATAAAACGGCTGCCGCATGAGGTGGAGTCAGCTACAGAATGGTTGCCCCTGCTTACCTTCAGTCACCCAGTGAAGATCCTTGTGCTGTGTTGACAGCTGCTGCTGAAGCAACTTTTTAAAAAATCTGCACAGCCAATCAAGTCTCCAGTGGCCGATTAGAAGCCTGGCTGGGCAAAAGTCTCACCTGGTCCCACTGACTTTCTAAAAACACCTGGCAGGTGCCAGAAAAGTTGTCAGTGGCCACCGTTGAGGACCCCGAGATAGATTTAGGGATCAAGTAAGACAGTTGCGTTAGGGAACTTTATTGTTTGCCAGCAGGCTTCTCTTCTGTGTGAGTTGTAGTGGTTAAGAGCGGTGGTTTGGAGTGGTGGACTCTAATCTGGAGAACTGGGTTTGATTCCCCACTCTTCCACATGAAGCCTGCTGGGTGACTTTGGGCTAGTCACAGTTCTCTTAGAGCTCTCTCAGCCCCACCTACCTCACAGGGTGTCTGTTGTGGGGAGGGGAAGGGGAGGTGATTGTAAGCCGGTTTGATTCTGCCTTAAGTGGTAGAGAAAGTTGGCATATAAAAACCAAGTCCTCTTCCTCTTCTTCTTCTTCCTCCTCCTCCTTTGTAGTGTAACCCATATTCTGCTCCATTTTTATAACTGTTCTCTTACTTAATTTACTCTGACAGAATTTGGTTAAGAAATTACTTTTCCATTTACTTAGCCTGGGTCCTCCATTCTTCATATTTCAGCACACAATAGGACATGCTCTGACCGATGAGAGGTGGCGGACCTACATTTTTGGGGCCCTGAAGCTTGAACTGTTATGGGGGCCCCTTCACAACCACCAACAACAGGGCAACATCCAACAAGGTCCAAAGGGCCTTGCTGCCCTTGCAAGGACCTCGAGGCCCAAATGGCGGAGAACAGGGTGGTGGGGTGGAATCCTTGAAAATGGGCCATACAGTGATGAAATAAAACTATAGGACTATTAAGCTGTGCACCAGCGAAAGATTTCAGGATCCAGCTGCCAAAATGTAGGCTATGAATAGATTCTGTTGAGCTCAGACAGCCCTTACAGCTGAGGGTTCGGGCTCTGCAAGCCCCCAAAATGTTTTTGAAATTTGACCAATTACAGGGACATTTTGAAGCCATATGAAATGGGTATTAGAGCATATTCTAAGGTCAATATTAAGTACTGCAACCCATTAGCTTATGATTCTATCACTAAAAAACTCCATCGATTTTGTTGAGAAATTCACTCATTAAAAAAAAGTTGCTTCAGGCCCCCCCCTCCGGGATTAGGGGCCCTGAAGCTTCAGCTTCATTAGTTTCACAGTAGATTCTGTCTCTGCTGATGAGGGAGCTCCAGGCCCTCCCCAGTCAAGCCCTAAACTAGAGTGGTGGCAGCCAGTTAAGGCCTTCCCTGCCCCAAAGCTGAAGGGGGCTGGAGGGAAGGCGGGGATGTGATGGACTGGAGGGATCCTTGGAAGAGATCCCCTGTCCAAAACAAAACCCTGCACAGCCTCACCCCTTCCTGTGACACTGGCCTGTACCGTGATGGCTGTGGATTTAGTAAACATTCTGTGTGTGTGTGTGGGGGGGGATTACTCCTCCATATATGCCCCCAACATTTTCATATTGATGTTCCTAGGAGATAAATTCCATCCCAACCAGTTTTTAAGCGTCTAAAGACACAGTCTAAATATATTTTGCATAACATTACAAATATATTACCTGAAATGCATATACATATATCTGTGTATATGTATACATACTAATTTAAAATAACAAGTGTCCATTATTTCCTGTGTAAGGTTGTCCTGGTATGTGTTGTTTTGGTGATACATTGCGGGCTTCTTTCTTTTCTTCACACCATTGGATGAAGTCTTCCACTTTGTCTTCTAAACCATGGCATCAGTATAGACCTGGAATATATACCCAGTCCTATAATTGTAGTAACACAAAGGACTACTGCAACACTAATTCCTACTGTAGCTCCTGCACTGATAGCCTTATGGGGTGGAGGGGGACCACTGTCAATACTGCCACCATAACCTTCATTTACACAGTATGGAGGAGCAGAGCCATAATCACAATGGCAATGTTTCTGGCTGTTGCATATTCCCCGATTATGGCACTTTGTTATATTACAATCATACTTCAAGAGGGAAACACTGGCACATTCCCTGTTAATACATATCATGTCCTTGCCACAAGGTGTTCCATCTTGAACGGCTCCAATATCAGCTATCTCCATTCCATTATGGTAATCTGTTCCCCAGCACAGCCTATTCTTAACACGAGTTTGAATTATGGTGTGGTGCTCCTCCATCGAAGGTAAATAATGAATGTTTTCACACTGGATCCTGCCACAAAAGATGTCTTGAGCTTTACACTCCTTAAAATCTGAGCCTGCAGTAATGCCACAGTTGCCAAAACGATCACGTCGAGTGTTCAGTTCTCTGAAGCAGCTCTTTTCAGCAACTTCTGCTTGTGAGCCAAAGATCACCTTGCACTGTTCTTCATGAGTAGAGCAATCCCCATGATAACAGTAGGCACCTTCATGGCATAGGGCACCATCTTGTACGTAAACATCTTCAGGACACCATGCTGAAGACCCATTGCAGTACTCTGGAAGGTCACAGACACTAGCACTTTTCCTGCAAACAGTTCCAGCTGGAAGATACTGGCATCTGGAGCAGCACTCTCCAAAAGCACAAGTGACACCGGAATGCAACTTGCAGTTTGACTGGCAGCACAGATCTGATTCACATTTAAATTTTGAGCCGCAGTCACATTGTTCTCCATGTTCCACTATTCCATTTCCACAGTATTTGAGCTTATACAGTTTATCGGGATCTGGAGGTATTTTCATACATTCTTTTCTACCCCATGTTATTTCTGTGTAATAATCATTATAACTGCAGTTGCTAAATTTATAAGCGAGGGTATGACGTCTGGCCATAATACAGTCTGGTAGATCACAAATACAGTCCGTTTCATCATGCCTCATGCCAAGGTTATGACCCAACTCATGGATAAAAATAGTAGCAAATGAGGCCAAAATAGAAGTGACATATGATTCAACAGCAGATGCAGAATCAGTCGAACACATACCTGCAACATATGCTAATCCAAGATCGGTCTCAAACTTTTTATATATAAATAAATGACTTGCATCATGCTCCAGGCGAGGTGCAAGCACCTCTTGTCTCCACAGATTGAAATCATTAAGGACAGTAGCCAACTTTTCAGCAATTGGGATGAGGTTTTTTTCCGACCATATTTCCATCCCAACCAGGGACACCTGCACACCAAGTGGAGCATAAACTGTATTTGCAATATGGATGATATCCAACAGTTGCATAGCAACAACAGTTTCATTTCTGCCAAACTGGACATATCGTTCATGTTCTACTACAACTGCAATTTTTGCATATCTGGTGTGTGCCCACCAGGGTCCTCTCAGGGAACTTTTCGCTACTACATTTTCTACATTTCTGATCATGGCCATTTGGTGTTGCTTTTCCATTGTTAACCCACACCTCATGTGGGTAGCCTCTTTTTCTTCTTCCAGTCTGTACACCACATGTTGAAAGGTAGAAGATGCCTGGACAGGTTTAATTTCATAGGTCTTATTTTCTACTCGCAACAGACCTCTGAGGCCCATTGAGCAAGTACTGAGGACAACCAAAGAGAGAGGCCTACCATGTATTAAACCCTCATAGAAACAATCATCCCTGATGAAAGGATAGTCCACCAGGATGTCCCCCTCCTTACTGTAAGTGAAAACAGGGAAGTGTTTAGAGACCAAGTCTCTCTTTTGTCTGAGCTGCACCTTGTAGCTTTCCCCCTCAATCTTCAGCATATAGGTGACTTCCTGGGGATCTTCTTCTCTGTACCTGAAGGTCTGTCTCCAGGGGATGATCACTTCATAAGAGGCATATCTGTATCCTTGAGGTGGTATTTGATCAGCAATCAGGATGTTTCTCAGGACCAGCATCAGCAACCAGGCTAGGTCACTAGTCATTTTCCTGACTGGGGGAAAGAATCCTGTAGGACACCCTGACCCTGCTTCTCATCCAGGACAAAGAATTCCCCTGAAACTGCTGGTAGACCAGAACCAAAGTGGGAAGAAAGCTCCATATGGCGCAGCAGAAGAGGATTCTGACCATCGTAACTGCCAGTGAGATTAGCCTTGGAATGGGGGTGGAGCTTGGAATCAGGAACAGAATAGAAGGGATGGAGAATGGCAGAGGAAGCTTGGAGGGGCTGGGGAAAGGGATGGTTGCCAAAGTAATGAAAGAAGTGAAGGGCTGATAAATTGAAAACAACCCAAGAATGAGGAGGTGGGTAAAGGAAGTGAGGGAAAGGAGTTCAGAGGCAACAACTGTAAGCTCATTATTAATGTCCTAGTGGCAACCCTGGTTGTGCTAAGAGGTACACATCAAGTTTTCCCCTTTGAGCACAAGGCAGGTAGTTGTTGTTCTTTTTTGTTGTTGTTGTTTTTTCCATCAAGTTGCAAAGGTTTTCAAGGCAGGATATGGTCAGAGGTGGTTTGTCATTGACTGTCTCTGTGTAGCAACCCCGGCATTCCTTGGTGGTCTCCCATCCAAATGCTAACCAAGGCTGACCCTGCTTAACTTCTGCGAAATGACAAAATCAGGTTATCCTGGGTTATCCAGCTCAGGACAGATATTTCTGTTTCCAGTGTTGAGCTGTAGCCATTGTTGAGGTGAATTGGATTTAGATTGCAGCTAACTGAAAATACTTGGGATTGTTTGCAAGTGCTAGTAGATGAGACTGTTCAAATTAAAACACTTTTGTTAAATTAAAACAAATTTTGCTGCTGCTGGAGAGCTCAAAATCAGATGTGGATCAAAATCCAGAACTTTACTGTACTGCTTGCCTATAAGTATTGCCACATGAAGAAGAGTTGTTTTTTTATATGCCGACTTTCTGTACCACTTAAGGAAGAATCAGACTGGCTTACAATCACCTTCCCTTCCCCTCCCCACAACAGACCCCCTGTGAGGTAGGTGGGGCTGAGAGAGCTCTAAGCGAACTGTGACTAGCCCAAAGTCACCCAGCAAGCATCATGTGGAAGAGTGGGGAAACAAACCCAATTCACCAGATTAGAGTCCCCCGCTCATGTGGAGGAGTGGGGAATCAAACCCTGTTCTCCAGAGTACAGTCCGCTGCTCTTAACCACTACACCACACTGGCTCTCAAGGAGTCCTCATACCTATCTCACAAGGAGTCCTCAGCTAGAGCTGGGTCCAGATATAATGAAAGGGTGTCAGGTTGACACTACCCTTCCCACTAAAGGCCTCATTGAAAGATGATGGAGGGAGGGCAATCTCTGTTGGAGTTGAGTCTATGTATAACGGAAGGCGGTCTCTGTGATGTTTCAGCATATCCAAAGACTTTTTGCATAAAAGAAAGTTAACAATTTAGAAAATAAAAGACTACCTGGCTCTCCTCATTGGATCTCCAGTGGCTATAATCCTACCAGTAGGCTATTCAGAGGACACAGGACTTGCAATACAACTCTATCTGGAAGTTTCCATCAACAAAGTACAGCTCAGATTGCTAATTCTTAGTTTCTTACTGGTTCAGTTTTATTGCATTGGCCTAGTGGTTGAGGCTTCCTCTGACAGCCTCACTGTAGTTATATCTATGAGTATCTTCAGCATTCACAAATTCACACATGCCAGCATGATCCAAATCACTGGACTAAAGGAGGTGCTTAGCTTCACGCACACTCATGCACGCACGCACAAAAGTAATATAAAGTAATATAAAAGTAACATAAGATACAAAATACTGTTTAATTAAAAAGAATAACTAATTAAAATGCAATTTCGGACTGGAATTAAACTTTGCATTGTTTTATTTTCTCTCTCCAATTAACTCTGAATGTGTGGATGATTCATTCATCAGTGTTTAGTGGTTTTTAAATTATACTCAGTAAAATATTAGATTTGATCCTAATTTATTCTGGTTTACTCTGTTCCACTTTTATTTCTGGTCCATATTATCCTCTTCCGTATGATGCCTGACAGACAATAGTTAAATAATAACACCCGCATTTTCAAGGGTTGGAAGAAAAATGCCAAAGAAAACTTTAACCTCATAGAACCTTCACAAACATCTCACTAAAAGAGCTTTTCAGCCTCTGATGTAATATTTGTGCACGTGCGTAAATTATTTTAACTGTTCTGAATGCAGAAAAATCCTATTTTTAATTCAGTTGGGATCTGCATCTGTGCAAGCTGGGTTTACAATCATATTCCATGATGCTTTTGGTTTCATTTGTGTATACTCACAGAACTAATCCACAATTCCATCCATCATTCTCACCGAAGGTTTCTAAACTGAGCGAGGGGATGAATGCCCTCTATTACACTAGATTAATGGGATGGAGTGACAGCAGTCTCCACCCCCAACCTACAAGCTTGCGAAGGAGGAAAATGCATCCAGACTGAAGTGGCAGCGATGTTCATTGCTAGAGTCAAACTAGAGACACTAGGAGATTAATCAATGTTTTCTCCAATAGAGTAAATATCAGCTCCAGGAAGGGGGTCTATCTAGTCAGAATCAACAGCACAGAGGGAAAGGGTTTTGCCATTGTTCCAATCTGAATGCCCCTAACATCTACCAATAAAAAATGCTAATTTGGCCCTGAGAGGAGAAAATAATTCTTGAAGTTTCCTCTTTTCTTGCGACTTCACCTATTATAGAAGAACGTGTAGACCTAGGAACCTAGTCTTGTAGTGAATCTGGTGGCTCTCATCAGTATTCTCCCCAAAAAGTGGCACCAGGTGACAGCCCGTTCAACATTTAACCTGCAAGGAGCAGGATTATGACAGCAAGCTCCACCCCAACCTACAGGCATGCATTAGAATACATATGTAGAACCTATGCACATTCATGGATTCCCAGTTGTGCAGAAAGTCATGCACCTGTGTGTCCATGCAGGCTCTGTCCATGCAATCCAAAGAACACAAATAGGTCAAGGACAGAGTAATTCTTCATTCATTCTAGTTCTCAGAATGTCTGAAAAGGCCAGCACTGAGATGAGACTAGGTCCTTGCTGGCACACATGACCTCTTTTCTTTAAATGACTGCCCAAAGCTCTTGACTGAAGGCTTTCATTCTATAGGGGGGGAGTTTTAAATAGTTGCCTGTCTTCTTTTACTTTCCACAATGCCATTTTCTTCCCTATTCCTGCTGCTAACATCTCTCCCATAAGTCACTAAGAAATCTCCTTCACACTCTTACTGATCTTTGGTGAGCATTTGCGAGAGATAGGAGTGGGGAGAGTAGGGTATCTCAACTTGAGAGAATACCCACCATCCCAGGACTAGGGTAACTTGGTTCTTGCACATTCCCAGTGTATTCTATGGCACTAGCAGTGTAATCCTAAACAGCTCCACTCAGAGTCCTACTCAAGTCTACTCAATGGGACTTACTCCCAGGAAAGTGTCTTAGGATTTCACTGAAAGTAAATGGGCTGCAATTGGGGACACATTTAAGAAGCAAAATTTCTAAAAACTAATATCATATTGGGCAGATTTAGCCCCTTATCGCAATTGTTTCTATTAGTTCATGTCTTTACTTTTTCCGTATCAGTGAACAGTTAAGGAAAGAAAACGTTATGCTTTGGGACAATCTGAAAGTGGGAGGAAATAACCAATACTGAGTGTTCTGGCCACCAGCAACAGGGATGCCATGGGAGACCACAATGTACCTCTGATCACTCCTTACTGTATTGCAAGGGCAATATGATTCCTTTTAACTTACACACACACACACACACACACCAAGAGGAGGGTTGAAGGGAGGCCAGGGGATTCAAGAAGGAAGAAATACATAAAGACGGATCTAATATATAACATTGATCCCCTTTTCTACCTTCTCCATTGAAGAGAAAGGCAGGAGAAGCTGCTGACAATGCTGGACTGCTTCATCTTGGAAAGTACCGGAGCTAAGTAGCTGCTGAGACTGCAGTTCTTATAATCATTGGTTCCATTACAAAATTTATGCAGCAATTGGTCAAATAATTCAACTATTCTAGGTTCAAAATTTGAAGTACTTTGGAGAAGATTTAAAAAATATTTTAGCACAAATTATAGAATTTTCTCCTCTTCCTCTGTAAGGAAGAGACAGAATATTCATTCACTCCTTGAGCTGATACAGAGCTCAAATTGATAAGTCTCCTCTATGAGGTTATACAATTTGAGATGAGGTATGGTTTTCATACAGAGGCTTTGAATAAGAGGATTCTCACATAAAACTGAACTGGTAGGAGAAAAATATAACAATTCAAATAGTGACTGTATTACCCACTCCTCAGAACACCTTTTTTATATATTGCCTCTCTAGTTTGCTCCCAGCAATATTTAAATCCTGTGTGGTATCTAGATAAAAGGAACCTCACACTAATTTGGAAAATATCAAAAGAGGAGACACTCACAAATTATTTATAGAAATATACACCTTTTTCCTATGGCTGTTACCAACACAGAATAAGAACCCTGGCTGGAACAACCTAAAATTATTTGTAAATACGATTATTTTTAATAACTAATCTAAAATCATTTCTAAATAGTTTTCATGGTTATACATCACCAAAAGCACATTCTAAAGTAGCTACAATATTGTACAAGGTGATAATAATAAAATAGACAATTAAAAATACAGTAAACCGTGTCCATGTGCTAAACAGTGCAGCCCAAGTGTACAGATTCTGAGAGGGAATTCAAAGGTGAAAGTTTTGGGTTATATTAGAATACATTAGACTGTGTGGGACAGAAAGTCAATTTTTGTTATAGATGGCGCTATTTCATTAAACCAATTTCATTGGAGCAATTCTCTTACACTACACTGAGCTTTGGTTGTTCAAGGATCATAACTACTATAGCATTCACACCACAAAAACACCTTGGTTTGCACTTCTGCGTCCTGCAAAAAACAAAACAAATACAAGAAATGTGACAGAACTGGAATAAGTGTGCTATTTCAAGTCCCAGTTATGGGTTTACTCTTGGTCGCAGAACTGTTTGTGGATATATGTGCCATACTGAAGTTTTGTACAGAGCAGCAGTCTGTCAGTCGTTCCACCAATAAAGGCTGCAGTTCCCAAAACACATAGACATGATACTGTACATAGAAACATATAAAGCCCCACTAGATGGAATCTATTTGCACAGATTAATTAAAGACACAACCTAGCAATCTATCTACCAGGACTGATGTACACTGGATTATTTATGCATTGTTTCTGTGCAGTATTTGCTTTTGTGAATCAAAACCTCTGACAAAACCAACTGCTGATTGTACATACACAAATCTTGAATGTGGGTACTGAATGTGCAATTTTGAGCTGTTTTACCTCCTTTCTAAAGAAATTTTATGTACACAAGGAGTCCAACGTTATTGTCATTATTGTGGTTAGTAAAATTGTTCATTATTCTGTGTAAATGCATCCTCTAAGGTTTGCCACAAAATTTCCTAACTGCTTTAACTTTTTCAGGCCTTTTCACTTACAGTCAAAAAATGTTGGTTCATGTAAAACATTGCCCCCATAAATTAATGTAGAAAGATTCTTGTGGATGTGAACATGTGAAAATATTTTATCAGAATGAGTTATAAACATAATTTGCTTGAAGATGAAACAGAATCAAATCTACCCAAGAATCTGACCCAACAAACTTGTAAATGTCCAGTTACAACAACGTGCAGTGAAATAGGTATATGAATGGGATTCATTTCAAGAGCTATCTCGTGGACTGAAAATATCAGGCCCAAAAAGACTGTTTGTTAACTGCCACTATGCTTGGCCAGCATCAGGAACAAGTCACTCGGGTTTCTCCTTTCGGAGAACAGAACTTTTAAAAAAAAGATACAGGAGCCAATTAGAATACGCATTTGTAACCCATGGAACCTGTTTGTGCTGCTTTCAAATGATCTGTAAATAATCTGTCAGCCAAAAGTTATAAAAGAGGAGCACTGCTGTGTGTATGTGTGACACTCCACAGTGATTGTGTAGTGGCAGTACAGGCGCTGTATGAAAGAATCCTCATACATTTCCTTCTGGGTGTCTCAAGCCTTTTCATAAACTGACAGGCCTGAAAACCAATCTACTGTACAAAAACTTTGCATTATCTGTGTTACAGTTAACACTGAATGAACAACTTCTCTACATGCTCATTATCTCCTCTTTCATTATGTCAGGCATGTCACTTTAAGAGTTGTCCTTATGTGAACACTGACTGAGAGTTTGTCATGTGCCACTTTGACAAGCAAACTATAGTAAGTAATTTAAATAATTGCATCAGTGAAGTATCTCATAAGATACCAGTCCCAGTACCAAGAACAGCAGCAGCAGAAACAGAAAGGATTATTACAGCACTTGTCATTCCTACATCGCCACTGTTTGGTGGAGGGGGTCCGCTGTCAATGCTGCCGCCATAGCCTTCAGTTAGACAATATGGAGGGGCCCAGCCATAGTTACAATGACAGTTTTTAAGAGAGTTACATACTCCTCTGTTGTGGCATTTTGTTTGATTACAATCATAGTTCAGGAGGGACACCTTGATACATTCCCTGTTAATACATATCATGTCACTGCCGCAATGTGTGCCATCTTTCACTGCTCCAATATCAGCCGTGCCACTGTGGTAAGCTGTACCCCAGCACACGTTTGAATTCAGATGCGTCTGAATTACACTGCTGCGCTCATTCAAATCAGGAACTTCATTAATGTTAATACACTGAATTTTGCCACACAAAATATTACTATTTTCACATTTCTTATAAACATTAGAACGAACAATTCCACAATTGCCAAAGCGGTCGCCTCGAGTATTGACTTCTCTGAAGCAACCTAATGGGGCAACTGTCGCTTGCTTGCCAAAGATCATTTTGCACAGGTTGTTGTGAGTGGAGCATTCCCCCTGATAGCAGAAAGCATCGTCCTGGCATGGAGCACCATCCTGTAAGTAAACATCTTCAGGACACCACTCAGAAATTCCAGTGCAGTACTCCGGAAGATCACAGATGCTACTCCTTTTCCTACAGACTGTTCCAGTTGGGAGAAACTGACAGTTCGCACAGCATGCTCCGACAGCACAAATGGCTCCTGAATGCAACATGCAATTGGGTTGGCAACACACATCCGATTTACAATGATGCGGTGAGCCACAGTCGCATTGTTCTCCACTGTCTACCACTTTGTTCCCACAGTTTGTGAGTTCAAACAGTTTCTCATGTTCCGGTGGAATTAGCAGACATTGTTTCCTTCCACTATTCATCAGAAGAGAATAACTGTTGTAACTGCAATTGCTAAACTTACTTGTGATGCTCTGTGATGTAGTCATAATGCAAGAACGCTGCTTACAAGTACAGTATTTCTCATCGTGTTGCATACCCAGATTATGGCCCAACTGATGAGCAAAAGTTATAGAGAATGAGAACAAACTAGGAGTAATAAATGCCTCAACAGCAGATGCCCAAAGGGGATCACACACTGTTCCTACAAACGATAACCCGAGTTCAACTCCAAAATGCTTATATACAAATAAGTGGCCAACATCATGCCTTAGATGTTGAATGAGTGTCATTTTCCTCCAAGTATTGAAAACGTCAAGCAATTCATCTAAACTTTCAGGAATTTCTATGAGGTTCCTTTGAGACCAAATCTCCAGTCCAACCACGGCCACACGAACACCGAGGGCCTTGTATAATGAATCTGCAATATGAACGGCATCCAGCACCTGCGTAACAACCACCGTTTCATTCCTGCCAAACTGGACGTATCGTTCATGTTCCACCACAACTGCCACTTTGGCATACCTGGTGTGCGACCACCAGACTCCTCCAGGAGAGATTTTAGCTGCGACCGCCTCTGTGTTTTGGGTCCCAGACACGGGGCGATTTTGCTCTTCTTCCGTCAGCCCGCACCCCATGAGCAGGGCGCTCTCCTTTTCTTCCCAGCGATACACCACGTGCTGAAAGGTGGACGACGCCGGGACAGGTTCAATTTCGTAGATCTCCCTGCCCACCTGCAGGAGACCCCGCAGTCCCCCGGAGCAAGAGCTGAGGGCGACCAGCGAGGAAGGCCTGCCTTGGACCAGGCCATGGTAGAAGCAGTCCGCCCGGACGAAAGGGTAGTCCACCTGCAGGCCCCCCTCCTGGCTGTAGGTGAAGACCGGGAAGTGCTTAGGGATGAAGCCCCTCTTCTGCCGGAGGTGCACCAGCAGGCTCTTCCCCTCGAGCTCCAGCAGGTAGGTCAGGTCCTGGGCCGCCCGCCCCCGCCGCAGCGCCACCCTCTTGGGGACCACCACTTCGTAGGAGACCAACCGGAAGCCCTGCAGAGGCGTCTGGCAAGCGGCCTGGCTCAGGAAGAGCCCCCAAGCCAGCGCCAGCCACGGCCAGCCTCCGCCCGCCCCCTCCGCCCCCATGGCTCCCCCAGGGGCCCAGGGGCACAAGGGCGCCGCCTCACGGCGGGAGGCGGCCACAGCAGCCGCCACGCCAGCCGCCGACCAGGACGGGGCGGTGCCCGCTCGCGCCGCCAATAACCGGCTTTTCTCCCGTGGAACGGGGGGGGGGGGCAACGGAGCGACGCGGGAAAGCCGCGGGGGCGGGGCTTAGAGGGACTGGAAACCCGCCCCCTCCCCCAGGCGAGAAGGGGCGAAGAGCTGGGCGCGCTGAGCTGCGCTGGGAGTAGTCGGGGGGGGGGGAGGAGGAGGGCGGCGGGTTTGAAACGGAGCGGAGACGCCGACCGTTATGCCCCATCCGTCCAGGGGCACCTTGACGACTAGCAAAAGTCACTGCAGCATAAATTTTCCTACCTCATGAGATGCGCTGAAGTGTAAATCCGTCAGACCCATGTAGACAGGGCCGGCGCTGCCATTAGGCGAACGAGGCGGCCGCCTAGGGCGCAGGCCTCAGAGGGGCGAAGAACTGGCACAGCTTTAAACAGATTAGTTTCTTGAAAATATTTCAACTGACCATTTATATCTATCTATCTATCTATCTATCTATCTATCTATCTATCTATCTATCTATCTTATATATATAAAAAATCTATTTATATCTATTTATATATAAATTATATATATAAATTATAAATTAAACTAAATATATAAATATAAACTGACCATTTTTATATCTATCTATCTATCTATCTATCTATCTCTATTTATCAATAGATAGATAGATAGATCTCTATTTATCAATAGATAGATAGATAGATAGATAGATCTCTATTTATCAATAGATAGATAGATAGATAGATAGATAGATAGATAGATAGATCTCTTTATCAATAGATAGATAGATAGATAGATAGATAGATAGATCTCTTTATCAATAGATAGATAGATAGATAGATAGATAGATTTTAAGGTAAGTACCACAACAGTGCTATGGAATATAAATAATTATAACATCTTATAAAGAGTTTTGTAGGAATGCATCAGGATTTTATTTTATTTTATACAAGACATCTGTTTTTGGAAATGGGTTAGCTATGGGCGGGGCACAAGTAGTTAGCCTTGCCTAGGGCGCAAAAAAGACTGGCACCGGCCCTGAATGTGTATTTACAATAGAAAGTGTGTGTGTGTGTTTTGTGGGGGGGACACTACAAAGCGAGGTCCCGTTCAAACACTTGAACACATGAAGCTGCCTCATACTGAATCAGACCCTTTGGTCCATCGAAGTCAGTATTGTCTACTCAGACGGGCAGCGGCTCTCCAGGTTCTCAGGCTGGGGTCCTTCCCCTCACCTACTTGCCTGGTTCCTTTAACTGGAGATGCCGGGGGTTGAACTTGGGACCTTCTGCATGCCAAGCAGATGCTCTACCACTGAGCCACAGCCCGTCCCCAAACAGCAATCAGTTCAATCGCAGTGGATAGGAGGCACTCCCAACCCAGCGCAGGATTGAGATAGGCAGATAAAAGAGGAAGTTAAAGTGGCAAACTTATTTTAGAGGCACAGGGACCCCACAGAACAAAAAGGATGCACATTTAACCCTCCACCCCTGCGTGCATACCTAGAGCTCTCCTTTGCTCCATCTCTCACTCAAACACTATAGTCATTTATGCAGGGGAAATTTGTGTTTGGTTTGCTGCACAGTTTTCTACTCAGAATTCTCAAACATATGCATGAGGGATCCCCCCAATTCCAGGAGTACCTTGTGATTAATTAGGCATCCCCAGTGAATCATGGAGCTTCTGATTCCGTCCCCCTGAAAATGCAGCCTTGTTGCACATTACTTGGAGGGGGTGGGTCAGCTCTTAAAGGGACTACGTATGCTTTTGCTGGGTATTCCTACCCACCTTTCTTCAACAGCTCCCTGCCGGGAGCTGCCTTCCAACCTTTGCAGCCTCTCTTCGGTGTCTTCCTGCACATTTCATGACGGTTTAACTCCCTCTTTTGTGCTTTGCTTTGAGGGAAGGGGTTGGATGGCAGGGACAGACACGTGTGAGAGAGAAGCCGAAATGGGCGTGGGGAGAGAAACGATATGCATGGAAATGGGATGAATTTGCGTTGCTCTTGCCTCGAAGCAGAATTTAAATTCATTCTAAAACAGGATCCTGCGAGGGAAGAATGAGGCCATAGCGAAGTCATGTCTGAAGGTCGGTAAAATCACGAATAATGCAAAGGAAGCCTCGACGCAGTTCAGCAGGGACTGTACCCCTGCATAAATTACCTATGTCTGCTTTTGTTTGCCATTCGGAATGCCCACCCCAGTGGGAAATTTAGCAGGTGCGGCTTCAGTGACACCACTTGTATGGTGCAGTTCCTACAGATCCGAAGTGGCCTCCTTCTCCAGCGCCCAGCAGTCCTATCAGGACTACGTGGCACGCCGAAGGCTAGAACTGGTGGGAAAGCCATGGCAATTTCAATGGATGGGAGATTGGTCCCATGAGAAGACAAAAGGCGGATTTATCTTAAGTGGCTGCTCTCCAAAGACTTTTCTGCGCTGTAATGAATAAATTCATTGGCTTTGGCAGTGACTTTCAATCCTGTTAGCTAGCCTACTGAAAAACGTGCAACGGTCCCGGATCCTCCCTCCTTGGACAATATGTTCAAAGATGTTTAAATAAAAAAACCAGTCCGACCAGGATATCACACAGCATGGACAAACATGCAAGGAATAACCAAGCTTAGAGGGTCATTATGTTTTTGAGCAATAGGACAGAGACTAATTGAATTTAGATTTATGTAAGTTTGGAATTAATATCAATTTTCCTGAATTTTAGAAAACATGGGCCTTTTATGCACGGTTTGTCTCTGCTAGATTTAATGCTCTATAACTGCACAGTATTTGCAGTCGAATTCTCAAAACACTATGGACAGGGGCTTTTTGCCCTGAAGAAATTCCAGGAGTACCTGGTCATCAATTATGCATCCACAGTGAAAATGCAGAACTTTTGAAGCACACGTGAGTCCCTCCCCTCTGAAAACACTGCTTTGTAATTGGCTGTAGTGTTGTTGTTTTTTAAATTCGTCACCAGGCCCCCAGCCCCCAGTAGGTTTTGTAATTGGCTGTTGGGTATTTAAAAATATGTCACCAACCCTGCAAGATTCTTTTGTTTGATCTGAACTGAGTGGCCATTTTACAGCCAAACAGAGAAAGGTCTGGACAACCCAGTTTCTGTGTAACTCAATTCACTGCAAGGCCATATGTGATATTCACCATCCCATCTAGTCTTACACTCACACACACAAAAGGTTTTCATATCTGTTCCATCCTGCCAGCTCTGTTCCATCCTGCCAAGGACTGAAACTGACCCACATTCGCTGTGAACCTGACCAAATAAGTAGCCCCATGGGCCATTTATGCTTTGAAGGGTTTGCCGCTCTGCAAATGCAGTTTTCTGATCCAAATCTTAAAAACCCCATGTGTGGGGGCTTATTGCCCCAAAGAAATCCCAGGTGTAGGAGGAGTAAATTACATCAATGAAGAAACCTAGCAAAAATGTGGACCGTCAGAGACCGTGCCAAGAGGCGCTGACTGCCGGCAGTTTGTGAGCTCAGTGCCCCTTGTCTGCCCCATAAACATCAGAGAGGTTGCCTATGAGACAGTGGTGGCGTTTTATCACTAAATATTAATAAATCAAACGTTATACAATTAAAATAGAATGATAAAACAAAAAAACCCGCTGCGGCTCCCCGCTGGAGACTTCCTGCCCCATGGCCGCTGCCTCACCAGCCTGCCCATATGTTACCAGCCCTCTCCCACCACCCACCAGCGGGATTCTTTCATTTGATCATTCCTGGTGCTGAAACTGACCAGAGAGGCTGGCTATTGGGGAGTGGGAGGGAAGCCGGCTCCTTTCCTGAGATCTTTACACCACTGGCAAAAATGGCTTCTCTTGGATGAGGGCAGGACAAGCGAGAATGGGTGGGGGAAGAGAAACCCCAAAGTTCCTGAATATTAAAATTAATCGGCACTAAAAAATTGTTTGAAAATACAAACATCACAGTCATGAACCAGCTATATAGTTAAACATTTACAGTGCAATCCTATACCGAGTTACTCCAGTCTATGCCCACTGAAATCAATAGGCTTAGACTAGAGTAAGTCGGCACAGGATTGCACTGTAAGTAATCTCTGTTTCAATGAGATTTTAAAACATGATTAAATATTCCATTGTAATCAATTGTAAAAATGATTATTACATTTTATTTAAAATATTGTTCTAGTGTTGATCACAATAGAAAAATCATAGAATCAGAGTTGGAAAGGGCCATACAGGCCATCTAGTCAAACCCCCTGTTTAATGCAGGATCAGCCTAAAGCATCCCCGACGAGCACTTGTCCAGCCTCTGCTTAATAGGTAAGCTATTAATGAATATGTAATCTTTTTTCCTCAGGGAGGCAGAAAGGTTCTGCTGTCTCTTTTACAGAAGTCAGACTTCTTTGTTTCCTGCAAAACTAGGCACATCATACTTTTCATGCCCCATGTACGCAAAGCCTTTCTTCCATGCATGATTATCTGCTGATCACATGCATAGGACCATAGATACCATGCAGCAAATTATTTCACATCAGGCAGCATTTACTTTTAAAAGACAGACAGTATTTATTTGACTTCAGACCGCACTTTTAGTAATTAAATGACATGGCGTCACCCCCTAGCCCAGCCAAACAGGGCAGGGCAACTGTGTCAGCATCTAGAGAGAACTCCCAGTACAATACAAGAGTAACTATAAAACGGAACTGAAGGGTAACTATAAAACAGAACTGGGGGCATGTGGTGTAGGTTTGGCAATGAAAATTTGTGTAATGAAGAAAAATGATCTCCATTCTGTAACAGCAATTCACAAAATGTACAGCCATCTGAGAAACAGAACAGGCGCCACTGTTTTATGGATTATATTTCTGAAATTGCAATGTAACTACTTCATCTCAGTCCTCTTATCCCATTACACTTGAGTATGAATGCTAGAATGAGTTGAGAATTTTCTATTTCAGCTAACAATTTGATGTTCTCAAATGTTAGAGGTAAGAATAACGCAAAAGTTTCTTCAAATGCCTTTGTAGCTTATTTGGAAAAAATGACTCATGTTGCTGTAGGCACAGAAAGATGACACTGGGCAATTCTGAAATATCCAAGTAGGAAACCAAGTATCATTTTTAAAAAAATATATAAATCTCTATAATAAAATTCTTATTGAGCTTGGATTAAAAACTGGCTACTGGTAAAAAAAAATGATTGCAATTATTTCATTTCGAACTTGTACAATACAGATTTCATAGTGCACAGATGGCAAAAGACACTGGAATCTCGTTTAAGACATTTTGTTTTAAACTCTCAAGAGTCCGTGCTCTTCTGAGATGTCTTTTCACAAAGAATCTAACTGATAACTATTAAATGGAAATTGCAAACTGGCTTCTGCTAAAGATACCTTATCCACTGATACTTAAAAAGGTAAAGGTCCCCTGTGCAAGCACCGAGTCATTCCTGACCCATTGGGTGACGTCACATCCTGACATTTCCAAGGCAGACTTTGTTTGCTGGGTGGTTTGCCAGTGCCTTCCCCAACCACTGATACTTAGGGGGTTAATTAAGCTTGTTTTTAGGAAATAAGTCGATACAGGGTAACTAGCTGGGCATGGTCCACTAAGACACAGACAGTTTTGCTCTCCTTTAAGTCCTGCTGGCGGTGCAAAAGAGCTGTGCCTGGCTGCCTTTCTTGGATCCCTTCCCACAAGGACAGGCACTCACTCTAGAGGCCTCTGTAATATCATAGGAGTCTGGGAAATTTTTCATTTCCTGGTCAGAGAAGCACCACAGAAGGCAGTGGATCATTGCTCTGACACGACAGCTACATTCTGTTGCCTCCAAAAACTTTTGTCTGTGGGAAATTTTAGAGACATTTCAGGGGTCTTTTATGGCAATTTCCCATTCCTGGAGGGAGCAGATGAGAAGTCTGTTCCCAACCGTGAGACTTCTGTGGGTGGGCATGGGACTCATCAGATGCCCAGCCATGCCAACCCTTGATGATACCCCTGCCACCAAAAATAAATCTAGGTATTTAGTACAGCTAAACAGGTAGGCAAAAGGACAAGGCAGGAAATACATTTTCACAAAAATAATTTATTCCCGCTCCTTCTAACAATTAAACAAGATACCATTTACAAACTGGAGATACTGTACAAAGTGAATGTTTTCAGGGCTGGCAGTTGCCACTAGAGCTATGATATGACATGTTGATTCCTCAGTTATACAGCATTTCAGAAGGGGAAAAACAGAAAGAGCTCCAAACAGCACAACATTTATAAAATGATGGCAGATGGTTTACTTTTTATTACCAGGCACCGCAGCTAAATAGTTAATGGCTGCTGAAAGCAGTTAAATTTAAACTATGTTCTGGACACAATCTCTTCCATACCTGAAACATAATATTTTGCTGATAAACAGAAAATATCTGAAGTCCCCAGAATACTACAGCAACCCAACTGAGTTCATCCACTGGTTACTGACTTCTATTCACCAATATAAATACTATCCATTAGATGAACAATAAGAGTAGCATAATACCTCCTCCTTCCTAATTTTGCCTCTTTTATGAGTCTAATTTGAGGGGGGTGGCAAAATCAGGAAGAAAACAAAATTTCAAGTTCAGAAAAATGTACTCAGGTTGCTTCAGCCACCCCTCGTTATTAAAAAATGAATACAAAGCTTTTTATTTGACATCATGGACTCATAACCCAGTATTATTAGAAAGAAGAGTGAATGTTCAAGGTATATATATTGCATATTACAGAAAGGTAAATGGGAATATGAAATTTTAGCCTGAGTTTGAAATCCAAATATAGTGATTTTACAAAGCAGTTATGAAAACTTTCTTATCTACAGATGACATCTTCCTTCAGTATCAAAATACAGTTTGCACCTTTCTCCATATAAGCGCAACAGGTAAGGTTGCTCTTCTCGTTTTAATGGCACATCTAGTAGAAGCATTTTTTCTTCTTCATCTTATACCAAGATCTATGCTTTATGAAAAAGGAGAATTTTTTAGTCAAAGAAAAGCCACCTATCCCTGGCTTAGAAAATAATGGACTTTGAAAATGGAAAAGGTAAATAATTAGCTCTGAACATTAAAAATTGCAAGAGGATGTGCCCTTTACTCCTGTATGCTGCAAACTGTTTGATATCAGTTTTCTGAATATTTAGTTCAGGGTAAACACTTTCATTCAAAAGAGAAAACACAGTTTCACATGTTTAAACCTTTAAATGTTGCAGTCCTCAAGGCAGTGTTCAGACTGCAGAGGGAAGAAATATCGTTTACTTGTTTCTTCCTTGTACGTTGGAGTGTCACTGTACCACCCCTCATTGCAACCTCATCCTTTTCTCCGGCGGACCTTTGGTGCTGGTGCTCTGCTGAGTGATCTTGGCAGTCTCTTTCTCCTCTTGCTTGACAGCCTCAGGGGCTGGCTCAGGCTCCTTTTTGATCTGATCCACTGGTGAAATAAAATATGCACAATTTAATCCAAAACACTTAAATGAAAGAACGACGTTGAACTGCAGCAGGAAGCTCCCAGGACCACATTGCTTCTTGTTCCACTTTTGCAGGAACAGGACAATTACCCAATCAAACACTACAAGGGATGCCCCTACCCCAGGGAAAGCAACTCTGAGTTTCCCAAATTTGCATGCACCCTGGCGTCACTCGAAAGGTCAGTGAAACAATACAAGACTTCCATGACTCAAAAGTCCCATGAACTGCTATTATTCAGTTGCCCTACCAATGAATCATGACTTCTTGCAACCAGGACATTTGTAAGAATTCACAATTCTGGGTTGTTGTTTTTTGTTTTCCCTTTGGGAATTCTTTGAAATCCTACTTTAGGGAATATGTACATAGAAAGACTTTGGTTAGGCGTGAGCTTGATGCTAGTAGTGGCAACCTTCCCAGCAAAAACACGATCTCTGGATCTGGCCCCTTAAAAAAAAAAAAAACACGACCAAATTCTCACCTGGGACGGGTTTTTCTCCAGGCTTTTGCTGTGGGAAAAAATGGGGGGGGGGAGTCATGAATCAGAACAACATGACCTGGCTTTGACATACTCTTTGTAAACCGATCTTTATATTTACAAATGCCCTGTACAGAGAACCCGGACAAAACTGGGAATGGGCTCTCACACCTCTGTGATGTGTGCCACCTCTCTAATAACTACTCAAACAGGAATACCATTGTAGTCACAGACAGAAAAGCTTCCTACTGTTCCATCACAGCTGAGAAGAAACTAGCCACTGCATCCTTGTTAGGCAAAATTCTCTTTCCCTTTACATATACGATATTAAATGAAGCCATTAATGAATGCATAGGTAGGAACTGCTACTTGATTAATGCCAGTGTCTTCATGATCACATAGTCTTTCTCTCCCACAAAGGAGTTGAGGGTTCTGTCATAAATCAACCACAGCACAGACCAACAGTAGCATGTTAAGGCCAGGATTGAAGATACAGTATAATTCACAGGTCTGCATCACGACACTCAGAAAGATGAATGGGAAAAGCTACTGCATAGCTATAGGCTTATGCAAATGTTTTCACTTCCACTGAACTCACATAGGAGATGTTTCCAGTAAGGCTTCCCATTTTTTAATAGTGGAAAGTTAATCCATTGTCCATATTCACAATAAAAAAAATCGCAACTAAGTGATTTACCATCATAATTTACCAAGGTTAAAATATATTCTTAGAGAACAAGTGTAATCTTAGCTGAATGTTCTACCCTTTAGAACATGGGTACTTCTGGCCCATGCCTTGATGAGTCTTCCCTCCACGGCAGGAAGGAGGGAAGCAGGGGTGAACTGTGAGGCTACCTTTATTAAGCTCTACCACCTTTATTAAGACCCCCCCCCCGCACACCCACCTGAAAATGAATACAATTTAACCTAATACCTGCACAAATTTAGGAGGAAACTTTTGTCTTAGATCAAGAAGTAATGCATCCACACGTTGCTTCTGGAAAATAGAGCTTGGTTCTTCTTTCTTCTTGGCTTTGGGTTTGGTTTTATCTGAAAATGGAAACTGAGGTAATAATGAAGCATCCCATCAAATCATACTTTTTTTTTCTTTCATCCATCCTTAACTCACTCATGGATTCAGCTTCTCATATTCCCCACTTTTAACTGTGCAGTGTTTTTCCTTAATATTTTTTACAGTAGTTAGCTTTTATTTTCACATTTTTCTACCAATTTTCCACTAATAACTTTAGGTTTTCTATGGAGATAAGACCCCCCCCATTCAAATATACTCCCAACTTCCCACTGATTAAACATACAGGGATGCTAAATCAAAACCATCATTTGGCTTCTCTTTGGTATCAACCCATTTCATAGTGTGGAATGAAGAAAGATTGTTTTGCCCTTGCTGTCCCTACCCACAAGCTTAAGGTCTGAAAACAATCCCACTAATCAAAACCAGGAGCCCACTCCAACTCTATGTTGACTCAGAACACGTACGGAATACTTTACCTCTTCTTGGCTGTTTAAAAAAACAACAGAATAAACACATTTCAGCACAAACCAAGCCTTACCTTAGAATGCATGCTGATGAAAAAGGGGAGAGTGATTTTAAAGCCCAAACTCCTTAGAAACCCTACCTCTTTCTTCTTGATCTTTGAAATGCCACCAATAGCCTTTGGACGGGTGATAGCGACAGTAGGACAAGGCTTCCTCAAAAGCTGACTGGATTCCATGTACTGCAGTGAGCTTTTATAAAATATAGGTAAAAAAATGTATCATCTCACTTGCACTACCATATGTTAGCCATACAAAATAAAGCACACAACATAAAATCCCACATATATTCAGCACAATATGTTGGGCTAGTTCAGATTGTAGAATCTTCCTTTGGCTTCTTATACCAAAACTATGCCAGAAGCCCTGCCAATCAATGAAGCAAAAGGGATGGAGACATAAAAGATGAGGGAAATAC
Source organism: Euleptes europaea (assembly GCF_029931775.1). Classification (NCBI taxonomy): domain Eukaryota; kingdom Metazoa; phylum Chordata; class Lepidosauria; order Squamata; family Sphaerodactylidae; genus Euleptes; species Euleptes europaea. The sequence goes on along the minus strand of NC_079317.1, from coordinate 55,473,010 downwards.
TACTTGTTAGTACACATATTTAAATGCTGCATTTTAGGCGTGCTAGGACTGAGTCTTGGCAAATATTAAGCACCATTCAGGTCAATCTCACCTTTAATATAAAAATAATATACTATGTAACAGTTAATAATTCAAAGATCAGCTTAATCTCCTTTTTCTCTCTTGCTCACTGGTGCTTGTACATTTTCCAGAAAAGATTAAAGAAGGATAGCCTTGAGGGGGGATTAAGCAACCAGGGAACAAACCAAGTACTGCTCAGACAACTCTTAATATCATTAAAAAGATGACAGAAACTCACCACTCTAGAGTTTACAACTGATCCCAAGTCAGGTGCCTGATAAATCACTCCAGCAATAATGTAATAATCAGCCAATGGAATAACTGTAAAAGAGAAGCCCAGAGCACTGGATATAAAATGGGTGGTGGTTAAACTTACAATTCAAAGATCAGTAGCTGCAAGTTTATTCATCTTTCATGGTGTTTTCAAGTCCATCTTCCAAACAGAGCAAAATACAGACAATGTGTTCTCTTTATGTTTTGTATATAGACAAGCGGAAAACCACAAGAACTCATGAGGGCCATTTCATTTCCCCAGTATCCCCTTTCCTCCTGGAAGCACACATATACCCTCCCTCTTTCTCTGCTTCTATCTTCCCACTCACCAACCAAACTTTCTTCTACCTGTCCCCCTCACTCTTCAGCTTAATTTATTATTTCTTTCATGGATTTATTGATTAGATTTATATCCTGCCCTCTTCCCAATGGGTACCCAAAGCAACATCATTCTCCTCTACTCCCTTTTATCCTCACAACAACACTGTGAAGTAGGCTGAGAGAGAGAGAGTGGCTCAAGGTCACCCAGCAAGCTTCCATGCCAGAGTAGGGATTTGAACCTGGGTCTCCCAGATCCTAGGCCAACTCTCTAACCACAACACCACGCTGACTCTAATTTCCTTCCTTCCCTCCCCCGGCAGTCTTTCCCTGGCCAAGCTGCAAAAGACGAGGAGTAGCAGTGCAGAAGGACCCCAGAGTAATGGTACCGTAAGCTGCCAAGTCATTCAAGAGAGCTACCCATGTTTATTCGCTGATGCAGTCATCAACTAAGGTGACCAAGACTGCTTCAATACCCAATACCCAAACCAAGTCTGCAACTGAACTGAAAAAGGATATAGATAAATCTTTCACTCCAAAAACAAAAAACCTGGGAGATGAGAAGCCACCAAATGTCACCTTGTCCAAGAACAGAATTTTTAACACTGGCTGATAGTTGTTAGATCAGAGGAATCAAAGGGGAATTTTTTTCAGCAGTAGCTGTTTTATAGCATCTTGAAGTGGGATAGGGACCATGCCCTCCCTACAAAGGCATTTGCTACCTTTGTCCTCAAGTTGGCCAGCGCACCCACTCCCCACTATCAAGACCCAAGAAGGAAGACTTCCGGTAGTGAGCTGATCCGAGTGCCATGTCCCCCGAGATCTCTCGAGGGAACCAAGAGGCGTTCTGAGCCGGGGGGCCCTTTAAAAGCCCCGATTCCGATCCTAAATGGTGGATCGGAAAGCAGGCAACCCCCTGCTGCCAAAGAAGAGCGGTATGACTCCCACCCCCCTCCCACAAGAGCAACTTGTTGCGGAGGAGGGTCGGACGAAGTCCCGCCGGCTGAGGAGGAATTCCATCGCCACAAACGTCTCATGGAAATAGGCTCCAATCTCCTCTATCTTTAACTGAACATTGAACAATCTAACAACAGAGAACCCCGACTTCCAACATCCGAGTAAATTACATGAACACCCTTTGTCTACTAATCCGATTTTGAACGACTGGAATTTCTCAAAATCAGCTAAAGACTCTATACCCCTTCGCCCAGGATTTTAAGTGACCTTCCGACTAAAAAGGCTACTTAATTAAACTATAAACTGAACTAGCAGGCAAACAAAACAATCGGAAAGAACTGAGTGGCATAAATAGCTACCAATCGGCAGCTGCGGCGTAGAAGGGGGGAGGAGAAATCCTTCACTTTCGATACTCCATTCCTTTACCTTAGGAGAGTCCTCCAGCCACATTTTCATTAAGGAAGTGGTCTTTCTAAGAAGACAGGAAATCATAGTGGGGCCGGATATGCCCCACTCAGTGTAGCAGCAAAATAAATCCTAACCTCTTTAACCATAGAGTGGGAGCAACGGAAAGTCCACTGCCTTACAACTCCTTGTACACTTCCTGGAATAAGTTTTAAAGCCGAGCCAGAGCCTTTTAACAACTTAGTAGCTTTCTTGCACGGAGCTGCCTGCTTATATTAAACTTACTAGTCTGGAAAATACAAAAGCCACAGACAATCATGGAAAGTAATCATCAAAAGATACAAGAAATGTTGGCCACGCAAACGGAATTATTAAAGAAGAAGTTTGAACAGGTTTCTATACAACAAGAACAATCAGCTATACAAATGACTTTAGTTATCACTCAAAAATCTGATGGCATAATAAACAAGATCAAGGAAATAAAAGATCAAATTACAGTAATAAAAAATGGCATGAACAAGTTGGAACTCAGTTAAAAACATCACTGGAGAATTGAAAGAAGTTAAAATGGACATGAAATCTCAAGCACAACAAACTGAAGCAATACGACTTCAGGAAGAACGAGTAAAGGACCAACTAGCTGTTTTGGATCTGAAACTGAGAGAATCCAACCTGCGTATACGTAATCTGCCTGAAAGACTAGGGGACACCAGACAGACCATCATAAAATCACTTGCTGATATATTTCATTTAAATGAACAAGAATTAAACCATGCAATAAATAAAATATACAGAATCCCCTTGCCAACTCGAGTACAGAAAACAACAGCCAGAGAGATCTTGATCTCCTTCTTTTACATCAGGATGAAAAACATCATTATGAAAATACACTTGGAGAACCATCTAAGTGTAGATGATACACCGTTAATAATTCTCAAAGACATCCCTCGTCACTTGATTGCAAAGAGAAACATCTATAAAGACCTTACTGAGATATTAAGAAACAAGGGAATAAAATACAGCTGGTTACTACCACAAGGACTTACCTTCACCTACAACAGGTTAAACATGCTGTCAGCTTCTTGGAAGATATTAAAAACTTTTTGTCAAATAATGAGCTGACAGACCCTACTACAGGAATACAAAAAGAAGTATCAACAGCCCAAGGAGCAATGGGTGAAGATTGTTACAGACAAGAGGCCACTTCAAGAAAGCATACAGATGGCAACAGAAACTCCAGACAGAAGAAAAAGTTCAAAAAGAAGGGCTAGGAAAGCCGGAAGAATACCAATTTGACTCTTAATATGGGAAAGGGGGGGGGAGTAGAGGAATAACAATATTAAACTAATTTTTAATTTTGGGGTAAATAACGTTCCTTAAGATCTAATCCATTATAATTTGGCAGAGATGAGTGACTGGAGAAAATTATGTCAATGTGTTTTGTTCTGTCTCTGTTTTTTATTTCTTTAATAATTTCTTCTTTTTTCTCCTTATATTATTAATATTACTTATCAAAATGTATTAAATAAGGGGAAAATATAACATTAAAATAATAACCTATTAGGATTAGAAAATATTAATACAAAGTAGATACCAGATTAATGTAGGGAGGGAGGAAGTCACTGGGGAAGTCAATTATAACTAATTGTATTTAATATGGCATACACCTAATAACTTTTTAATTGTTTATTGATTCAAAGATTGATATATAGGATGTATTGTCAAATGAGATGTATAGTAATTTCTGAAAAACAATATATATGTGTGTGTGTGTGTATATATATATAGGTGTATATATGTGTGTGTGTGTGTGTGTGTGTATGTGTTTGTGTGTGTGTGTGTGTGTGTATATATATATATATATGTATAGGTATATATATATAGGTGTGTATATATATATATAGAAAAGACCCAAGAAGGAGAAGTGTAAAGCACACTAGTTGTAGGTCTTTTGCCACCAACACTCTGGCCACAATTCAAGCAATTTATTTTCCCCAAGCTTCTTAGTAAACAACAGAGATGACTGGGTTCTATTCTGCTGAAGAGAAGCCCAAACATTAGACAAAGGTTATTATTCCATTCCAGAGATCTACTCCTTCAACAGGATTGCCAGTCACATCCACTGAAAAATTCCTAAAAGTTAACAGGAAACTATTTCGATCCAGCAATCAACAGGGCAGATATTTCTAACAGGCCCCTAAGCCTGCAGAGGCTATAAGGAACAGCAAGTCTAAACCCATTCAAGAAATGATCTACCAGGGCAAAGTAATTACAGCAGGTTCCGCCATTCGGAGAACCTCCTTTGAACCAAAGTAGAAAGCCCAAATGAAACCATCACCTGTAGGGTTGCCAACTGCTTGGAGGAAAAGTGTCCCATCCTTTTAATAGAGGCTTAATGGGATGGTATTTACTATATTAATCCTCTATTAAAGGAACAAGGCATTTTTCTCCAGGCCTGTTGGCAACCCTACCCATCTGGTCAATGCTCTAGATACAAAGTGGGACACAGTCATGGTTGTTAAGACAGCCATGAAATCCTGAGCTTAATCACACAAGAAGCCTCAGCGTGGATGTTGAAGTCCACCAGGAATATGCCCTTCCTGTGTTCAGGTGGTTGGGAGGGATAAAGAGCTGTGTTAAATGCTATGGTGATCCCTCTTGTATGACAATATACTTACGCACAGGACTGTACCTTATTTTTAAAAGATAGGAATATTAGAAGGAACATGGTGGAAATCCTTACCTTGAGTTGGGGATTGTCTTTGCTGCTTACGAATGATGAACAAAATAGGCTCTTGTGCATGGAGAAGGATATATTCTATGCCAACCATTTGGCTGAAAGGAGAAAAAAAGATTAACTCAGAAGAGCCAAGGATTACAATCTTATTACAGGCAACAGAGAAACCAACTAAGACCTGTCACTGGCACTGACAACAGGCCTTGAGAAAAATGTCCTGTCGCTTTAACAAAGGTTTAATTAGTTTAAGTGTGGCATAGCTGTTAAGAGTGTCAGAATAGGCTCTGGAAGAACCAGGTTCAAAAACGCAACTCTGCCATGGAAGCCTGCTGGATGACTTTGGGCAAGTCACACTATCATGATCTGTGCGTACCGAGCGAGAGAGAGACTCAGCTGCTGGCGAAACGTCAGGAAAGAAAATACCAAGACCACGGTCACACAGCCCGGATAACCTACAAGAACCAATGAACTCTGACCGTGAAAGCCTTCGACAATATTTAGAGAGAGAGACTGCTTTCCAAAATGTTTGATTGGGGCTTTAATTTTTCTCCTTAGCCCCTTTTACTTATTTAAAAAAAGATAAAGGTCCCCTGTGCAAGCACCGGGTCATTCCTGACCCATGGGGAGACGTCACATCCCGACGTTTTCTAGGCAGACTTTGCGGGGTGGTTTGCCAGTGCCTTCCCCAGTCATCTTCCCTTTACCCCAGCAAGCTGGGTACTCATTTGACCGACCTCGGAAGGATGGAAGGCTGAGTCAACCTTGAGCCGGCTACCTGAAACCGACTTCCATCAGGATCGAACTCAGGTAGTGAGCAGAGCTTTTGACTGCAGTACTGCAGCTTAACACTCTGCGCCACGGGGCTCCTTTACTTATTTTACCTCAGTAAAAATGAGACACCGGAGGCTCTTTCAAGTTAACAACCAAGTAACAGAGATTTATTAAACACTGTACAAAGGATTGACTTGGAGGGAAAACAGTAGGTAGGTAAGGCATAGAACCAGAGCTAGTTTATACGTTTTTCTACAGAGAAGGTATAGATCTTAGATGGCTTAGTTAGTATAGAATTACAATTCTTAAATTAAGAACCCAATTTCAGTTCACATAACTTACAGATGTTCCTATTCAGACTCTACTGCATATATAACAGGGAAGTATGGAGATTATACAATCTCTCTCCCCCACAGACCATGGAGATTGTATGGAGATTGTTCCTCAAATTTCTCTTCCAGTTCTCTCTATAGATCTATTCCACTTTTGTGGCAGTAATCCCTTAAGAAACCCCTGTATCTGGAATATCTCCTTCCCAGAGCCTATTCGCTTTCAGTGACCTGAGAAAGGGTTTTCCTTTATTGGGCGCCGTCAGGGTGATTAATAGGGAGTGACAAGCGCAAAGGCTGAGTGCGTCTAATGTAGATGCGGATGGCTTTTGAGATCCAATGTACGCCACCTCAACTCCCGCTCTGAGCTGGAGTTGGGAGAGAAGGTAGGGAGGACGATCTCCTGTTGTCGGTGGAAAGAAGAGTTTATCTTAGGGATAAATGTAGGGTCCGTCCTAAGAACAACTTTGTCCCTATAGATCACGCACAAGCCTGGTCGGATTGAGAGAGCCCCTAGTTCGGACACTCTGCGCGCCGAAGCGATGGCCGACAGGAAGAGAACCTTCATCCTGAGCCACTTTAGGTCCACTACCCGCAAAGGCTCAAAGGGGGATTTAGTAAGTGCCTTCAGGACCGTCTGGAGCTTCCAAGAAGGGAACTAGTGGACAGTAGGTGAGTAGATGGTCTTCGCAAAGCTATGATAGTCTCAGCGACATCTGATTGGTAGCCCAAGGCTAGTAGCCTTCCCCTCTCAATGACCATACGGTCAGTCTGTACCAGCCCAGGTGGCAAATAGGCCCCTGGAGCAGAAGATCTTGTCTTTTTGGTAGTTTCCAGGGGTCCCGGAAGGACATCTGAAGGAGGGCCGAGTACTATGGCCTCCTGGGCCAGTCCAGAGCTATCAGCAGGACTGTGGCTTTTTGGAGCCGAATGCGTCGAATCACCCTCGGGAGTAGCGGAAGAGGCGGGAAGGCATATAGTAATCCGGGTGGCCAAGGGGCCAGGAGCGCGTCTGTCTTCTCTGCGTTGTGTTGAATGTAACGGGAGAAGAACCTCTCGACTTGCTGGTTTCCCGACAAGGCAAAGAGGTCCACCTCCGGGGAGCCAAGGACCTGTGTCATCTGACAAAAAATGTCTGGATTGAGTTGCCACTCCGCTTCGTCTAGGTGTTGGCAACTCAGCCAATCTGCTTGCACATTTAAGATCCCCTGAAAGTGCTCTGCTGCGATGGAGGCCAGGTTTTTCTCTGCCCAGGTAAGTATCAACATGGCCTCCCTGTGAAGGATGGATGAATGGGAGCCGCCCTGTTTGCTGATGTGAGCTTTTGCTGCCACATTGTCCGTTTGAATCAATAGGTGTCTGTTCAGGAGTTGGGGCTCGAAGTGGAGGAGGGCCTTGTAGATGGCCCTGATTTCCAGGGCGTTGATGTTCATCCTCTTTTCGGAGGAGTCCCAGAGACCCTGGGCCGGCTGCCCCTGAAAGGTCGCTCCCCAGCCCACCAGGCTCGCGTCTGAATCGGGCACCGCAGTCTTTTTTCTCTCCCCCCCCCCGACTCCTTGGTTTGTGACTTGCCGCCGCTGCGGCAGAAAGAGGGTTCTTCCTGGCTTTGGACGGTTGCGACCAGTAAGCCTGGGTCTAGGTCCTCATTAGAGATGTACTCGTCTTTTCGGATCGCTGCCATTTTGTTTTGGCGGGAAAATGCGCCTAGCCTAAGCTTGAGGCGAGGAGCCCACAAAAAACACCGGGGAAGACGAACAGGAGGGGTGGGGGGGAAGGTATTAAACAAGACAAAGACAATTAGTTCTTCTAATAAATTTCTCCTAAGGGTCTAAGGCAGCAGAGAGCTGCAAGAAAAAACACTGCTCACCCTATCAAGGCAGGAAACAGAATGGCAATAAAGGAGAAGGAGGGGTCATTTCCCCTGAGGGAAAGGAAGTGTCAATCTATTTTTGTTCCTGCATCCCTTGTCATGTGAACGGAAATAACGTGATGAAGATGCCCTCCTATCCAGAGCGAGAATAAGCAGAAATAAAGCCCCTGGGAAGTTTCTGGGTAACTGCTTACTAATGAGATCACTGAAATTACTCTCTGGAGAGTATCCTTTTCAATGCAAAAAGTCATAATATTTCTCTAGCCTCATTAGTATATTATTTTCCAAGAAATGTCTTGGTTTATTGTTTATTTGGAAAATGATGAATAATTTTAAAAAGCATAGCATAGCTTCATTATTTGACATTGCTAATGACAAAAGGAAAAGACCCAAATATCTCTGTTGTAGTTACTGGAGGTGTGCACTCTTCACAGAAGCCAACACCCACCATCCTGAAAACAGTGTAATAGATCACTATTATACATGCCTTAAAGTAACTCACTTCAAATGGTCCAAGGTTACCCGTTGCATTTTGACCATTTCGTTGTTGCATGTTCTATCGTAAAATGGGTTACTACGTTCTGAGAAGTAGTCCAATACACTTCCACTGTTTAATATCGGAATCCAGGCGCTATCAACCCAGGAAATTCCCAGGAGATTATCTGGGCAGAAGGAAAGAAAAACCCAGAGTTAATACAAGTAGAGTACAATGGTGACATATTCCCACAAATTAAAAGGCTTTTCCATGTCCATACAATATCTATTGGGATTTAAAAACTAACTGCTGCTAGGTCACTTCGTTAAGATTCTACCAGCCTAAAATATGACAATCACATATAAATACATCTTAACAATACATCAGGCCTGACCACCCTGAATGATACTGCTGAAGCTGGAGGGTGAGAGATTCAAAACAGATAAAAGGAAGTATTTCTTCACACAATGCATAGTTAAATTATAGAACTCCCTGCCCCAGAATGTGATGATGGCTGCCAACTTGGAAGGCTTTAAGAGGAGAGTGGACATGTTCATGGAGGATAGGGCTATCCATGGCTGTATGTGTGTGTAAAGTGCCATCAAGTCGCAGCCGACTTATGGTGACCCCTTTTGGGGTTTTCATGGCAAGAGACTAACAGAGGTGGTTTGCCAGTGCCTTCCTCTGCACAGCAACCCTGGTATTCCTTGGTGGTCTCCCATCCAAATACTAACCAGGGCTGACCATCCATGGCTACTAGTCAAAAATAAATATTAGTCTTGATGCAAACCTTTTCTTTCCAGTATCAGAGGAGCACGCCTATTAAATTTGGTGCTGTGGAACACAGGCAGGATCATGCTGCTGCAGTTGTGTTGTTTGCGAGCTTCCTAGAGGCACCTGGTTGGCCACTGTGTGAACAGACTGCTGGACTTGATTGGCCTTGGTCTGATCCAGCATGGCTTTTCTTATGTTCCTAAACCTAGAGTGATGGCTAACCAATTATAGGGGAAACTGTGTATGTATGAACAGTAAAAGATGAAGTGGTTTGATTAGAGCTATCTAATCAGTTTCAGATGGGCTCAGGGATTATATCATTAATAAGCAGAGTCTCTTGCTCTCCCGCAAATCTTTGTTATGAGAATTTTCTATTCAAGTTCCATCAGGCTTCATGGATGCTTCAAATAACAGAATATTTATAAACAGAATTGTGTAGCAGGTAAGTCATAAAATCACTGAATTATCTCATACATAGAACATACTCTACATCCAGAGAGCACAAATCATAAAGGACATGAAGCAAAGCAAACTGCAGCAATACTCCCAGCAAAATTAAAGGGCCATTATATACCACAGTAGAAATCATACAACTCTCCAAAGTCCTCCAACAAAGGAAATAAAACATCTGCCTTACAGGGTAAAAGGATATCGCACAAGTGTGAAAAAGAATACAGAACCATAATGAATTTGCATGAACATTACTTACAAACCCAGAAATCACATTGTAAGTATTCTAAGATGGATGTCTGAGAGGAAGTTTTGAGCAAACAAATAATGCAAGCTCAGCCACAATATATACAGCTGCATAAAATATGAATATGCTGTTTCAGAAATCTTTTAGAAAGCATACCTAGATGCTTGGGAAGCCATGATTAATGCAGCATAAATAGGTCTATGAATAATGTATATACCGCACCAGTCTCTAATATGCTGGTCTAACTCTTGCATAAAATAGAAGCAGGCAAAGAGCTATTCAAATTATTATGCAAATACTTCTGTTATGTTCTTCCTCTGTTAAAGCTAGTTTTGTTCAATGTAGCAGTTTACCAATCATTTTTTACTATTGGCTAGAACAAAAATGTGTGTTGTTGAAACAAGAACATATAAAGAGCACAGGCTCAATAAGCGTATACACACAGTTTAGTGTTTTATATATATAAGGAAGCCCGGTGAAAAGGCATATGCATAAAGCAAAACAACACATGGGATCTGAAGCAGTGGGAAATATCCACATGTACAGCAAGCAACATAGAACATTGCCATAGGCTGTTTCAGCAAGGAATGGATATACGCACAGTAACAGAGACCAATGTCAGTATAATTTCTTGTGACTATTAATTCTGGTCACTATTTTCATGAGTAGCTATGGGCAATATGACCAAAAAATCTTACTAAAAACAGATTAGAAGCCAAGCCCATGTTTAACATTTAAATAAATAATATAAATATCTGTGCTTGTTATAGGATATGCCAACGTCTAAAATACCTGCCCAGACTTTGTGAATATGGTGTTCTGCTGTTGCTCTCAGTGGAACAGTTGTGCTTCTCTGCTGCTTTCAAAGATTTTCCCATTCAAAATAATTTTTAACTTCATGAAGAAACACAGAACATAGTGTTTCCAATACACAGAAGCAATGGAACACACACAACCTCTTATATAATTTTGTGAGAACAAAAGCAAACCCAAAAGCCCAAACCAAGTGCCAAATGGCTCACTTGATCAGCTGCCCGCCTTTTGTGCTCATCAGAATAAACTAAAGTAGCAGGAAGGAAAACAGAAAGACAGACTAACTCAAGTCACCATGTGGCAATGCTTATAGGCAAGCAGTACAGTATAGTTCTGGATTTTGATCCACATTGGATTTTGAACTCTCCAGCAGCAGCAAAACTTGCCCTTCTTCAGAGTGTTTTAACTTGAACGGTCTCATCTACTAGCACTTGCAAACAATCCCAAGTATTTTCAGTTAGCTGCAATCTAAATCCAATTCAGCTTAACACTGGGCAGCAGCAAACATGCAGCATTCTGAACCCATGCTGATTGAAAAGTATTTTAAACACCTGCTTACTTCTTCACTGCTTTCTTTTCATACTCGCTGAAGTCAAGATTTAAGAAAGGTTCCACAGTTTACTTATACCTCATACTTCCCCAAAGGCTCATGGCAAACAACCCATTTAAAGTTGACCCCAGTGCTAACAGAAGAGGTCTAGGTTTTGATGAGTCTCTATGCTAGAGAAAGGAAGTTTAATAGCTGTAGAGCATGCTCACTGATAATACCTTTATAGTTGTCTTTGTTATCTCATCATGGTGCGTGGATGGCATAGTTAAGAGGGCATTGCTCGATTTACAAATGGTTCCAAGAGAACACGAGAAAGTGGCTCAAGCTACTCCGGTCTTCATAGGTCAAAACTGTAGCACCCTAAGCTGTATTAATAAAACTTGCAAGTTATTAATAGAGCCTCTGAGAACCAGTATAACATGGCCCCACTAACCATGACCTAAAAGGTTGTGAGCCACATTCTGAACATATATAATGTTGAACTATCTTCAAGAGAAGCATTCAAGCTATATAATTTGGAAGAGCTCATTTGAAGGTGGCCATTTCAAATAAGAGGAAACCTGGTGATGATACAAAGCCCTCCAAACCACCACTGTTATGCTTGGAGAAGCACAGCACACATTTGTAAGTCTTGATGACCAGGCCAATGATGACAACCCATCAGGGACAAACATTCACACTCTTTAAGTCACAAGAGCTGCCAAATACCAATTAAGTATACTTGTCTGGACTGACTACTTGGTAAGGGCAGTTGAATTGATTGGTATAAATGGATCAGGCTAAAAGTGAGTCAGTGAGATCTAGTGGATAGAGATTAGAGGAGGTCCTGATTCACACCTACCACTTGCTCATTCAGATTTCTGGGTAAGATTGGGTCAGTCACTCTCTCTCTCTCAGCCTACTCTCCCTCACAGGATTGCTGTGAAGAGAATATGGGGTGGGAGAACAATGTACAGTATCGTAGTTTTCTTTGAGGCAGGATAGGATAAAAATAAGATAGTTCTACACCCCAAGTTCTGAGTCCAACTTAGTTTAACTCATGTTAAACTACTTGGCATAACTTTTGGAATACAAGAAGTTACTCAGCAGGCAAAATTATCACAGTAAAATGAATTGGCTGTGACAGAAAGATCCAAATGTACTTGGCCTTAAAATGCCAAAATACAAGGGCAAGGTGATGTAAAGATGGAATATCTGATCTTGTTGTGATTAAATATGCGATTATTAAGCTGCAGTGATGGTGGCAAAGAATTGTTACTTCTCTGCTACTATTGCATCAGCTAGTTCATGACCATCCCAGTTGTTCAAGGTTGCACAGCATCGGCTGACTCCTAAAGTTGAGCCTTCATTGTATCAGGAACAGACAATTGGCTGTAATACTTTTGCAAAGTTTTTCACTGATAAAATATCAAGAACACACTCTGATTTAGATGCCAATTGTAACACAGGTCCACTGGCAAAAGTGCCTAATATACTGGTTGTTCTATTTGTCAACTACTTTGACCCAGTTTCCGTAACGGATCGTGACAAGCTCCTGGGATCCGTGAATGCCACTACATGTGCCCTGGATCCTTGCTCAAACTAGCTTCTAAAATCATGTAAAGACCACATCAAGGAATCTTTAGTATCTATTAGAAATCAATCACTAACTCAGGGCACCTTCCCTCAGGCTCTCATCCATTTGCCACTAAAAAAAGAAACATCCTTTAGTTGATGACATCTGTCTAAATGTAAACAAAGGTCAGGCCTCCGCGGTGCTCCTACTGGATTTATCTGCAGCCTTTGATACAGTGGACCATGCCATCTTGTTAAGGTGCTTGAAGGCATAAGTAGGCATCAGGGGTTGTGCATTGAACTGGTTCAAATCATTCTTCACAGACCAGACTCAAAGAAATGCCATTGGAGATTTGTTATCATCAGCATGGGACCTATCCTGTGGGATTTCACAGGACACAATCCTATCCCTCACACCCTTCAATCTCTATGACCAAATCTTCCATAGTTTTGGAGAGGGCTACACATATCCTTATCCAAATCTCCTGGTGATGTGGTAGAGGTTCTGAATTACTGCTGGCTGCTCTGGTTAAATGGCTAAGAGTGAATAAATTGACACTAAACCCTGGAAAGACAGAGGTAATGCTGTTTGGTAAGACAGAGATCTTGAAGGACACTGTGCTCCACCCTTTCAATGGGGTTCAGCTAAACCTTGCTGATTCAGTTAAGAGCCTTGGGGTTATACTGGATCCAACATTACTGCTAGAGAAATAAATCAATGTAGCTGTGAAAAAATCTTTCTTCCAACTCAGCCTAACCTGGAAGATGGTCCCCTACCTTGATACGGACAATCTGGCCATCTGAATCCACGCCAGGATAACATCAAGACTGGGACTAATCATGCAAAGGTGCATCTGCCTACTTTCCTCAGCTCATCTTTGCCCAACTCGCTCCATGGGCAATCATCCTCGAGCAGCATAGCCAATCAGGGACAGTCAGGCAAGGATGAGCCAAGAGCAGCAGATCCAGACAGGGGGCAGTGAGGCCAGGCTCCTGCCTCCACTCACCACCCATCTGGCCCAGGAGTGATATGGTAGAGAGTAGTGAGGGCTGGCACCTTGCCTCCACCTGTGTCCAGTGACAGCACCCTCACCACCAACCCAGCCAAACCGGCCTGCTTGCCTCCCGGGCCAGGCGGGAGAGCGTCAAAAAAGGCAGGCTATCTGCCAGCAATGATTACCTGGGCACAAACAATTGGTCATTCTATTTCCTTGAAAAGTTGGGAAAGACTTTGGTCAAGAGACATGAAAAAGATTATTTCCCAATCGATAAGAGAAAATATCTACAAAATGATTTACAGATGGTACCTGACACTGAAAAAATTGTCTGCAATGTACAGTACAATGTCACCAAACTGCTGGAAATGTCAGGATAAAGTTGGCTCTTTTCATTATGTTTGGTGGCTTTGTGATAAAGCTAAAAACTTTTGGGATACGATATACAAATAGCTAAGGTTAATTCTACAACAAAATATCCCTAAAACTTCAGAGATGATGTTGTTAAGCATTATACCAGACTATATTATAACACAACGGACCTTTTCATGCCACCACAGCTGCGAGAATGGTCTATACAGCTAAATGGAAAATGACTGAAATACCGGACAAAACTGATTGGATTTATAAAATGTTTGAACTAGCAGAAATGGCAAAATTGACTGAGTTAGTAAATCAAAAAGATAATGATGAATTTGTTAAGGAGTGGGAGGCGTGGATTGTTTATTGCAAAAATGAACTTAATGTGCAAAATGTTAAAGGTTATAACTTAGACTAGGTTAATTTTCTTGTTTCTACTTTCCTTTCTTTTTTAATAACTGTAGAAGGTTTTATAAAAAATTGTTTTTATAAAAAATTAGAAAATAATTGCTAAGAGGATTACGAAGATAAGTTAGAGATAGAAGAAGAAAGGGGGGAAGTCAAAGTAGGGGAAGATAATTGTTATATATATGTTAGTTTTAATTGAGAATTAGAAAAGATTGAAAGGCAATGTTAATTGATTGTATCGAATGCATGAAAAAACAATTAAAAAATTTTAAAAAAAAAGGCAGGCTATCTGCCTGCTGGGATTTTTCCCAGTGGCCATAACAGCCAACCTGTCCCTGCTCCGGTGAACGCGTTCTACTTGTTCCGCTGCGTTTTAGAAGTAGAGATGTTTTGAGGACCATGACCGTGTTCCTGCTCTCCACAACCACCCCGTCAAGCCGGAGGGCACCACATTTCCCTGCTCCTGGCTCTACCTCGGGGCTCCTGAGGAATTTTAGCATTAAAACAAAAATATCATGGTAGGGTGGACGAAGCTGTGTCCGCTAGTCCCTTTCTAACCCATGCTGCTATATACCAAACCTTCAAATCTAAGCAACGACGCATACACCCCTTTTCAAATACCTCGTATATCCACCGCCGCCATGATCTTCAAGACGAAACGTCGCTCCCGTCGCGAAGCTATGACCTCATAAGAACACGGAGAAGGCGACGGCTAGAGCGACAATAACCACAGCTGCGAAAGAAGCGACATAGGGCATGCGCAGTTGCTTCTTCGGGTGTCCCTGCAATCTGCGGCTGGTTTGTTGGCCCGATTCTTGGTTGCTATAGAAACTCCAATTGCTTCTAACTGTACAGAGCTTTACTATACACATCCTGGGAAATCAGCGGGGGGAAAGGGAGGGAAACTAAATAATAGGGGTGCATGCGATGGGATTTAGAGCTATACAGATCTGGACAGATCTAAGGAATTCAAATAATAACGTGAGAAATATCGACAATGCAAAACCAATAGATTTCCCTAAATTCGTATGGGGTTGTGAATAGGGCTGCCAATGAACAAAGAACAAGAAAGTACTCTTGTCGTTTTTCCAGCTCTGAGCTGCCGAAATCAGGTGGTGGAGTGTTTAGGACATAAATGTTTTAAATCAACAGCTCAAGCTGCTTTTAAAGGCAGATGGAGCAGGGAACAGTAAACGAAAATCTCGGTAACCCCAATTCCAAAAAATTCTCATCTCTCTTAAGAACAGGAACATTTTTTAAAATTCTGAATTAAAACTGAAGACACCCTCTATTTACACTTCAAAATATTACTTTTGGGTTATGAAAGAATAAAAAATTTACTGCCTTTAGAGGAGCCCCCCTCTTTTTTTTTACATGAATCACTATTTTAGATGTGCCTTCTGACTGAAAGGACAAAATCCGTATCATGCAGAGATGCGACAGCAACTTCCTCTGAAGCAGGAAATGTTGTTCCTGGGCTCGCTCAGGAGGATTCAGTGCTTCAATTACACCCGATGCAGAGACAAGGAGGACTGCCTACTCCCAGTGAAGGCTGATTGAAAGCAAAGCCCTTCATTATGCGGAGATACAAAGGGCAGCTTCCTCCGCAAGTGGCTATTCTAGCACTTTAGTAGTTCTCTCATGACACAGTTTCAGGTGTTCTAATCTGAAGTATGTTTAGGACTGTGTCCTTTAAAGGTGTTTAGGAAAGAAATAATATAACCTCCCCCACACACACACAAACACACCCACAAAATTTTTGTCAATAAAGAAGGAAATCATGAAGGATTTTTTAAAGCATTTCCATGAAAAAATGTATTTTAAAAGTATTTTTTCTGACATACACCTGTCCTTAAAAGCAGAATATCAAATAATCTTATTCTGGTTTGTGTCCGTAGGAAAACAAAATGGGCTGTTAGTCACTAGACTAAGTTAATGATGAAACTGTGCATGCCTTTGATCCAAGGATCGAAACATATTTTTTCCTCCTCAGAACTGCAATTATATTTTGCAGTACATATTTTGGGTGGATACAGATAAATCCTATTTAATCCCCATGTTGCTGTTTATGCTTTCAAAGTGCTGTGCTAACAAACTTTAAATTACAGGTTTAGAAAGCCACAAAAGTACCAGTTGCAGCATGAGAAAATAGCAATCATGCATCATCATCATGGGCAACAATACTTTTTATGTCTTACATAATATTTACCCACAGTTTTGGGTGAATTTCTCTAGCACCTGCTAACACTGATAGGAAGTGGAAAGAAAAAATGTCAGGAACGAGCCATATCTACATCCCATAGACTTCTTAACCAGTTACAATGGCAGAGAGAGCTAGTGTGGCATAGTGGTTAAAAGCAGTGGACTCTAATTTGGAGAACCGGGTTTGACTCCCTACTCCTCCACATGAAGCCTGCTGTGTGACCTTGGGCTAGTCACAGTTCTCTGAGGACTCTCTCAGCCTCACCTACCTCACAAGGTGTCTGTTGTGGGGAGTGGAAGGGAAGGCAATTGTCAGCTGCTTTGTGTTTCCTTAAAGACAGAAAAGCGTATAAAAACCAACTCTTCTTCAGAGAAAATACTAACACATGCTTCTTGTTCCTTTGTCATATGTTCACATTAAGCTGCCTTATGCTGTCATACCATTGGTCCATCAAGGTCAGTATTATCTACCAGCAGCAGCTCTCCAGCATCTTTCACATCACCTACTACCGGAGCCTTTTAACTGGAGATGTCAGGGTCTGAAACTGGCTCCTTCTGTGTGCCAAGCAGATGCTCTGCCATGAAGCCACAGACCCCCCCCCTTACTGAATGAGAACTCATTCGCATGGTAATAACCACAAGAGTTCTGCAAACAAGTTGTTGAAGCAGGATTGTCGTTCGGCCTCTATCCCAGCCTGCCCTTCTCCCCCCCCCCCCCCCCGGCTAACACTTGGCTGCATTACAAGCTATTCTCTGTCAGCTTCTGTTGTATGGGAATATTAACTATGGACTGTATTATCAGCTAGTCATTGGGCTATCTACATAGCAGCTGGAATTATCCCCAGGAATAGTTACATCCATACTTAATCAAAAGACATTAAGTGGCAGGAAGATAATATTTACACACAATTCTATTCATGTTCAAGAGTAAATAAGCTCCACTGAGTTACTGTCAAATAGGTGCATACAGGATTGCAGCCGTAGTTACCAGCATGGCAAGGAACCCAACAGAAGGGAAATGAAAGTTCTGGGAATGATAATAACTGACTTTGCTTTCACACATCCTGAATAATCCACTTTAACAATCATCTGTAAGTGGATTTTGCCGTTTCACACAGTAAAATCTATCTGCAAAGTGTACTGAAAGTGGATTGAAAATGCATTATTCTGCATGTGTGAAAGCACTTGTCTTTATGAACACGCGTAGTTGGGTGGAGTAATACTTTTCAAATGCAGCATCCTTCATAATCCTTTGCTGCCAAGAAGCATGTGATAGTCACAGCATTTCAGCCAACATAAAATATACATCACAGGCAACTAGGGGAAGTACTTAAATTATAATGGACACATTTGTGCAAATGTTGCAGGACTGGTGCATGAGACCACAGTTCAGACATCTTTGTGTTTCATTCTGCTCATATAGCATTAACTTTGGAATAGCACTCCTTGAACAGCAGCCCACCACAAATTACTTTTGAAACTCACAGCAGTGTGAGACAGTACGGGGGTGTGCCATCAGTATGTAACATTTAAAAATCCCCAGTGGGCTCATGAATCACTTAAGTAGGCAGTTCTGTGCATGGTAGCTGGCACAGAATTAAATCTGGAGACATCTTAGACTGTGCTGTGCTCATCTCTCCGATTTTCAAGGCAGGAGAGGAACCTGGCAGAAACCAGTGGGGGCTTGGTTTGTTCCTGAAATGCTTCTGCCCCAGCTGGAAACACATGGTTCTAGCCTGGATACTGTTTAGGACAAAATTAGTGTTGCTGACCAATTAGAAAAAAAGTCTGCCCTTCTTCTGTCCTTTTAATGCAGTTCGATGTTCAGCAACAGGCAAAGCTTTTCACAGCCCAGAGATAAGCATTATCAAGTGTCATAAGTGCAGATAAAGCTGCTGGTAAAGGTCCAGGACACATTGAGAAGCACATGAATTTAATGACCTGGCACAGAGAGCTTCCTAGGCGATTAGAAAATTGTAAGGGGCTGACAATATACATATGGTGCCCCTACAATTTGGCTGATTGTGAGAGAAACCTCTGTTTTGCATCAGAATACAGCAGTACCAAACTATAGACCAGTTATTATACACTCAAGCAATGTCATGACATTATGGATAAAAAAAATACAAGGCAACTTATGTTTTAAAATCCGTTAATAGTGAAATAAGGTACAGACCACCAAACAAGGATAAATTGTTTAGCAAATGTTTAAAAAATTATTGTCATGGGTTTAATTGATATAACTCCTGATTTGGGGGCCGTCAACCTGATGTCTTGCATGAGTGTTTCCGAAGCTTTTATGCATTGCTTTCAATTCACATGACCCTCAGATGCCAATATTTTACTGGCTTTCTTCTCATGTTCCTTTAACCACAGTGCATTTGCAGATATTAAAGGTAAAGGTAGTCCCCTGTACAAGCACCGGGTCATTACTGGCCCATGGGGTGACGCCACATCCCAACATTTACTAGGCAGACTATGTTTTATGGGGTGGCTTGCCTTTGCCTTCCCCAGTCATCTACACTTTACCCCCCAGCAAGCTGGGTACTCATTTTACCGACCTCAGAAGGCTGGAAAGCGGGGTCAACCTTGAGCTGGCTCCCTGAAACCGACTTCTGTCGGGATCGAACCCAGGTCGTGAGCAGAGCTTTCGACTGCCGTACTGCAGCTTACCACTCTGAGCCATGGGGCTCCTTTTGCAGATATTAGCAGGTAATAATGTTATCCTCGTGCTATGAAAGGCCTCATTTGCTGATTTCTGTGCATTAAGTTGCTATTGAAGTTACAGGAGCATCCCAGGGCAGCTGTCTCAATTAGCTATTCTGACTAGCCCCTCGGCAGCAATCTTAATGAGTGCAGGAGGTTAAAAAACGAAGAGGCAACTGATGAAAACTTATGGCTGCAAATCTGATTCCAAACAACGGTGTTTACCACATAGGGACAGGCTTGTGCAGTTTCCCTGCTGCTGTTGTAACAGCTCAGCGTCAGGACTTCCACATGAACGGTTTCCCCAGAGTCTTCCTGCCTCAATCCCCAAGCAGTAGCCATTCCCACACCTGCACCTTCGGGGCTTTTTCAGGATTTCTTAAAATCAGCAACTGAATATTATACTGTTGTAACCATTACATTGTACCATTCTGTGTATCAGGTTCTCTGAATTCCCAGTTTTCATTTTTTTTTAAGTACGTCTCTAGCCCCTTTCACTGAAGGACTGTGTGGCATCACATCCCTCCCCAAACTTTCCCCTCCCAAGGCACAATCCCTAAATCTCCAAAAAATTCCCAACCCTACCAAGATGACAATTCCCAGATATTTCATTGCAACCTGCGGCCAATCCTATGCATTTTTATTCATAAGCATTCTTTGGAGTGTAATCCAAAGTAAGTATGCGTAGGAATGCAATCCATGTCTGATTTTAGCTCAATTTTGGCTTGTTATGATTTTCAACATGCTTATTTATAAGTAAAGCCAATGAGGGCAGCCCTTTTGGGGCTCCAGGCAGTGTAGGAACCAGCTGAGGGAAAGGAGGAGGACAGAAGTGAACTTTGAAATAAGCCAAGGGCTTAAAAAGAGAGGGTAAGTGGCCTGTTGTACAGGGCATGGGACTAGTGGCAGGGAGCCCAAACACAATCTCAAATTCTCAACAGGACCCCATCTGTTTATACTTAAAGCCAGATATTTGAATCATGAACAGACAAGACAGATCTTTCTACAAACCTCATAAAAGTCGCAGAAAAATCAGAAATCTAACAATACAAAACAAAACAACCACACACACATAATGGTAGGGTTGGCAGCAGGGTTGCCAGGTCCCTCTTCACCACCGGCGGGAGGTTTTTGGGGTGGAGCTTGAGGAGGGCGGGGTTTGGGGAGGGACTTCAATGCCATAGAGTCCAATTGCCAAAGCGGCCATTTTCTCCAGGTGAACTGATTTCTATCAGCTGGAGATCAGTTGTAATAGCAGGAGATCTCCAACTAGTACTTGGAGGTTGTCAAACCTAGTTGGCAGGTCCCCCCAGCCACAGGTGGGGTGGTAGGGTTGCCAGGTCCAGGTTGGGAAGCTACTGGAGATTGGGGGTGGGACCTGGGGAGGACTGGGACCTCAGTGGGTACAATGTCATAGAGTCCACCCTCCAAAGCATCCATTTTCTCCAGGGGACTGATCTCTGGAGATGAGTTGTAATTCTGGGGGGTCTTCATATCTCACCTGGAGTCTGGCATCCCTATGGGTGTTACCCCAAATGATAGAAGCAGTTCCTGTACATTTTAAAAAATGGATGCCCTCTGAGATCTCATGTGCCATTGTAGGAGTTAATGGGCAACCACAACATTTTTTTGCCTTCAATTAGCTTCTGATTTATGGCAACCTCTAGTGAGGTTTTCAAGGCAAGAGATGTTCAGAAGTGGTTTGCCATTGCCTGCCTCTGCGCCATGACCCAGGTATCCCTTGGAGATCTCCCATCCAAATACTTGCCAGGGTCAACCCTGCTTAACTTCTGAGATCTGATGAGATCAGGCTAGCCTGGACTATCCAGGTCAATATAACCATGATAATATAAGCACCTGAACAAGCAGTTGTCAGCTGTGGCCAAGAGTGCCTTTTACCAACTGGTTAGCTAGCTGCAGCGTTTTCTGGGCAGAAAAGATCTGGCCACTGTAGTGCATGACGTGGTTATATTTAGATTAGATTACTGCAATGCACTCTATGGTATGAAAAGGGTATGTAAACTTCAATTAGTACAGAATGCTGCAGCCAGGATGTTGATTGGAGTGTGTCGTAGTGACCATATCACTCCAGTGTTGGCAGGCACATCTACCCTGGTTTCCAGTTTGTTTCTGGGCACAATTCAAGGTGCTGGTATTGATCTTCAAAGTCCTATACGGTTTGGGACCAACATACCTGAAGATATGCCTTCTCCCTTACAAACCCGCCCAACCATTAGGGTAATCTTTGGAGGCCCTGCTTCAGGTGCCCCTGCCTTCTGAGATTAGGCAGGTGGCAAGCCGGGAGAGGGCCTTCTCATTATGGCACCAAAGCTCTGGAACTCTCTCCCCAGGGAGATTTGTCTGCCCCCTTCTGCTGCTGTCTTCTGCCAGTGGGTGAAGACTTTTTTGTTTCGTTTGGCATTCCCTCAGTGATCCCTCCTTCTTAACCAACATTTTTCTTTTGTATGTATTTTAACTCTGTTTTTTAAGTATTTTAAAAATTGTTTTAATTATGTATGTTTGAGAGGGGGAATTGATTTTAATGGGTTTATTATGTAATTTTATATGTGTGTAAGCTGCCTTGGCATCCCTTGTAAGGGCAGACTTTCTTCTGTCAGTGAATTGCAGGAGGAGGGGCCAGGGCTATTTCTGCCTCCCAATACACCCCTGCACCCCGTCCTCCTGCTTTTGAGGTAGGACACTCTGTAGGGTTACCAGGCAACTCGTTTACTCCAGAGGGGGGAAAATGGGGTGTAATAACATCACAGTATCATTTATGATTTTACCAGAAGTGAAGTCATGCCAATCTAGGAATCCCTTAATCTCTGTGGTAGAAACCATAGATTTAATTATATCAGGCAAACATGTAAAGCTAACTCATCAGGACCAGGACCAGCAGCAACTACTGGGCATCCTGCCACCATGCAATTTGCACAGCGCACTCAGGTGCGATGATGGCTACAACTTGATGCCACACAAGTTTCCTGGGCCCAGCAGAAACTTGACCACATCTTGTGTGAGTTGGACAGGTCTGGTGTAGTGGTTGGAGACCCAGGTTCAAATCCCCACTCTGCCATGGAAGCATGCTGGGTGACCTTGGCCTAGTCACGCTCTCACAGCCTAATCTACCTCACAAGGTTGCTGTAAGGATAACATAGATGAGAGGAGAATTATGTATGCTGCTTTGGGTCCCCGCATGGGAGAAAGGTAGGGCATGAATTAATTGATTAAGTAAATTAATTAATTAAGCTGAAGAGTCAGGGGACAGATAAAAGGAAGATTGGTTTGTGAATGGAAAGAAGAAAAAGGGTAGAGGATATGTGGACTGCCACGAGGCGAGAAAGAGGAAGAGGATACAGGAAAATGTGGGGAAGAGGATACAGGAAAAAATGAAGTGGCCCTCCATGCAAGTCCTTGTAGGTTTCCTGTGTGTTCCCTTATAAAAGTGCCCACCTGAGATGTTCCATTCTACTGCAGTTCTAATCCCTTTTACAAAATGCCCTCCTGAACATTTTAGTGTGGGGGTCTTCTTGCCTCCTTCAGGAAAGCCATTGCACAGGGTGGAAGCCATCACAGAAAATGCATGTAAATGCATTGCTGATCTTAGGACTTTAGTGTTCAAGATGCCACAGGACCATTTTCTTTTATTTTTTATCAGGTCTGCTTAATAATAAAGAGGTAAGGGGGGGAAAAACAATTTGAATGGTCAGAAATAGCTAAATTAAGCTGTTTTCCCACCTCCCTCCACAACTAACATTTTGGCTTGTGTGCTGTTGGTCAGATCTATTTCCATGTTTCTCAACATCTACAAATATACTTTCTACAGATTTTTTAACTTTCTACATGTAAAATGTCACTATCTTCATTTCATTCTTTCTCCAGAAACCTGATTTGCTCAGCCACTTCTTTGATGGGGAGCCTTCTTTCTCGCTGTCCTTTCATGTAATTCTTTACTAGTCATGGTTGCCTGGTAACCCCAACCTCTATCTTTCTCTCTCACTAATTTCCTTTCCCCTTCTTCCCCCCTCTGTAACACATGATAACATTCATCCCTGCTCCAGTATGTTTCTTCTCCATCTGTGCCTCTTCAACACTATATCGCAAAGACAGCTAAGTGACCAACATACAGAACTCCGCCTGTTGTTTTGCTTTGGTGATAGATTAGAAAATGTTTAATGACCTTTTTCTGTCAGAGGGAACAAAGGCTGACACAGCAGAGAAGGCAGGAGGTGTCACTCTTCTATGCGCATAAGCTTAGTCCCACATCGCCCTCAAGTTTTTGCTCTCCAAAAGCCCCCACTTTGAGTGGGGCAGCTCTCTTCACACTTGGCTGTCATGCCAACTGCCATATAAACATACCCTCAAGTCTGCAGGGCTGAATGCATTCTTCAGATCTACACAAACACAGATCAAGAATGGGAGCTGATATTGGCAGAAGAGGTATTTATTTAGTTAGTTAGTTATACCCTGCTTTTCTCCCCAATGCGTGTGTGTGTGTAAAGTGCCGTCAAGTTGCAGCCGACTTATGGTGACCCCTTTTGGGGTTTTCATGGCAAGAGACTAACAGAGGTGGTTTGCCAGTGCCTTCCTCTGCACAGCAACCCTGGTATTCCTTGGTGGTCTCCCATCCAAATACTAACCAGGGCTGACCCTGCTTAGCTTCTGAGATCTGACGAGATCAGGCTAGCCTGGGCCATCCAGGTCAGGGCCTTTCTCCCCAATGAGGACCCATAATTCTCTCCTCCTCCATTTTATCCTCGCAACAACCCTGTGAGATGGATTAGGCTGACAGTGAGTGAATGCCCCAAGGACACCCAGCAAGTTCCCATGGCAGAGTTGGGATTCGAACCTGTGTCATTCAAACCCTGGTCCGACACGGTTAGACCACAGTGGCTCCTATTAGGAGAAACCATGAGCCTCTTTTCATACAGCCATGGGCTTTCCTTTTTCCATTGTGCAGGGACAGACCTACAGCCTTCCCCTCATGGTTTACAGTGGCTGTTCTTTTGTTTTCTTGCAAATAATGGAAATGATCTAGAGGAAACACCCATCATTAACCTGGAGAGAAAAAATTAGCATCTAATTTCTCTCACACACCTTTACTGAAAACAGTTCTGCTCTACAGTTGCTGCCTGACAACTCCAGTACCTGTAAAATGTGTCAAATGAATCAAGGCTTTGTCTGTAAAAGGGGTCTCACTCTGTTGTCTTCTCCTTCTCTTAATGCAGAAACTGCTGGATTGGCTCTGTTCCATGCAGAGAAACAAGTGTAAGTTTGCTGATGTGCATAGTTTCCCCAGGAATCTTGCAACATATCCTGAGCAAAAATTTACTGCTGAGTCTGGTTTGAACCCATTCCATGCTGTGGCATGATGCCTCACAGCTCTCTGGACATATGTGGAGCTGCAAAATGGAAATGGGCACACTGAGGAGCTGATGTGTTGTCTACAGTGAAAATTTTAAACCAAGTCACTGTGGTTTGAAAGAAGAAAGTGCCGCTGTGTTTGAGTGTAGCTCCCAGTGTTTGGCATCCTCATCTTTACTTTATCTGGGAGAGAAGCACCTCATAGTGGAGTCAAGGACAAAAAGAAGCTGGCATGACTCCTGCTGAAGAACTTTTGGGATGCTGGATGCAGTCCTTGGGATATGCAAGACACCAGGGAAGCTTGAAGTGGACAATCCAGATGGCACATCCTCTTACTAATTAACATGGGGCAGAATCCATAGTGATGTTTTCTTGCACTAGCCTCATGGATATGAGTGGATGCTGAAGAAGAATATTTGAGAAGGGGGTTCTTAGAGGATTATGCTTCATGGGTTACATTTGTCTTCTGTTGACCTTAATGGTGTTGAAAGCCTGCTGCCTGAAGCAGCTGCTTCAGTGTGCTTTATGCAAGGACCACCTCTATGAAATGCCAAGGAAGCTAGCAGTTGCCTAGGTAAGCCTCTCTGGAGAAACAATATGACAGCACCTGCACTGTTCAAAGTCCGCTCACTCACCATCTTGGTTTCTTTTTTGCTGGAAAACATATGAGTCATCCCGCCTGCCTCATCTGGGACCTGCTACATTCACCAACACATGATAGAACGCTGTTATAGTCACCTGCAGAAACTGAACATCAGGAGTTTTTTTTTCACAGTGATCACACTGGAGGGTTGAAGCTCTTTCTGCCCCTGCGCTTCAGTCCCAAGCTGAATCAGGACCCAATGCACCCAATGCACATAAAACAAGTTCCTTCACTCCTGCTATCTGAGTTAAAGTCATGTTGGAGAAATGCAGACTCTAGAATCATAGAATTAGAAAGTCGGAAGGGGCCTAAAGACCATCCTGTCTAATTACCTGCACTATGTCTAAGTTGCCTAAAGTGTTTCTGATAAATAAATGTCTAATCTCCACTTACACACCTCCAAGGAGGGAGAACTCACAACATCCAGCGTGGTGTAGTGGTTAAGAGCGGTGGTTTGGAGTGGTGGACTCTGATCTGGAGAAACAGGTTTGATTCCCCACTCCTCCACATGAGCGGCAGAGGTTAATCTGGTGAACTGGGTTGGTTTCCCCACTCCTACGCATGAAGCCAGCTGGGTGACCTTGGGCTAGTCACAGTTCTCTTAAGAGCTCTCTCAGCCTCACCTACCTCACAGGGTGTCTGTTGTGGGGAGAGGAAGGGAAGGTGATTGTAAGCTGGTTTGATTCTGCCTTAGCCCAAGGGACTTACGCTCAGCAAAAGCATCCATATACTTTTGCATGACTTCTGTACATGTTTAAATCATAATATATACTTTTGTTCTGAGAGCTATTAACTAGCACAGGTAATTTCCTGAGCAGGCATAGTACAGTTTCTGACTGCTACACCGAGCCTTTGGAACAACCAAGTTCTTGAAAATATTAGAACGAAAACTTCCAAACCAGCTATAAACCCCAGGTGTGAGGGTGATTCCTGTTCACTCGTGTGTGTACATCTCTTTTAAATAATATCCAATAACTTCCAAAACCATCTTTCTTTGTTATCTATAAAGCAATCTTTTGGTCATGGTATCAGAATATATATTTTTTAGTTTGTCACAAAAATTAAGCTCTCAGAGCTCACAGTGATCAGAACATCAAAATTCACAGCATACTGAAAAGATACCCAAGGCAAGAAGGCTGGTATTCTACCAGAATACAATAAGAACAAATTTGGAACACACTCCAGCAGCCAGTATACAGAATGAGATAATACGTTCTTGTTTCTCAGGTATGCAGCAGAATGGTATATTTTTATATTCTAGAATAAGAGATGCACTTTTAAATAAGGCAGGTGCCCTTTTTAATGGGGCTCATAAAGCTGCAAGGTTACCCACAGAAAGACTCTGAGAGTTCCTTGCTCATGATACTCTGGAATACGGGCCAATCTTTTCCAATAGGAGGCATTCTTTTAAATCAAAGGATGTCTGGCAGCCTCCTGGTACTGAGCCCATGAGTTTGTATAGGGGCAATAAAAAGGCTTTTGCCATTTTAAAATAAACATCTCTATCCCTCTGTGATTTTTCCAGCAAGTCAACAATGTTCTGCAGAGTGTGCAAAGATAATTTTGTTTGTTACATACTTTTATCCTCATAAGAACAATCTGGGCTTTTGTAAATACCAGGAAGGGTCATGTGATGTGACAGTGACATTTCATCTCCCCCTGTATTATATAGAAGGCGGCAGTAGGTTGCCAGCCTGCAGATCTACCATATGCAAAGCTGAAAACAATCCCATTTGAGAGGTGGGAGGAGGCCCCTGGGATGCCAGCGGGTGCTTTCCAATCTTCTGTACATAACAGGCCAGTTGCTCAGCATTTGCAGCTTGAATATTTGGGATGAGAATGCCTATGTGTGAAATTCATTAGGCTTTCACCATAAAGAAGAGCAGTGCCTTCCAAGTAAATAACTAACCTGCTTGTATGCAAAGAGCCTCATTTGTATAATTAAAACTGCACAATGACTCTGTGCTTTGCATACCAAATTAAATCCTCGTGTTTATGTGCGCAACATAATAGTTTCGCATCCTGTGAAAAGGAGCAACATTTTTTTCTAGGAATGCACCAAGGACTGTAGAAAGGGATATGGAATGCTATTATTTCTTGATATGAATTTTTTATTTTCCCATTTAAAGCATATGAAGGAAGTAATAATCATACTTAGCATCTATGTTGCACTTTAGAGCCCTGAACATATTTCATGTGTCTCAGTGACTTGTGCAACAATTACAGACCTTGTCATCTTCGGCACCTGAACATACTTTGTTTGACACAGGTGATCAGACGCCAGACATCTTGAACAACTGCCAGACAGTTTGGGATTGCCCTGTTCTTCAGAAGCCAACTCTCAGCTGAAGCCGCACACACACACACACACACACACCCTCCCTGGGCAGCCTTGCTTGAACTGAGTGATTCTTCCTGTGGGGGTGGTTCAACTGGGAGTGGGCTCAAACTTCACTGTGTCCCTGCCTTGCTAGGAAGTTTTTTTTTGGGGGGGGGGGAGTGATCAGAAACTGACTACTATCTGATCAGGGTTCAGACTGAAGACAGCTTTTGATCCCCTTCCCCCAAATTTTTGCGGTGTCAGCCAGGAAGAGAAGTTTGGGGGTGTGAATGGACTTCTTCTCCCCCCTCCCCACAAACTTCTCATTGTATCCCTGCCAGGCTGGGAGGAAGCAAGATGCTTGGGTTGTAGAGATGGTATCAGAAGCAATGGCTACTGTTCTTCCCTTCCTCCAGGCTTTTTCCTGTATCAAGTATCCCTGTGTCCCCATTTCGCCGCTCCAAGAAATATACTATTGGCATTTGGCTCATGTCTGTAGAAGGAGCCAAGTCATGTCAAATGCTTTCCATATCCCAAAGTATAAAAAAATCTGGATAGAAAGAAAGCTTTGGAAATGAGCCAAAGAAACATGACATGCACATGCTAGGAGCTTGTGCCAGGACCAGAGCAATGATTCTCAGGTCCTGCTACCACAGGAGACATGCTGTCCCACCTTGCTGCATGTAGCCCTGGCCACATCACTGCTCCCAGTTCTACATAACTTTGCAGCTCCAGGTATCTTAAGGGCCTGTCAACCACCCCCTGGCTGTTTCAGTTTGAGTGTATCTTTCTACTCAGACTAATTACTAAGCAGTAATTTATAAGAATAAATAATACAATTGTAAGCTAGGAGATGCTAACCCATGCATTTCATCTTATCTCCATTGTCTACTACTTAATAATGTTAAGGGTTGGAGGGTTGGAGCCCCCCACTCTCCCTTTATTCTCAATACATCCACTCTGAACAAAATTAAGCACCCAGTTTTCATAAGGTATGCTCCTTCATAAATGTACTGAAGCTTGCAGTGTGACTTTAGTTTCCGCTATTTATCAAAACAATATAGAAAATGAAGAGTTATTCTTATAGAAAGAAGAAAATTAATACTACAATAGAAATGTAATTATTCTAGATCCATTTGAGATCTTAGAGTGAGTGCATCAAAAAATCCAACATGTTCTATGTGTAGCTAGGAAAAAATAACCCCCACCAGGCACTGGGATGCCTCAATGTGGAGCCCTGGGCAACTGCCCAGGCTCCCTCATAGGTAAGACCACCCTTGAACAACAAGCAAGAAATGAAGCATACTTGACATGGGTTTGGAACATTTTTTGAGCTCTGATCAGCTCGTCCTATTTGATCATGATTGGCAATGAAACTTTGTTCATACAAATATTTGAAGAACAGCCACATACATTCGTGTGCACTTGAAAATTGAATTATTTACTATGAATAATTTGGTCACACTTTGTTACTCAGCTCTCTGGTTTTAAAATATTTTTTTAACCCCCAAAGAAACAGGAACTCACAAGTGAGGAAAATGAGAATGTGGAACAGCCCCTAGTCTTTGATCCTGGAAGAAATGAACAATATGCTAAGAAGCAAATATATCTAACGCAAGCAGAAAAGATTGATATGACTGGTGGTGGTGATAACACAGGCTGTTTGGAGAGAAGGTCAGTGTCTTAATAGCAAATACAACTCAGTCACAGAACATATGAACTTATGAGGCACTAGGCCACTAAATGAGCTGTACTGTCAGTACTATGCTGGTCCCCATGGCCAGATGCAAAATCTGTTTTAAAAAAGGGTTATGATTTAGCTAGTTGATCTGTTACAAGATGAACTTATCATTGCTGAAGGAACATAAAGGCAAGAGTTAGACAAAACTATACCAGATTTGGAATACAGAATTGCTAGACAATGTATTCTTATGTATTGTTCTGAATAATGTAATTGACAAAGTAGGTTAGACTCATGCATGTTCTAGTTTCTTGTTCTTTTTTTAATTGTATTTTAAATATTTTAAAATATATATCTAAAACTACACTTTTTTAAGAGGACAAGCAGGGTGTATATGGAAACTCCAGTCTCTAAAGCACATCTTAAAATATAGGTACATGTTTTAGTTCAAAGCATTTGTTGCAATCAATTTTATGCTTCCTGTGCAACTTTGGCAAATCTTGCATCCTGAAAGATTCCTTTGCTGTTAGACAGAAGGTAAATTATTTTGACTTAATGATTAGGATCAGCCAAACCATCTAGCAATGGCTCAGTGAATTGCCTCCTGGGCTCAGTATATATACCACAATAGAATCTATAATGAATGATATTCTTTATCATTGTAACTGTAGAAATAAAAAGCCATCAAACTGAAGGGATCATTTGATAGTCCCTCAAGGTATCAGGCAGGCATAGGCTGGAATCTCAGTAAGATGAAGGACTTCTACAGGGCCAAGGGTGTAATGCAAAGAACTTGTGGTTTGGCAAACAAATGCTATAGGGATTGAATGGCATGGAAATAGGTAGAGAGAAGGTGCACAGCAGGTCCATGATGGGAGCAGCTGATCTACTCTACGTACAAAATATATGTTGGCCACCTCAGACACATATGTTGCTTCAATCCTATGGATCTAACAATCCATAATAATCTTTTACAATTAGGGTTGTGTGGGAATCGGAAAGAGCGAGGCAAGGCAGTCAGTATGATACAAGCAGACCTTTCGTCTTGAGAGCTGGGTTTTATTTATATAGGAACTGAAATCAGTGGCAGAGCTGACCAAGGCAGAAAGCAGCAGGATTCAGTGACTAGAACAGCTTGCATAGCGAATGGTACAATGTTGCAACTAGAGTACAAGGAGGAAGAAGCCTTTCCTTTGTTTAAACCTCTGGACAAAGGCAGTCTGAAGTGGCGTGGTTTCCCAGCGCTGCTTGACTGACTGAGGAATGATGCAGAGGTCTCACCCGAGATGACATGGATGAAATCCCTACAGGGTTGCCAACCTCCAGGTACTAGCTGGAGGTCTCCTGCTATTACAACAGATCTCCAGCCGATAGAGATCAGTTCAGCTGGAGAAAATGGCCACTTTGGCCATTGGTCTCTATGGCATTGAAGTCCCTCCCCTCCCCAAACCCCGCCCTCCTGAGGCTCCGCCCTAAAAACCTCCAGGTGGTGGTGAAGAGGGACCTGGCAACCCTATTTGCAATGGAACTGAAATGGACAATAGCAAAACACACATGAAAACAATACTGACTTTGAGGGACCAAGGGCTGGAAACTCTAGGTAATTTGCATGCGAAGGCAGAGCCTTATATAAGTTTGAGAAATGAATAATGACAATTAACTAAACCTGCGACAGATTGTAGTAGCAGGTGCTGAAAACCAGTAAGTTCATGGGAAGGCCTGGGGATAGTTATACACTACCTTCTGTGTGCTCTGTTCTGAAGTAGTGAGTTTGCCTCCAGAGCCATTTTTCCACCCCAGGGCACCTGGTGGCGGTGACAACACAACCAGTCATGACCCTCTGGGAAGAGGCAGCACTTTTCTGCCTCTCCACAGAATTCCCATAATGAAAGCTCCAGGTTGCAGCACAAGCCAAATGAATGATTAAACTACAGCACCCATTGTGTTGGTTTAGAGGCTTGGTTTTCATACTATCTAATCTATATAGTACATATTTGCCTTATCCGTTTTCCAGGAAGCTTAGAGCAGCATATAAGGTTCTCCTTCATTTCAGCCTCACAATGACCCTATGAGAGAGACAGACAGACAGACAGACAGGCCCAAGGTCACCCAGCAAGCTTCATCACATGTCAGAAGATATGAACACAGGCCTCCTAACAGCCTAACTTCTGCACCACTCTGGTCCCCTGTAGATTCCTAGAAGCTTATTTCATGTTCCTCTGTGAGTAGATGTAATGGACAGGGATGTACTGAGAAGTTAAAGTGGCCCAGGAGCAAACCAAGCAAAAACCACCACCCCCCCCCCCACAGCAAATGCTAGCACCACTGGAGCTCAGCTTGGCTTGTTCATGGTTGCCAGAGATCAACACACTTTCAGGAAATTTCTAGGAATGCTAATGGACTGTTCTGTCCTAGTAATGAAAAACAGGCTTCCCTTCCCACCACTACCAGCCTTAGCCTTATGGGGACATTTGAGATTGTTCTAGGCTAGGGCATAGTTTTGGCATGTGAGCTGAGGCCTAACAGGCCTGATGAGCATCTCATTAAGTGAGCATGTGCTCAGCCCCTAAAATACAACCTAGAAGGCTCTTCAATTCTGTGGCAGTCAAGGGCTCCTTCATATAGGGTTGAGCATGGGGAGGGTGGAGTTTGAGGAGGGAAGGAGGCGCTCCACCCAGTGAAGCTGCCATTTTCTTCTAAGGAATTATCTCTGTAGTCTGGACATCAGTTGTAATTCCAGGAGAACACCAGGCCTGACTTAGACGTTGGAAACCTGGGGTTGGCAACCCTACAAGAGATGGTTGATGCCTCATTGAGAGATGGAGTGACCACCCCAGCCTTGAAAAAGGGTTGTCATGCATCTACCACTAATAGGGTTGCCAGGTCCCTCTTCGCCATCGGCGGGAGGTTTTGGGGGTGGAGCCTGATAAGGGCATGGTTTGGGGAGGGGAGGGACTTCAATGCCATAGAGTCCAATTGCTAAAGCGGCCATTTTCTCCAGGTGAATTGATCTCTATCAGCTGGAGATCAGTTGTAAAAGCAGGAGATCTCCAGCTATTACCTGGAGGTTGGCAACCCTAGCCCTACCCGCCTAGTCCATGGCCCTTTTTCTCCTTGCCTTGTACTTTCACTCACTTCCAGAGGCAGCTCAAACCACAGCCCACTCTTTGGTAGCCGCCTGAGTTTCAAAATGGTCCTCCAAATATCCCATTCAGCCTGAGGTAATCATTGTGGTGTTTTGACAATTCTGTTCCTTTAATCCGAGCCAGTGTTTTAGACTGACTGAGCCTGCTCCAGGACTTGGTGTGGACAGTAACAGGGAGAAAGGAAGCTGTACTCACTCTAGCTCCAGACAGAGAAGGAACTGGACTTACTAAACTGTGCTCCTGTTTGAAACTATGCTGCCTCCTTATTCTGATGCCTAGCATTAGGGACACAACAATTATGTTTTTTACACTGATGCCCTGGAATGCGCCCACACTCTGCTATAAAATATCTAGATGATGTACCTTTGCAGTCGTGTACGGACAGGCTTTCCACTCCGTCTGCAGTTTGCCTTGAAAACCAACCATCTCTTACGGTCATAAACATGCAGACCGAACAGACAGCCATTGAGACACAGACACAGAGGAATGTCTGAGGAGATGCTTATCGTAGTCAACACCACCCTTTCCTGTCCACATCTTTAAGAATTTTACCAACCTGCTTCTAATTCTTTAATAGTCCTAAATAACCTCAGTTTTCACAACGCACACAAGTAAGCCCCTTTACTTGCATTCCTTCCTTGGTACTCCTGCATTACTCACACTTTCCCTCCTTCAATTCTCTCCACCTGTTAAACTAGTAGATTGTAAGCTTCTTGGGGCAGTGGTCTGGTTTTTTTGCTTATGCTGAAAAGCGCCAGGCACACTGCAAATGCACTATTAATAGTAGATGTATTATTAATAAATAATAAACAATAGACCTGGAAACAGATTTAGCTCCTGGTGCCAATAATGCCAGTTTTTGCAGGGAAACTGAGATCAAAAGGATTCTTTTTTAGAAAACAAAGGACATGACAAATGTAGGCACTTTGTAGCTTATTCCATGTTCTGCAGATGGTATAAACTCACACAAAGTGGTAGGCTGCAGCTCTTCGCAGAGCTGTCCTAAGCAGAGTTATACCCTTCTAAGACCATTGAATGAACTGAGAATAGAATGATGCAACTCTCCTTAGGATGGCAGTGTTGAGGCTTCCCACCTCCTGGCAACTGTGATCACCAAGGGTATTCTTGGGATTTGGGTCATAAGGGAGCAAACGCCATGGCAAGGGTACAACCCAGAGTCAGATGTCCGCTGGAGGTGTGTTGAGCCCGGATGGCTTGTACAGGGTGTCACAGTAGTTTGGAACTATTGTAAGAGGTGAGGGAAACTATAGTGCAGTGGTTCCCAAAGTGGGCAATACCACCCCCTGGGTGGTGGTGGGATTACCTAGGGGGGCACTAAGAGGCAAGGGGCAGCAGGGGGCACTAGAGGTGTGCCCCTTCAACTGTGTTGTTGGATAGGGTAGGGGGTTCTGGGGTTGAGTTTGTGGAACCAAGGGGGTGGTGGCCTGAAAGGTTTGGGAACCACTGCTCTAGTGCCTGCATATTCAGTGGGCCTGGGGTCAGGCACTGGGAAAAGCTGAATGTTGAATTATGAAGACCCAAGGAAAGGAGTTTTGAAACTTTTAAGAACTGGGTTAGATTTATTTTTTAGAAAAATATGTTTTGAGTTAATGTCCTTTTGCATTCCAAGGGAGGAAGAGGAAGAAGAAGATGCTTTTACCGTATATGCCGATTTTCTGTACCTTTTAAGGAGAATCAAACCAGCTCACAATCTCCTTCCCTTCCTCTCCCCACAAAAGACACCTTGTGAAATAGGTGAGGCTGATAGACCTCTAAGAGAACTGTGACTAGCCCTAGGTCACCCAGCAGGCTTCATGTGTAGGAATGGGGAAACCAACCCAGTTTACCAGATTAGAGTCCACCGCTCTTAACCACTACAGTACTACACCATTAGCAAAAAATAGTCATTTTAAATTATCCACTGATTTCCTTCCTTTTGTAATGCTGTTGCTGCCCTGTTCTTGAGGACAACAGTAATCACATAAATCCAAGATCACAAACCAAGCAAAATCACAAAATAGCAAATGTACAAACCTATTAATACATAGATCAAGAAAAATGACTTAAGACAAGTAGCAGGAACAGACAACATACCCAGAGTACTCAGTTCAGCCCCAGGGGCTTGTCAACAGTGCAGCCCAGCCCCAAATCCCAAGACCTTACCCTCCCTTCCCCCTATATGTCTTCTTCTTCCCAGTATGAACAGCAGCTCTGTCAGAAGTCTTTGTAACCCTCAACGGTTCAAATGCTCTGTTCGCCTGTACTCACAGCCATGAGCAAAACAGCTATATAACTCACAGTGGGTAGTCGTGTTAGTCTGTTTGCAGTAGTCAAAAAGGGCAAGAGTCCAGTAGCACCTTAAAGACTAACAAAAATATTTTCTGGTAGGGTATGAGCTTTCGTGAGCCACAGCTTCTGAAGAAGTGAGCTGTGGCTCATGAAAGCTCATACCCTACCAGAAAATATTTTTGTTAGTCTTTAAGGTGCTACTGGACTCTTGCCCTTTTTAGTTATATAACAGTGTCTGTTGCAGCTCATACTGGGGCAGAGGAGATTTAAAGAGCCCTCCGCTGCATCATGGCTGCATGGTGTGAGGGTGATGGGGATGCTGCTGGCCCTTCAGCTGTTGCTCAATTCAAAATACATTGCTCCTTGTTAAAAACAAGGTTTATGGGCTGGGGGGGTCTATAAACAGAGTAGCAAGGAAAGGTGCTGAAAGGTCCCTGTGGTTTTCAGAGCCTCCTCTGTTCAAACTCTTCGCACTGAGCCTTCCCTCAGACGTCTCTGTCCCCTTCTCCCATTTGTCAAACTCAGAAAAAAAGAAGTACTTCTCAATGCCTGCTGGTGAAGAAAGAACTTGTTTCTGTAGTATTCTAGGCTACCCCATGTTGCTTGCCCAAAGCTCAACTTGTTTTTTATTAATGAAATGTGCAAAATCAACTTGCAAATACTTGCTACCTGGGTAGGTCAGTCAAACAATGTTGCCCCTCCAGATAGAATCATAGAATCATAGAGTTGGAAGGGGTCATACAGGCCATCTAGTCCAACCCCCCCCCCCCCGCTCAATGCAGAATCAATGCAGAGCATCCCCGACAAGTGCTTGTCCAGCCTCTGCTTAAAGACTGTTGGTGAGAGGGAGCTCACTACTTCCCTAGGCAGCCGATTCCCCTGCTGAATCACTCTTACTGTAAAAAAAAAAAATCCCTAATATCCAGCTGGTACCTTCCTGCCTGTAATTTAAACCCATTATTGCGAGTCCTATCCCCCCAGCTTTTTGTTTTCTGCAGTATTTGGTTGCCTAATGGCTGAATACTCCATGCATCTGATGAAGTGAGCTCTGACTCATAAAAGCTTGTGCTGGAATAAATGTTGTTTGTCTCTAAAGTGCCACTGGACTCTCATTTACTTTTTGTAGTTGTTTGCCAGCACTGAAAGGGGCTTGTTGATCAGGAAGGATTCTGCATAAAGAGGGAGGGATGGAGCTCCGTAGCTGTGCTTGCCAGGTTCCAGGTTGAGAACAGGGCCAGAGGAAGTGACTGGCTGTAGCTGCTGGGCTGGGCTCCACTTCCTTCTCTGGTCCAGTCCAGGATGTGCAGCTTTCCTGCCTTTGCTGACCAGAGCAGAGCTATCCAGCAAGAAGATTGGGGGAAGGGTTACATTTGGTCACTAGCATCCCGCTCTTACAACTTCTGAAGCTGCACTCTACTTGCCGCAACACACAAAAAGCCCACAGCAGCCTTTGGCCACGCACCCCCTGTCCCAGGCATACGGGTTCCTGGAGGGGAATGTGTGGAAATGGGCTATTGAACCTTTACATGGCTTGAAGTTAAGCATCGCCTGATAATTGTTTGCAGATCAAACAGATACTAAAGGGATACGTAGAGGGAGATGTGGTGTGCGTGTGCAGAAGTGAACAGCTGCGGCCACCATATGTTAATTACAACCTGATACATTTGACCTCCCCTTACAAAGCTGGGGTATGGACTTTTGCCTCAAGGTCCTGTCCTAAGGACACCTCTGCTTGTCAGCTGCTGTGTGAAATGCTGTCAGTGGTCCAGAGGCAAAAGCATTTGAAACACCGCTGATTGCAAGCACAGCACCAGCGCAACCCCGCGGAGCAGTCACCTTGAGAGGAAACATCCATTGCAAGCAGGATAGATTCCATCATTTTAATGTCTTATTTGCAAAAATGGGATCATCTCCACCTGAATACTGTCAGGACAGCAGCAGCAGTAGAAATCTGGAACTGATGGGGCTAAGTCTGGCAAAAAACCTAACCTGCAGGTGTGAAATATCAGTGTCGACAATTGTAGTGGGACTTCTCAGTTACCAGTATCTCACGCAAGCAGTCTGGATATAAGCTACTTCTCCCAATGAAATTAGAAGTAGTTTCTGTCAGTTTTGTGGTCTAATATGGTTCTCTGCAGTGTTTCAAGGCCAGCCAATTAAGGCGCAATTACTTGATTTGCAAAAATTGCCTCCAAACCCTTATTGGTTATCTATTGAGCAACTCCAAAGCACACTTCTGACATTTACTAAGGAAACTTCCATTCTAAAACAGGCACACCCAGGTTCATCCAGACAGCCAGGCACTTCCAGACACCCAGGCAAACACACCCAGGGGAATTCAGGCAGACAGGCATAGCCTGAGTAATGTAAAGGACAGGAAAACATGTTTGTCTAGACAGAAATAGGCAAAAGCTCAAAAATGCGGGGGGGACAACACATTGGAACAAATAGGTATAGTGACTGTCTACATGCAATCCTCTTCCACTGGTGAAGACTTCTGAGCATTACAGAACTTTCCCCTGTAACATTTGCCCCTTGAAAAAGAATTGGTTTTTCAGCCCTGTGTGGTAACTAACTGCCATGTCTAGAGTAGCTGTGGAAATGGCAGCCTGCGAGATGTACCACCAGGACATTTTTCTCATCAAAGGCAGGACAATTTGTGACAAGAAACAACTGGGACTGTCCAAGAGTCAAAGTTTTTAAGTTGACTATTCTATGGCTCTCAGTAGATAAAGCCTTACAGTGCAATCTTAAACGATGTTACACCCTTCTAAGCCCTTTGACTTCATTGGACATAGATGAGTGTAATTTTGCCTAGGGCTGCACTGTCAATCTGCAGACCAGAGGAGCTGGTTTCAAATCATCACTCAACAGTCAGCTATGAAGCCCAGCTCTGGACAGTCATTATCTTGCTGCTCACTTTCCTTACATGGCTGTTGTGATGATAATACTAGGAAACCCCATGTAAGCCTCCCTTGAAAGGTGACTTAATCCTGACAAGATGGGCGTGCTACTGGTGAGCAAAAGGTCTGACCCTGGATGTAAGGTGTCATCTATTCTGCATGCGGTTGCATTCCCCTTGAAGGCACAGGTCCATAGTCAGGGGGGAGCTGTTATCTTGTACCCAGGCCTACTGCTGGATAAGCAGGTGACAGCTTTGCCCAGAAGTGGCATTTACCCCCTTTGACTTGTGGCATTTCCTGGGCAGAAAAGAAGTTGCTATGGTGGTACATGCCCTGGTTAAATCTAGATTAGATTACTGCAATGTGCTCTGCATGGGGGTGAGAAGTGTTCTGAAATGTCAGTTGGTGAAGAATGCTGCCACCAGGAAGTTGTCTGGAGTTGGTCATACAGACCTTATCATTCCAGCTTTGTTCCCAGTTTATTTCCAGGTACAATTCAAGGTGCTGGCCTTGACCTTTAAAGCCCTGTATGGTTTGGGACCAACATACCTGAAGGACCGCCTACTCCTTTATGAACCTATCCAACCCAGTACATCATATTCTGAGGCCCTGCTTTACTTGCCCCCACCTTCTGAGATTAGGCAGGTAGCAACTGAGGAGACAGCCTTCTTCGTCATGGCATGAAAATCCCCAGGAAAATTGATCTGGGCTCTTCTGTTGCCATCTTCCGCCAGCGGATGAAGACTTGTTTTGTTTGGCATTCCCTCAGTGACCCCTCCTTTCTGCCCAGTATTTTAATTGTTGTTTTTATGTCTTTGTATGTATTTTAATTCTGGTTTAAATGAAGTGTTGTTCTTTTTGGTTGATTTTAAAATGTGATTTGATTATGTATGTTTTAATTTGTTATCTGCTTTGGTGGTCATTGTGAGGGCAGAAATGCAGGATATAATTTTTGTAAAATAAATAAATAAGGAGAAGGTGATATGATACCTTCACATTCATATGAAAAGCCAACGTGACAATGCAGTAGTGGCATTCCTCTCAGCAGTTCCTCCTCTGCTGCCTTGCTGCACTACAATTGTCCATTTCCTCACAAGTTACATCATTGTGGCCAATTTTGTGAGCTCTGCCACTGGAATTCATGGCCAAGTTGGAATTTGGAGTTCAGGTCTCAGGTGTCAACTCAAGAGGCCACCTACCGCACAAGATTGCTTCACCTGCTGTAAAAACAACAACAAGAGACTTTGGGTGGCAAAGCTGATGTTCTCTGGGAGCTCTATGGATATATTAGCTCTCATATATAGCATGGAGATGGTAGATTATTGCAACAGTCTTGACTTACTGGAGAAAATGTAGGAAGAAGAAGAAGATTGTATATGCCGATTTTCTCTACCTTTTTAAAGAGAATCAACTTGGCTTACAATCTCCTTTCCTTCCCCTCCCCACAACAGACACCATGTGAGGTAGGTGAGGCTGAGAGAGCTCGAAGGTCACCCAGCTGGCTTCATGTGTAGGCATGGGGAATCAAACCTGGCTCTCCAGATTAGAGTCCACCATTCTTAACCACTACACCATGCTGGCTCCTGCTGGTTCACAACGTGGTTGATCTTCAAACCGTTCTTGCTATCTATGATGCATAGTTCTGGTGGGTTAAATACTTCACCTGTTGCCTCTCCCCCACTTTATTTTATCTCTACCTCCAGCCTTGGTCTCTTGAGCTTTTTTCCCACACTAATAAATCCTGCCACCATTGACAAAGTATGTCCTGCCCTGCCTTCTTCCCTTTGAGCTCTGAAGGAACTGGCTGCCTTTGATGGCGTGGGCGGTATCAGGTGAGGGTGACAATTCTCTCAAAGAAAGCCTCCCTGCTTTAGGACAATCTCCTTCTTCGCTGCGAAGCAAAATAACATTATAAAATCCTGCTTTTGTGGAATTTTTCAGAATGCAATTAATGAACATTGTTCTACAAAGAGATTGATGGAATGGTTTATACCTGAATGGGATATTGTTGCCAGAGGGTGACTGAATGAGAGTCCAAGTGGGAGTTTTGGATCCTTAACTTCTCTGAGTCATCCACAAACTCATGTTGTAATAAATATTATTAAGGCTCATACATTGTACCTCTAGTTTCTGCCACACACACACACACCCTGTCTTTTGTTGCATCAACACCCCTCCCAAAACCTTTTATTTCCTTTAATCCCATCTATATCCATGTTTGCAAACAATCTAATTCACATGTTCATGTATACGCATATATAAACATCCTGTATGATTTCTGGATCAGGTAGGCCTGGTCCAGGTTTATGTATTCATTTACTATATTTTGATCCTACCCTTCCTCCGAGGAGCTCAGGGTGGTGTATATCTGTCTCCCCTCCTCTGTTTTACCCTCACAACAACCCTGTGAGGTAGATTAGGCTGAGAGAATGTGACTGGCCCAAGGTCACCCAGCCAGCTTTCATGGCAGAGCAGGGATTAGAACCTGGGTGTCCCAGATCCTAGTCCAGTGATGGCGAACCTTTTAGAGACCGAGTGCCCAAACTGCAACTCAAAACCCACTTATTTATCGCAAAGTGCCAACACGGCAATTTAACCTGAATACTGAGGTTTTCGTTTAGAAAAAACAACTCATACATTAACATCGTTTGTCTTAAAAGAAAAACACAATAACAGAGCTTTCAATGACACAAACAACTTTTTATTGAAAGGTAACCCGTGATGGACTTTTCTTCCAGAAATTTGTCCAATCCCCTCTTAAAGGCATCTAGGCTAGATGCCATCACCACATCCTGTGGCAAGGAGTTCCATAGGTTAATTACATGCTGGGTACGTGGGTGTTCCTCTTTTAGTAGGGGATTTCACTGAAAGGTGGGAGGCGCCGCAAAGCCCGCACTGTGGCCTGGGCGCTATGCTCCCCTCCAGCTATGCACCCCTCCAACCTAGCTCCTCTCCAACCCCACCACTGGAATCACCTTCGCCACAGACTTAACAGGCTGCCGTCCGCGCCGCACCCTCACGCCGCATGTGAGCTGCCCAGCATATGAGCCACCCTGCCGCATGTGACAGGGGAAGGAGGAAGCGCTCCCACTGGGCTGCTGGGCAGAGGGGCAGGTGATGTGAGAAATGCCGTCAGGAGGAGGGGAGCAGCCCGGCCCCACATCCCTCTGGCTTTCTAGTAAAGAACTCCGGCGAACTCTGTGCTGGGGCAACGGTGCGCGTGCCCACAGAGAGGGCTCTGAGTGCCCACTCTGGCACGTGTGCCATAAGTTCGCCACCATTGTCCTAGTCCAACACTTGAACCACTACACCAAACTGTGTCTTAAAGAGCATAAAGCAAACAATGGGATTGGGGTGGCTTTACCTTTAAGGTGGGCTTTGTCAGAAAACACTGGGGATCAGGCTATGTCTTGGGAAAATAATTTCAGAAGATGTACAGCAGTTTGGAGGAAATGCTAATCTGGAAGAGGGTGGTACACAACTGCTGTGGGGGTTCTTCAGTGAAGCTGGTGGGTTTTTGCAGGGTTGCTGATTGGCTGATGTGTACATGTCAAATGTATTTAATATCCAGTCTTTCTATTTGTTTATTTGGTTTTGGCTGCTGATTTATTTTATGATGGTAAACTTACTCTTATTGGTTATAATATGAACCAGTACTGGCCTCAATCCACCTGGAAGTTGTCATGTGCAGCAACAGCACAATCCTTTCAGTGGGCCGCAGACAATTTCCCAATGCCCATTAAGGGTGTTTCTGAAATGTATCACTTTTCACAGCACATCCACCGGAGTTGCTCTCTGTGATCTTTATTGGTGTCTGGCACTTGTGTTTTTGCACAGCTCTTTCATACTGTGATGGGGTGGGACAATCGCCACGATGCTCCATGCCCACCTCACATCTGTCTAGCCTGCAGGCTGGGCTTAGGTTTGGGCCGGGAGGTTGTGATGGCAACAGTCCAGAGAAATGGCTGGGTAAGCTTGTGGCATGCTGGGGAAGTCCTGTTGGATAGCAAACCATTCAGCCCCTGGCAGCCTAAGTGGAAACATGGCAGATGTGCCACTGAGGACAGGATTAAGCAGGTACCAGGGAACTGGGCAGATTGGAGCGTGAGGATTCTTGGGGAATGGGAGTCTTGTGGTTACTTTCTGAAATAGCTATCTTGGCAGAAATATGGGGTTGGGGGGAAGAGCAACAAGGGAGTGATGATGCAGGCGACTTGATTCATAAGGAGGACCTAAACATTCTAGTTGGGAATATGAAATATTTTAAATATAAAAATTTGTGAGCTGATGTCTCATTCCTAAATGCACTCCACTGTCATGTTCTGAAATAAGAAGCATCCCCCCTATTTTAAAAAGGTGAGGTGGTACCCGGGCTGCTCCCTGGGTAATGGGAACTGGAAGGCTAGTGGGATGAAACAAGAAACATCTCCTAAAGGTTTGGAGGCGCTCAAGGGGAGAAGGGACCAAACTCTTGGCATCCTCTCCAACCCTGGCCCCCACCAAATCATTCCAAGTGTCAGCTTTCCAGAGGGCACCCCACATCCTCAGCCTGTGCCCATACATGGCGTGCACACGCATCCTTTATACAGCACTCCCTTGTATCTGTGTGGTGGGCCGGGCAGGCATCCTATCGAAGGTCTTCAAGCACAGCCCCCACAGCATTCCCGTCTTCTTTCCCTTTAGCCCCTCAGCTTTCTAGATAGGGTCGCCAACCTCCAGGTACTAGCTGGAGATCTCCCGCTATTGCAACCGATCTCCAGCCGACAGAGATCAGTTCCCCTGGAGAAAACGGCCGCTTTGGCAATTGTTCTCTATGGCATCGAAGCCCCTCCCCAAACCCCGCCCTCCTCAGGCTCCGCCCCAAAAACCTCCCGCCGGTGGCCCAGAAGGACCTGGCAACCCTATTTCTAGAAAATGAAGCCTGCCCCTTTAAAAACCCAAGCGCCTCGCTGTAAACACCAAGAAGGCGCGTTGGGCTCGTTCTTGTGGTGCGCGCGTGTTCTGGCTACGTCACTTCATAGATTTCCCTCCCCCCTCAAATTCAGGCTGGGGGGGGTGGAGGGTGAAGGGGTATCTTTTTGGATTGTATAATTTAGTAATCATGAATGTAATAATTAAGGTATGCAGAAACCCTTCTGTATTTTGTATTTTCTTTTTGTATTTGTTATGTTGATTTCATTGTATTTGTTTTGTTTTTGTTTTGTGTTATAAAAATTAATAAAAATTATATATATATATATATATATATATATATAAAAATTCAGGCTGGGGGCTCCCTGCCTCAGCCCCCCCCCTTCCCTCCTCTCCCGCCTATGAGCGAGCAGCTTCTTCCGGGCGAGCAATCTTGGTCCCCCTCGCCCCCCAAGAGGGGAGCCGGCCAGACAGCCTGCAGGTGGCGGGCGGGGAGGCGGTGGCGGCGGCGGCGGCGCTCCCCTGGCAGCCGGAGCATGGGAGCCAGCAGCCCGGCCGAGCCAAGGGGTGGCACCCGCGCCAGCCAGCCAGGAGGCTGCGCTGCCTTTTGAGTCGGGAGGGAGGCGGAGGCTGGACCCCGCCGCTGTGCTGCGCTGCGCTGCGCTGCGCTGTGCTGCGGGAGCCAGGCGGAGCAAAGGAGCGGCGGGCATGGAGAGGAAGAGTCCCGCTGCCGCGGGGAAGCCGAACCCCAGCAGCCGGGCGGCGGCCGACGGGCACTGCGCCCTGGGCGGCGGCGGCGGGGGGGCGGCGCGGGGCGGCGCCGCGGAGCCCGACGAGCTCCTCCGGCGGGCGCTGGACTTCAAGAGCCAAGGGGCGCAGTGCTACAAGGAGAAGAAATGCCGCGAGGCCATCGGCAAGTACCACCGCGCGCTGCTGGAGCTGAAGGGGCTGCTGCCGGCCCAGGACGAGCGCCCGGGCGAAGCCGCCGCCGGCCGCGCCGCCGCCGGCCTCAGCGACGAGCAGCGGCGGCTGCTGGAGAGCATCGAGGTGGACTGCTACAACAGCCTGGCAGGTCGGTGGCGGCGGGAGGCGCCGGCGGGGCGGGGTGGGGAGACCTGGGGCGAAAAGGCGCCGTCGCTGGAGCCTCCTTTCTTCCCTGTTCCAGCCAGGATTCAGCCAGGATCGAACGCACGAACGTTCTAACGTTCGTGCGTTCGATCCTGGCTGGATCCTGGCTGGAACAGGGAAGAACGTTCGTGCGTTCGATCCTGGCTGAACGTTCTTCGAACGTTCGTGCGTTCGATCCTGGCTGAACCCTGGCTGGAACAGGGAAAGAAAGGAGGCTCAAGCGACCGCGCGTTGTCGCCCCTTGGCTTCGCCGCTCTCTTCGATGCCCCTTTCCCCCCCCCTCGGAAGCCTCCCAACTCGGCCCGGGGGGCTGATGGTGGAGTGCTGAGAACCTGGCTGGGGGGAAAGGGGCCTCGAGAGGGCGGCGGAACCCTCCCGTGCCTTTTCGCCCCATGTCTCCCGGCCGCAGATCGCGGCGGGTGGGGGAGACGATTGGGCAAGGGCAGCAGCCACAGTGCCGGGAAGAGTTCGTGGCCACCCGGCGGCCGAGTGAGAACCGCGGCTCTGGGGAACCCAGGGAAAGGTTTGCCGCGGTTTCCACGGGGTCAGGGCGGATTTGGTCAAGGTCCTTCGGCCAGACAGCAACAGATGCGCGCTGTTTATTTAGGAGGGGCGGGAGGGGGGGTTCTCGGAGGTCTACTTTGTACAGAGGAGGGCCATTTACGCAGGGGAGGTTTTGCCTTGGGTTTGCCGCTCTCTAGATGCACATTTCCCCCCATCCGAATTCTCAAAACTCAACAATAAGCCCCCCTGCAGAGTTTTGAGAATTTGGATGGGGGGGAATGTGCATATGGGGAGCGGCAAACCCAAGGCAAAACCTCCCCTGCATAAATGGCCCTAGGAAAGGAGTCACCAGGACAAGGGTGACAGCAGGAAAACATTGAACTCTTAAGGTACAAGCAGAGGCTGGAGTGGACTAGAGTCCATTTTGTCAGATGTGTGAAGGGTTGAGGGGCTGTGGCTCAGTGGTGGGGCATCTGCTTGGCATGCAGAAGGTCCCAGGTTCAATCCCCGGCATCTCCAGCTAAAGGGGCTAGGCAAGTAGGTGATGTGAAAGACCTCTGTTTGAGACCCTGGAAAGCCGCTGCCAGTCTGAGTACACAATACTGGCTTTGATGGACCAAGGATCTGATTCAGCCGGTGGGGAAATGCTGCTCCATGCCTCAGAAGAAGCAGTTT
The DNA here is from genome assembly GCF_029931775.1 of Euleptes europaea. Lineage (NCBI taxonomy): Eukaryota > Metazoa > Chordata > Lepidosauria > Squamata > Sphaerodactylidae > Euleptes > Euleptes europaea. The sequence continues at coordinate 55,428,192 of NC_079317.1, read as the reverse complement.
TCTTCCATGAAATCTTATTCTGGAACAAATCTGTAATCACTTATGTGTTGTGAGATTCTTTGATTTTTTAAAATTGTCTAATGTTGCATTTGTCCCTGGGCGAAAAATATGGGTGACTGCAGCTGCACTGTTTTTGACTTTGCTTCTATAGGGAGTGAGGGCTAAAGATTTAAGCCCGAGGCTTCACAGAAAAGATGGACTTTGAGGAAGGATCTGAAAGTACCCTTACCTTAAAAAGTAAAGACTTCCATAACTGCTTATGGAGGAGAGAGAAGATTGGGTAGATAGCATTCAGCATACAGACCTTGAAATACATCTGCAGTGATACCTAACACATCCAAATACTAACTTGCAGTCCTGTATGGCAGTAAGCACAAGGAGGGTGGCAACTTTAAAATTATGTATCCTTCAAAAATTACACTCCCTGTACTCTTCCTGAGGCTGGTCTGCATTTTTCTTCCAGTAGGACCTTAGAGACCAACAAGGGAGCTTTGACTCTCAAAGGTTTATACCCCAAAAACCTTGTTGGTCTCTAAGGTGGACTCCAGTCTAGCTTTTCTATTGCAGGTCAGCACAACCTACCCTCTGAAACCCAAACCGGACTTGGCTTTTCTGTGTGTGTTGATGACCATGATATAATGGGGAGATAACTGCTTAAGTTCTAATGCAACCAAGCTTCTCTTTCTTCTACCTTCTCAGGCTTTTAATTACTCATTTTATTACTGATACGTTATCAGTGCATAAGAATCATAGAGCATTGAAGCCTTATGGAGACGATGGTTGCCGTATATTTACAAATGCATCAATTCTATTCTATTTAAAAGGATAAAGAAATTATGAGGATGATGTGGCATGTGGTACAGGCAGCGTTTGTTAGCATCACTTTGCACATTGTTCAAAGGCGGTGGGGGGGATTCTATTAAGAGAGAGTCCATTCAAGGAAGGCGTTTCTGGTCTGCTCCCGTGACATTCTGAGATTCAGCTCACCAGGTCTGGCATGCGAATCCTGCATTGGGATTTATTTCCTAAGCTGTATGATCCAGCCTCCCCCCCCGCCCCTGGCCACAATCATACAGCTAGCTGTTCTGATGCTTTGTCAGTTCTGCCTTCCAGTGGGCCTTCTAACAGGGGTAAGAAGGGGGGCATGCCAGAGCACCCTCTCAGCCTTTTCCTGCCTATAGGAACAATGCCTCATAGGTCACTTTGCTGCTCTCTGAGCATGGCTGCTTTTCCAGGATGGAAGTGTGAGAGAGTAAAGAATCAGGAGTGCTCTTTTGCTGTTTGCTAGCTGGGATAGCCCAGGCTAGCCTGATCTTGTCAGATCTCAGAAGCTAAGCAGGGTTGACCCAGGCTAACATTTGGATGGGAGATCTCCAAGGAATACCAGGGTCATGACGTGGAGGCAGGCAATGGCAAACCACCTCCAAATGTCTCTTGCCTGGAAAACCCTACAAGGTCATCATAAGTCAGCTGTGACTTGACGGCAAAAAAAGTTATTATTTCCTTCTTGAGATACATCTCAGGACTGCTTCACACATGCATGTACATAAGATGACACCTCATCATTCGTTGACTCACAGCTCAACCCATGAATAACATCTATGAGAAGGCTGAGCGTTGTCAGATGACATGAAAGCTCCATCTGTGGTGCTTGAGCTGTGATAGGGAGGGGGCGTGGCTCCATGGTAAAGCACAAGCTTTGCATGCAGAAGGTCCCAAGTTTGATCCCTGGCATGGCCAGGTAAGGGTTGCCGTTGGTATGAAATATCTCCTCTGCCAGAGACCCTGGAAAACTGCTGCCCATCAGAGTATAGCAGACAGTAACAGATTAAATGGACCAGTACTCTGACTTGGTATAACACAGCTTCATATGATACAGCTTCATATGACACAGCTTCAAATTATCAATTGATGGAGCAAATCACTGAGTGATTGATGTGTATGTGTGAACTACTCCTAAAACAATGCTGAGTTGCTGCTGCTGTAAGTGCGCACACAAGCAGCCTCTACTGATGCATCATTTATAAATCAGTGGAGTGTTGCATCTTCTTCTATCCAGTATAAATGATTTAAAGAAAATATAAACGATTGAATGTATAGAGAGAGAATTTTGAGAACATCGTTCCTTCTTATTCTTAAGCATCGTATGCAGATTGAAATGCCAGTCCTGGAATCCTCTCTTAAGTATAATTCTGTGTCTGTAAAAAGAAAAAGGCAAGCTCAACTCTCTTTGCTTGCTCTCGTCTCGCATTGCATTCCATGCTTGCAACTACTGTACGGATTGTCAGTGCTATAGCATCAATAATTCAGCAAATGCTGAAGTGCTCCCTAGTTTTGAGGGGGAAAAAAGATATAGCTAACTGGAAATATATCTGCATCGGCAGTACAGAGATACCACCCCAACAGTTATCAGGAAGATGAAGGAGTTTGGGAGAAGGAGGTGGCATCATGGCTACTGAATATTTCTGCTGAGCCTCTCCAGTTCCCTTGCCGAAAATGGCTACCCTGGGGTGCAGAAGTGTTTTGCATGACAATAGCAGCTTATATTCTGATGCATTAGTTTTCATTTCCTGTTCTGCTTTGTTACTCTCTCAATTTCTGATGTTACTAAGTCAGAGCATCAAATGGAGTACACATTTCTGGCAGTTTCCCCAGACATTTCTGTCTCTAGCTTCATGCCTACAACTTGCAGGAAGAGTGCACAAAGCGCGTTCAGTAGCATTACTAGCACATCGTTTGGTGCAAGACAAATGAGAGATGTTTGCATGCCACTCTAAACTGCCTCTCACTGCTAATCCCATTCTAGTACTTTACTAGTATACATTGGGAGCATTCCTCTCTATAGATGGTAGATAATTCCATAAAAAGAATGCTTTTGAAACTGTGCCTGCCCACTCTTTCCATGTCCATTTGATCCACCTCTCCCCATTTCTGTGCCATGGTACAACTTTGTACCTCTGCCCTGAGTGACTGATCTGTGCCATGGCACTATGTTACCCTTCAGCACTGGTGTGTTGTCCAAGGTCAGCTTTCAATGTCAGCTCAACACAGTGGATGATAATAGTACTGTGGCTGTGGGACCTCATCTTCTGTATATAACTTGCTATTACAGTGAGTGTTAGAATCAGCCCATTCAAGCACAACATTATTAACCTTAGTGTCAAGGACAACCTGAGCCACACCTCAAGAGAGCTGGCATGGTGTAGTGATTAAAAGTGGTGGTTTGGCGCATTGGACTCTAATCTGGAGAACCAGGTTTGATTCCCCACTCCTCCACATGAGTGGCTGACGCTAATCTGGTGAACCAGGTTGGTTTCCCCACTCCTCCACATGAAGCCTGTTGGGTGACCTTGGGCTAGTCATAGCTCTCTCCGAATTCTCTCAGCCCCACCTACCTCACAAGATGTCTGTTGTGGGGAGGGGAAGGGAAGGTGATTGTAAGCCGGTTTGATTCTTCCTTAAGTCGTAGAGAAAGTCGGCATATAAAAACGAACTCTTCTTCTTCTTCTTCTTCTTCTTCTTTGGCATATGGGTAGATGTTGAAGTGAATGGGTTGAAATGGGACTACAGCCAAACAATCTGGCATACTTAATTTGTGGGTCAAAATGATGGGGCGTTTGCCTTCTGATCGTATCAAGTCCCACAGCAGCACAAGGATATTTGTAACACTTTTGTCTTCAGCAGCATTACATACACTTGCAGAGCAACAAACGGGAGATGAACCACACCTTGACTTCAATACAATGTTTAAAAGTGAAATCTGCACAGCATTGCACTGTTAGAGTTTTAACATGTGGTGACTTAAAATTAATTTTTTAAGGAAGACAGACTGGCCTATCAGAATGGAGAACCTCTCATCAAACTAGAAGCTCTGCTTAGTTCCATTGGGTGATTTACACCAGGTTTTTTTTGTTTTGTTCTGATGTCTGGCAGAAGGGCAAAAGAACAGGGAAGCTCCTGAAGAAGTGCTCTAATACTTCAGATTTTTTTAAGGATGTCAAGGAAGGAATACTTTGCACATATCCCTAGAATCAGGGTGACATGGTATACCAATGCACTCTTCAGGAAAGAGGCTCTTTCCCCCGACTGCAAGGTGCCGTGTGTGTGTGTGTGTGTGTGTGTGTGTGTAGTGCCGTCAAGTCGCAGCCGACTTATGGCGACCCCTTTTGGGGTTTTCATGGCAAGAGACTAACAGAGGTGGTTTGCCAGTGCCTTCCTCTGCACAGCAACCCTGGTATTCCTTGGTGGTCTCCCATCCAAATACTAACCAGGGCTGACCCTGCTTAGCTTCTGAGATCTGATGAGATCAGGCTAGCCTGGGCATGCCTTAGGCTGGTGGAAAACAATCCATTACAGCTACAACTTTCTCCATCTTCTGTCTTCCTTAAAAATTCAGTTTGTTATAATTTCTCCACACTTTCCTTCCTTTCTAACCCACTGCTGAAGTTTGTGCTACACTTGGGCTGTTAAAGCATCTGTGGTGGCCCAAATAACTTGGTGGTGGTTTCAGGAAGGCTGTTTGGTCTGCCTCTATCTTTTGCCAACCCTTGAGATCCAGCATGGTGTAGTGGTTAGGAGCAGCAGAATCTAATCTGGACAACCGGGTTTGTTTCCCCACTTCTATACATGAAGCCTGCTAAGTGACCTTGGTCTAGTCACAGATGTCTCAGAACTCTCTCAACCCCACCTACCTCACAAGGTCCTGTTGTGGGGAGAGGAAGGCAAGGCAATTGTAAGCCAGTTTGAGACCACTTAAAGGTAGAGAAAACGAGGTATAAAAACTCTCCTCCTCCTCCTCCTCACCCCCTTCTAGTTGGGCAAATCTGTCTCCCTCTCTGCAGCAAGGGAGTGAAGGGCAGGGGCAGGATAAATTCATAATCTTACAGTAAACTCACACTAAGATAATCTTGAGGGTTTTTTTTAAACCTTGATTGTTTCAGCCCTAGTTGAACAACTTAAAGAGGCTGTGACACAACCAGAGCAAGGGAGCAAGAGATGTTAGCATGGAATTCGTGAAGAAGGGAGGGAGAGTGGCATATACCAATCAAGTGGGCTGTTTGGCATGATATAGCTCATGCATATTTCTTTGACACCCCTGAACAATGGAGAGCTGGCTTCCATTTGCAATTGGTAAGTCATTTTCACTTATTATCACTTTGGTGGTTTTATCTCATGTACCAGGAGCGCATGCTACCTGCAATCTTCTTGGCATGCATGGTTGCCATTTTGTGTGAAGAAGACAATGCACATATTTTCCAACTTCAATACAAGCAAACAGAAATCCAGATAACTGAGGGTACATGCCTGCTGGAAAATATGCGCACTGCCCAATTCACACAGATTGGTGAACATGTGTATTGACAGGAATGTGTATAGCACATTCTCCCATTATTAGAGGTAGGAGCATCAAAGTCATAACAACTGAAAAATGGCTACTTGTTTACATGCAAAGCTTTGTTCTATGGAAGGGGCTGCCCGCTTGGCCTACTGACTAAAGTATATGAACCGGAGAGTTCTAGATTCAAGTTCCAAGTTGACTGGATGTCTGTTTAAGACTTGGTCTGCAGGCAGGATGCTTTATCTCCGTCTGGGCTTCCCTATCTATCCTCCCCCATTCAGCTGGAAATTAATGAGATATGGAAATGGGTACATGCCCTGAGCCTTAAGGGCAGGTAGGCTGTGCATCTCAACAGTTAGTTCATTTGCATCCACTTTAGCCGCTGGCGGCAGCACTGCATTCTTCAGCTGCATCACAGCACAAGCCCTCAGCAGGACATTGGCTGAAACCCTGCTTTGCCGCATGTTACCAGGGCTTGCCACAGTAGCAGATTCTCTGAGTAAGCTTTTTGATCAACACATACCAAAGCAGCTGCTTCCTGAAACTATAGAGCAGGCGACATGAAACATTGAAAAGTCTCTTGTACAACACAAAGTCACGTCATTTCAGCAAATGATTACAAGGCAAACAGAGTTTTGAGCAACAATTTGGCGATGACTCACTGCTTGCCTATGACTTTGAGCAAGGAAAGGCCTTGACCTTCTTTTGCTACAAGCAGAATGAAATTATATATAGTTGAGAAGGGGAGGCAAGGCAAGGCACCATGGTATAGTCCAATCTTGTCAGCCCTCAGAGGTTAAGCAGGGTGAGTACTTGGAAGGGAGACTTCCAAGGGAGATTCTGCAGAGGAAGGCAATGGCAAACCACCTCTGCTTCTCACTTGCCTTGAAAGCCCCTTGCTGGGGTTGCCATAAGTCGGCTGTGACTTGATGGCTCTTTACACACACACACACACACACACACTCTTATTAATGTAGCTGTTGTTTCCCCTGACCTTTCCCCATGTGATATAAATATATTTTCCATTAAATGTACAGAACAATAGGCATTGCTGAAAATGAATATAAGAGATACTATCAACATGCCAGCAGTTATTAGAAGATTCTGAATTTATTCCATATTTTTATAGGTGCTGTGCCTGTCCAACAATTAAAGGATCCAAAGGAAAAGAATAATCTACCGGTATATCTCTTGTCACTTTATTACTTCTCCTCAATGATAGTGATTCAGATAACACAATTCAAGTTTCTTTGTCTTGGCTGTAAACTTTAACAAAATTCAAGATTATAAAATATAAAACAGCTGCAACGTACACAAAATCTCACATTCACATAAGTAGGTGCAAAAAAATTGATGTTCTCAAAATGAATAACATAACCATTATTCTCAGATGTCAAACTTGCTGTATAGTGTGTGGGAAGCAAGAAAATTCTGGGGAGAGTTAACAGCTGCCAAAACAAAATCTGCTACCTTTAGCATAACCTATTTGTCAACAGATATTCCAACATTTGCACAGTAGGCCAATAGCTGTGAAATAAACCTCTGCCTTGGATTTTCTGTGACTGGACAAAGAAACAAGCCATGACAGATGTAACCCATCGGTTGGAGCCAGCGCAAAATTTCCACTTGCTCTACAGCTCTTGCGCGAGTGGAAGCACAAGCAAAAGACTGAGCCCTTGTGCTGCCAAACCCACTTATGTTTCCACGTGCACAAAATCTTGTGCTACTGATTTCTGGGTATTATAATACAGACCCTGACATGGGTGGCGCCGGCTAGCCTAGTCTCATCAGATCTCGGAAGCTAAGCTGGGTCGTCTCTGGTTAGGAGACTACCCAGGAAATTCAGGGTTCCTGTGCAGTAGCGTTGCAGGGTCCCTCTTCGCCACCAGCAGGAGGTTTTTGGGGCGGAGCCTGAGGAGGGAAGGGTTTGGGGAGGGGAGGGACTTCAATGCCATAGAGTTCAGTTGCCAAAGTGGCCATTTTCTCCAGGTGAACTGATCTCTATTGGCTGGAGATCAGTTGTGATAGCAGGAGATCTCCAGCTAGTACCTGGTGTCTCTACTGTGCAGAGACAGGCAGAGGCAACCTTCTTTGTTCATTTGTTGCCTTGAAAACTCTCCAGAGACACCATAAGTCAACTGCAACTTGACAGCACTTTCCATCACCACCATAATATATCAGGAGGAAAGTTCTAGGTGTTGCACAAGATATTGCATAGGCAGAACTGCTGAGTCCATTTATGTTTCTGCTTGCTCATCACTGGATCCAAGCCTATATGTCACCATTGCCACATACAAAAAAGGGAGAGATTATAACGATTTTATACCACCTAGTATCAATTTCCAGTGGAATTATAAGTACACCATACAATATAATGTGCTATATATAGACAAATGGTCTCTTTCTACTACAAGGGCAAAAAAATGTCCTAGTGACTCAGCAGAATCTTAGGGTTGCATAAAGCTTTGTTCTGTGGAAGAATGCAACAGGCAATTGTCAATTTTCCTAGGCACAAGCCAGAGCCAAGTGGGAGAAGAGAACAAAGATGTTAACTATAGGGATAAAAAACGGAGTAGTGTAACAACTGATCTAGTTTCGAACTCTGTTAGAAACTTGTTTTGTGATCCTGGGCCAGCACTATCAAGATGATAATGAAGCATACCATCTTATGGCAGGGGGAAGGGGTTGAGGATAGTAATTGGTTGCATCAATTTCTTTTTAAAATCTTAATAAACAAAACAAATGTTTCTTAATATGTGGTTATGAAGAGGGCCATTAGTCATTCCAGTTGGAAGGTACGGTATAACTGCAAAGTCTTGGGATATTATTAAATAACCAGATGACCAAATTTGCCAACCTTACACTTAAAAAGATATGCCATAGGAGGTATTTTTATCATCAAATCTTCATTGCCTCAAGAATGGAGGTTGGGGGGACTGAAACGTTATTACAGTCAGACTATTTTTGCAGCAGATCATCATCAGCGAAGGTGGGTGCTTAATTTGCATTTATACGTATATAATTTATTATATGTAGTGATTGCCAGGTAACAGCTGGTATATATATATTACACTTCTTCAGAGATCTCCAGGGAACATGTCCCCCCCCCCCATGCTGTAATCTGAGCGGTCCTTCATTTTTAAGCCCTTTCTCACCAACTGTACATAGTGGGAATTGGGGTAACAGTATTCTGATCAGTATAACTGATCTCCAGTATTCAATGATAGATTTTTTAAAAAGTCTGATTCAACAACATTTAATCTTACATTTCCTCCAAGGAGCACAGCAGGTGTGGTTCTCTCCTCTCTATTTTCTCTTTAGTATAACACTCAAATATAGATTTAGAGATAGGGTTGCCAACTCCAGGTTGGGAAATGCCTGGAGATTTTGGGGGTGGAGCCTGAGGAGGCAGGGTTTGGAGAGGGGAGGGACTTCAATGCCATAGAGTCCAATTGCCAAAGTGGCCATTTTCTCCAGGGGAACTGATCTCTGTTGCCTGGAGATCAAATGTAATCGCGGGAGATCTGCAGCCACCACCTGGACGTTGGCAACCCTATTTAGTGAGCAATTCTAAACAGGTCTACTCAGACCTTTACACAAGTCTATTCAATGGAATTTACTTCCAGGAAAGTTTTCTTAGGATGGCCTAATAAGCTGAGAGAGGAGGACTGCCCTAAGGTGAGCTTCATGGCAAAGCTGAGATTTCTAGTGGGCTGACATTTTAACTGTTGGCGCCTTAGAACTGGTGACTGAGTTTAAGCAATGGGTGCAATCCATGGAAAGTTAAGCATCCTTAAAGTGGTTCCCTGTGGTCATCAAAAACTGCATCCTGAAAGACTGATGTCGCAGAGACACAGCTATGAGTAGATCCCAAGCACTGTCCTGTGTTTACATAGAGCTCCGTTAAGAGTGTTCATCTATCTGGCTGTCTACACTTTAGGGTGGCATTCCACAAAAAAGGTTTTTAAGAAGCTGAGTGTAGGTTCCCCATAGACACATAGCAGCTGTGGGGCCTGGCATTTTGAAAGTCTGTGGGGGCTTGATTCTTCTTGGGACCATGGTGCAGGGAAAGGAGGGGCTTCCGTTTCCCCATATTGTGCTCTTTTGAGATCATTTTCTTGGTTCCTGATCTATTTAGGCACTCCAGGTTCATAATTAACAGTATTTAACCTGGATCAGTTGGCCCTTCAACCATACTTTCCCCCAACCTTGCCCATAAATGTGGATAGAGGCTTTTTTTTTTTATAATAATTTTATTGGTTTTTATAATACAAATTTTCCATGATAGTAAACAACAATAAAAGCAATATAAAATTCAAAATCAAAATTCTAACTCTATGTTGTTATAATTTCTTGAATTCATAACAAAAAAAAACAAATTAGAGGAAAATTTATGACTTCCCCATCACCTCTCTCCGCCTCTTAATAAAATATTCATCCCATCGTAATTGGTCTGATCTTAACTGTTATAAATTCATTTAACTTTCATAGAACATTTTCTATTAATCTAAATGATTATAACTCTTACTATTAATTGTATCTTCTAGATCAGATTAATAAGTATTCTTCCATTTTCCCCAGTTTTAATTCATATTCACAGTATTTCATCCAATCCTCCCATTCCCCTAAGAATCGAACTTTGTCTTTTTCATTTAAAATGGCTGTAAGTTTTGCCATTTCCACCAATTCGAACATTTTCCCAATCCAGTCTTTTTTCTCGGGAATTTCTGCCCCCTTCCATTTTGCTGCATAAAGCAGTCTCGCAGCTGTTGTAGCATAAATCAAAAAAGTTCTTTGTATTAACAAGTCGTCAGGTATCATACTTAATAGCATCATTTCTGGTGTTTTGGGTATATTTTTTTGTACTATTAGTCTCAGTTCATTGTATATCATATCCCAAAAGTCTTTAGCTTTATCACAAGTCCACCACATATGGTGAAAGGAACCAATTTCCTTATTGCATTTCCAACATTTGGGGGATGTCACTTTATATATCTTTGCCATCTTCTTAGGTGTTAAATGCCATCTATACATCATTTTATAAATATTTTCTCGAATTGATTGCGCATTTATTCCTTTCAAGTCTTTTAACCAAAGTCTTTCCCATTTGTTTAAAGGAATATCATGTCCAATATTTTGAGCCCAATCAATCATAGTTGGTTTAATTGTCTCCTGCTCACAATATAATGTTAAGAGTAGATTGCACATTTTAGAGATCAATTTCAGATTGTTCTCTAGTAACATCTTGTGGAAAGGGGACTTTTCTTTAGAAAATCCATTTTTCATATCTTGTACAAAAACTGATTTAATCTGACAATATTGCAACCATTGTAAATCCTCTTTGAGAAATTGAAATTCCTTTAATGAACATTTTTTCCCCTCCCAATTAATTAATTCCTGGTAAATTATGAATTTGTCCGGTCTAAGTGGTCGAAGTGTTAGCATTTCTTGCGGTGAAATCCACATCGGAGTTGTTGGTTCCAAAATATGTTTGTATTTCATCCAGATGCGCAGTAGAGAGGACCTGATTATATGATTCCTAAATGATGCTTGTATCTTAATTTTATCATACCATAAATAGCCATGCCATCCACTAATATTATTAAAGCCTTCAAGCTCCAATAAACGTGTATTTGATAAGGTTATCCAGTCTTTTAGCCATGTTAAGGCTACCGCTTCAGCGTAAAGTTGAAAGTTTGGTAGTGCTAAGCCTCCTCTAACTTTAAGGTCCACCAGATATCTATAAGCAATCCTTGGTTTTTTCCCTTGCCAGATGAAATTTAAAATGTCTTTCCTCCAAGTATCAAAGTATTTAACATGTGATATTATAGGCAAGTTTTGGAATAAGAAGAGCATCCTTGGTAACACATTCATTTGAATTGTTGAAATACGTCCCAATAGTGACAACTTTTTATTTGACCAAATAATCATATCAGTTTTTATTTTACCCCATAATTTAAGATAGTTGTTGGTTAACAATTCTTTGCTCTTCGCTGAGATCCAGATTCCCAAGTATTTAACTTTATTGGCCTTCTCCCAACCTGTAAACGTACTGAATTCCTGTTGTTCTATTTCTGATAAATTTTTGAATATTGTCTTTGTTTTTTCTTGATTGACTTTAAATCCCGATATTTCCCCAAAGTCGTCCAGAGTCTCTTGTAGTAACTTCATTGATTGTGTTGGGTTTTCCAGAATTAACAGGAGGTCATCCGCGAATGCTCTCAATTTAAATTCATGTTTTTTAATTTTTAAACCACGAATGTCCTCCATACTCCTTAGTTTACAACATAGTGTTTCCAACACCAACAAAAATAATAACGGGGACAAAGGACAGCCTTGTCTAGTTCCTTTCTTAATTTGACAATTTTCCGACATTGATTCATTCACCAAAATTTTCGCATGTTGGGATGTATAAATGGCTGATATACCTTTCAAAAAACGGTCTCCAAAATTTAATTTTACCAATGTTTTTTCCATAAAGTCCCATGAGACCATATCAAAGGCTTTTTCCGCATCCAAAAATACAAAGGCGGCTGATCGTTGTATATTCTGGTCATAATATTCTAATGAGTCCAATAAGATTCTTATATTATCTTTAATTTGCCTTCCTGGAACAAAGCCCCCTGATCTTCATGTATAAGGTCTTTGATGAATTTTCTTATCCTATTCGATAAGATCGAGGCATAAATCTTATAGTCCACATTTAACAACGAAATAGGTCTATAATTTGATGTTCTTTCTGGGTCTCTTCCTTCCTTGGGTATCAACGATATGTATGCATGCAACCAAGTTTCTGGGGCTACTCCCTTATCCAAAATTGTATTGCAAAGTGATACAAAGAAGTCTGCTAAGTTGTCCCTAAATGTTCTATAGAATAAAGCAGTTATTCCATCTGGTCCAGGTGTCTTATCCGTCTTTTGTCTCATTATTGCTTCTTGTATTTCTTCCCTTGTGATTGGAGCATCTATCCATTCTCGTTGGTCTGTTGAGAGGATATTCATCTGTATTGAACTTAAAAACTTATCTATTTTCTGTTTTGAAATATTTTCTTTCTGATACAGCTTAGTGTAAAATGAAACAAATTCTTTTTGTATATCTGTAGTTGAATGAACTGGTCCTTTAGCAGTTTGAATTTTTGTTATAATCTTCTTCTGAAATGAGTCTTTCAGTTGTGTTGCTAAAAATTTCCCAGGTTTATTAGCATGTTCAAAATATTTTTGTTTGGCAAATTTTAAGTTTTTGTTCATTTCCTCCATTATGACCAAATTTAATTGATGTTTAGATACAGAAATCTTCATTTGTATTTCATTTTTCTCTTCTTCTTGTAACGCCATAACAAGTTCTTGTTCCAAATTTTGTAAATCCCAAAGTATATTATTGGTAAATTGTAGTTGAGTTTTCCTCCACGCTGCATGTTTCTGTATCATAAATCCTCTTAGAACTGCTTTAAACGCATCCCACACTATATTCAACGTAGTTTCTCCATTAAGATTGACTTCAAAAAAATCTTTAATCAGATCATATAATTCTTTTTGAATCTTATTTTCCTTTAGAAGTTTATCATTCAATCGCCATCTAAATGCTTGTTTATTGTTCCACTCAAATGTAACCGGATTGTGATCAGAGAAAGTTCTTGGTAAAATATGTATTTTACGTAGTTGCGTAAAAATTGATTTACCATGTCTCGCTGAATAAAAGGTATATTCTTTGGCTGTAGTATTCATTGTTCTCCAGATGTCTTGTAATTCCAATTCTGTAGCCATGGTGAAGAAAGTTTTAGGTAAACATCCTTCATTTTCGTCTTTTGCTTTTGATTTTTTATCCAAAATTGGGAGAATAACGCCATTTAAGTCACCCATCAATAAAATCTGGTCATTAGCATACTGAGAGATCAGTTCATGCAATTGTCCATAAAATTTTGTTTTTCCTTCATTGGGAGCATATATTCCTACTACAATCGTCTTTTGCCCCAATATTTTGGTTTTTATAATTACAATTCTCCCTTCGTTGTCTTTATATAGTAGTTCAGGACTAAGGCTAGAATGAGCATATATTACTACTCCCTTAGTTTTTGTTTCGGCCGATGCCACAAATGCTTGTCCAAGCATTTGCCTATCCAAATATTTTTTGTGTTTTTTTGCTATATGAGTCTCTTGTAAACAAATTAGGGAGTATTTATACTTCTGTAGATATTTAAAAATTCTAGCCCTTTTAGTTTTTTCATTCAAACCATTCACATTCCAAGAAATTACTTTTGCCATGGTACAATGATTATTGAAGCAAAATATGCAGTCTATAATTTAGTTCCTCCTGCTGCTCCCTGTGGTTCTTCTTCTTCTTCTTCTTCCTCTTCCTTTTGATCCCCAGTTAATCCTTTAAGATCTGATTTATATTTTCTCAGAAATTTTCCCACATCTGCTGTAGATGTAATTGTCATTTTCATTTCTTTGTAGGTAAAAGCCAAGCCTTGTGGCATAATCCAGCGATATTTGATACCATTAGCTTTCAAAACAGACACAAATTCTTTGTAATTATTCCTCTGTGAGAGTAAATGTCTTGGTATGTCCTTTAATAAAATTAGAGGAATGTCTCCTGCTGACACCGGGTTGTCATAATGCATCTTCATGATCTTATCCTTAATCCTAGTGTCATAGAACACTATCATCAAGTCTCTTGGCTTAGATCTTTTCATTCTAGCAGGTAATGGTATTCTGTATACTCTGTTAATAGCTTGGTTCAATTCTTGTTGATCCATCTGAAACAGGTAAGCCAGATTTGGGATTACAGTTTCTTTGTTGTCTCCCATCATATCTGGAAGGTTGCGCAGACGAAGGTTGGTCTCTCTCACTCTCATCTCCATCATTGCTATTTGATCTTTTACAGTTATCTGATTTAATTGTATTGTTTCAATCTGTTTTTCTTGGCTTACTAATTTTTTCTTTGTATCCTTATGCTCTTCCATCACTTTCTTTATTGATAAGTCCATTGTTTGCATATCTGACTGCATAATGCTCATTTGGGTTTTTACTTCTTTAAGATCTCCTGTTATCACACCCAATTTGTGATCAATAGCTTGAGATGCTTGACCTAGGTTTGTCATCATAGAAGTTAACTGTGCCATCTGTGTAGACATCTGTGTAGACATCTGTTCAAGCTGCTTATTTGTTGCCTCTGTTTGTTTGGCTAGCATATCTTGTAATTTCTTATCCATGGCTAAGACTTGTACTGAGTCCTTGAGTTTAGTATAGGCAGGGCTATGCAATGAGCCAGAACGGGGTCGAGTTCCAGACATTTACATTGGAATAAGACTGGTAAAAATCATGTCTTCAGACAGGGCCCTCCAGGTGGTAGTTAATAGAAGGTAGTTCAATGATCAGCTTGATAATTTTTTCGGTTGAAAAGAGCTAAATTTGGCTTTAAAACAGCTTAATAAAGTTTTGAAATACCAACGAGTTTTATTGGACGCTCTAGGTCGGGTCTACCAGGAAGTATTCCGGAAGTTGTATTTGCCGTGGACCTTCTACCGCCTCATCTCAATGGTTGTTTCCTTTAGGAACTATTTCTGTGTAACTCAAGTGCGACGCGTATCCGGTCCTCCAGCTTGCTTCCTGTTGTTGTGACTCAGATGATAGAGAGGGTGGTATAGAGGGGCTTCCGGTCTGATGAATCCCTTGCTGCTAACGTGGCAGGAAACTCTTTTTCACCAGAAAATCAGGAAGAAATTCACCCTCCCCTTCCCTCGAAGTTGCTTCTCATTGGTGGAAATTTTAGTCCATCATCTAAGCGTCCTTCCAACTCTTTGTTTTGATTTAAGCTGATCTGTCTGATAAGGCTCCTGCCGCTAATCCTGATGGAATTTACGAATCAAACTTTCCCGATTGAGATAAGGGAGGAGCAGGGGCACTGGGAATATCTTCATCTACCCCCCAGTTATACGGTGATGCCAGTAAAAAACGAAGGGTTCTTTGTATTCACTTGGGCATCGAGAGGTGAGGTTCTTTTCTTAAAATAGTCCTTATGTTGGTGTTAAGGTGGTGGAGGGTAGAGCCTTGTGCCAAAGCTGCGTTTTGGCGATTCCTTTCCCTAATTGCCCTCGCAGGACCGGCGTCCAGAGCTCTGGGGGGCTTATAAAAGCTCCCTCAGAGTCTTTGGGAGGTCAAACTGCGTTTGCGGGCTGCAGGGAATTCCTGCTGTCCGACCCACTTGCAAGGGTCGGATTGGGGTGCATATATCACCCCTAAATTAGCGCAAACTTGGATTTCTCTCAGGACAGCCTGAGAGAACGTCGTACTCATCCCAGCACACCACCGGAAGTCCAAATGTGGATAGAGGCTTATTGCTGTTCATTGAACATGAGCATGTTCTTCTGAACATGTTTTGAAATGCACACTTTCTCTTTTGTTTCTGGCACAAATCCCAAGCTGCTGTCTCCTTAGATGACTTTCAAAATACAATTTCTCAAGTCTGTGTCATGTGCATGTTCTCTGGGGAAGACAGAGTAACACAACAACCCCAGCCATCCTGGAGCCATGGGCCTGGGATCAACATCTCTCTTTGTGTAAACAAACCACTCCAACCAGCTGCAGCATTAAAGGATCTCCATCTTGGTGGAGTCCTATGTTCTGAAACACAACCGTTATCTAGCTGCCTTCCCTACTTTATTGTTAACCTTGGTGGGTTTTTGTTGTTTTTGTTTTCTACATGCTCGTTATCTGAAATCCCCCATCACTACACAGCCACTTGCATGCCTGTAGATACGGGGGCTGAGCGATGTAGCCCCAACCCACGTATCTTAATATACTAGCTTTGTTCACTTGTTGAGGCTCATACACTGCTCATGCTGTGTCGTGACTGGCTGTTTAGTTACTCAGAATCCACTGGTGTGTCTGGGAGGCGGGAGTAGGAGGCTGTTCGGGCCTTCCATTGATTTCAATGGCAGTATTTTTTTCATATGGCAGAAGCAGCAGGAATAGTCTTCGGGTGAGCAGACTATTCCAATTTAATCCCACTCCTTCCTGCCACAGCTTGACCCTGCCTGATTTTTCATTTGAGTTGGCAATCTGTGATTGGGATAAGGGATAAAACTGGATGTATCATACTGCCAGCAGAGCAGTACAGTTATACTGGCATAAATTTACTATACAGGATAGTATTCCACACTGCTAATGAAAAGCAGTTTAATAGCATCCCTGTGGCTGCAATCCTAAAGACACTTTCCTGTGAGTAAGCCCCGCTGTATAAAATGGGATTTACCTCTGAGGAGATCTGCTTAGAGTTGCTTCTTTTGTCTCATTGCCAATGTAACTCACAGGTAGGATGGGACAGTAAAAGAAATGCTGAATGGAGTAAAGGAGGCCAAAAAGGGATGCCTTATTAAACACAGCACATAATCTGTAAGTGCTCATTGCCAAAAGTGATCATGGATTGCAGGAACTGTAATAGGATAAGAATAATTACGGTATATCATCAATATTATTAATGATAGTATTCTCTATCATTAAAAAAAGAATTGATATAAATGTAAATTCTCTGTTCCTTAAAGAAAACCAGAAATAAATTATGGGCACAGTCAACTGGGTAGGTCTCCTGAGTAAGCCCCACTGAAATGCATAGTTGCTTTGCAAGACACTGTAGCCTTAAATTGATTGGACAGAGAGAGAATACAAATTTAGATGACCAGCTTCATCTATTATGTAGCCTCTTTTGTAACCCCCAAGCAGTGGAATCCCCAATGAGGAATGTCCCATCTAGGGTTGCCAGGTTTCCCGCTGTGGTAGGAAATCTCCCACCTGCAATCCTTGTTGCCCACTACCAGTCCAGGCAGCAGCAGGAGAAAACTTTTTTTTAATGCCAGAGTCATGCACGGTGTGACATCACATCCAGGGAAAACCTGGAAGTGACATCACATCACTGTGGGAATTACTAGAAACTCTGGTGATTCTTAGAGCAACATACTGTTACTTACAGGTTCTCCTGAAAGGGATGCCATGGTGCACTCCCCACAGGCACCTCCCCCATGTTCTTGCCCCCAGGCTCCTGCTGGTTACCAGGCCAATCTAACCAATGAAGGGTTTCATAGCTGCCACACATTTGCAAACAACATCACTACAGCTTGTCCAAAATATGGTGACCATTGAGTCTATGACATTTTGGACCTGTACAGAGAAACCAGCCATATGTATATTTTAAAATGCATGTTCCTGAATTCATTCATGTCCAAAGCAGATAGATCACTGAAAAGGACAACAGGTTGCTGGCAATAATGGGTCTCTCTCCCTCAACCCCATATGCTGGAAAGTTTTAAGCAGCCTTTCCACTTGAAGTGTCCTTCGGAGAAAGGAGCACTGTAGTCTTGTGATGGCTCTGTGAAAATATGTTTATGCATTTGTGTGTTTGGAAAGCAGCATTCATCACAGCAACTGTAATGCTATTCCCAAGACAAAATCAGTGTGGGTCCCTGGAGTCAAACAAGCGAAGAACACACCAGAATGTTCCTGCCAAGCACCTACTTCTAAGCCACTGTATATCTCCTGTGAGGCTCACATTTACAGTAATTATTCTTGATTTCCAGAACATCCTTATAGGGATGGTCAGAGGCCAGAGTTTGGAGCTTTCCTTGCTTCGATGAGATGGTAAATTATCTTGAAATTATTCCCCTGGTTGCTGAGGCCCACTTTTGATGGCTTAAGGGTCTGAGAAGTAGTTCCTTTCCACCAGGGTGGTGTGAGGAGGTGATGAGCTGGGGGTCCTCTCTAAGTGCTGCAGTGCCCTCTAGAGTTCCACTCCTCAATGCTGGTGGATCCAGCTTGAGGGAAGAGTTTTAGTCCCTGCCATTTACCTTCATATTGGCTGTCCTCCAAGCTGGCATCTCTTAGCTGTCAGAGGCCATTCAGCCACCCAACTCTTCCTTGGCTGTCTGAGCTCCCTGAACCAGGGGTCCACAGCCTCATCGGGGTACCCCAGCTCTGGCATCTGGTTGCCTCCTGCTTGGAGATGACTGGGTAGGCTCTCCCTCGCTCCTTTGGAGGGGTGTGGTAATTTTTCCAGGGCCGTTTTCCCCCCTCCCCCATCTGCCCCTGTTCCCGCTATTCATGACAGTCTAATCTAGCAATAGCAACAGTGCCTAGGGTTTATTTGAGGAATGTGGCAAACCTTCTCTCACATCCAGGGGTGAGAGTAAGCTGGTATAGGGTAGGGTTGCCAGGTCCCTCTTCGCCACCGGCAGGAGGTTTCGGGGGCAGAGCCTGAGGAACGTGGGGTTTGGGGAGGGACTTCAATGCCATAGAGTCCAATTGCCAAAGCGGCCATTTTCTCCAAGTGAACTGCTCTCTATCGGCTGGAGATCAGTTGTAATAGCGGGAGATCTCCAGCTAGTACCTGGAGGATGGCAACCCTAGTATAGGCTGATACGGAGTACCAGTAAGAAAGTGACCAAAGTGGTATTTCTCATCTTCCACTTCATGCCGCCGCACAAACCAGTAAGAAACGTGTCCCTTTTACCTTGTAGGGTAAGCCCTGAGCAATTGTACTGTAGAACTGCTTAAATCAAATTCACACCCGTTAAAAGGACAACTCCTACTTATATGGCTTACATTGTATCATTTTTCTAAGATCTGTCTTAAAATCTTAATAGCTGTCATTCCACTCGGGGGGATCTTAGCACTCTGAACAGTCTTAAGAAACAACTTGGAGTGTTTTATAATATAATATTGAAGTTTAGTCCTCTTTGATAGCAATCCTTTGTTGGCACCAATTTAAAAAACGATCCAGCTGTTTTAAATGATCTTTTCCCAGAAGATTTAAAGCACAACCTGTGAGCAGGGCTGTGTACATTCTTTGCTAGAAAGAATATAATAATTTTACACCATACTAGCTGAAGAAAACTTGAATCCAGTGCCCTCATTAAATACCATGAATTCAGCATGTATTCCAATTTAGAAAAACAAGGCACAAATACATTAGTCCCAACTGCAGGCCCACAGGACCATTTCAGGACAAGAAAATGGCACGGGGGGAAATACTTAAAGCCCTGCATCTGATATTACAATTCGGGGTCCTGTGTTCCTGGTATTTAAAAATAACTAAATTCTTGGGGGTTCAATACACAGAACTCCCAGTTTCTCGTCTTGTTGGCTTACTAAATAGAACTCTTTGAAAATGTACCATTGGCT
The DNA here is from genome assembly GCF_029931775.1 of Euleptes europaea. NCBI lineage: Eukaryota > Metazoa > Chordata > Lepidosauria > Squamata > Sphaerodactylidae > Euleptes > Euleptes europaea. The sequence goes on along the minus strand of NC_079317.1, from coordinate 55,408,683 downwards.
GCCTGGACCATTAAGAGAAATTATGGCTTTTTTAAACTAGATGTGGGGTAATGGAGCTCTGTGATTCTCCACTGCAGCCAGAGTGAGTACAGAGAGGACTGCTTTTCTAGGGCATATATTTAACCACCTCCGTTCACAGTTCTATTGTTGTTGGTGAATATAGCAAGGACTACATTCCTTTTTAAAGCATTTTCAAAACTCAAGCTCTACTTCAAAGTATTTTTCAGGAATGAAAGTGTTACCCAAATGATTTATGGCTATGCTCAAATGAGATTATTTCAACAATACCCTCAGGATGCTTCACAGCATTTCCAAAGCTAGCCACACACACACACACACATCTTTCATTAAGGGTCCTTTTTCATTTCACAGCACAATATATTAGGGAATTTATTGGGAAAACGTATTGCAAACAACAGGGATGGTTTCAAATAAGTGCCTACATCTACAACCATTAGTACTGTACTGTTTGGATATGTGGAAAGGAACCTGCCAAACAGGCAAGAACTGCCCAACCAAAAAAAAGTCAGCTGCCTGCTTGCAACTGCCAAGCCAAACCACCCTGGTGTTCAAGCATCCCTACCTCTTTGGGACTTTGGGGCACCTGGAGTTAGTCCTGTCATGCCTTGTATGATGCCGGTAACAAACTCTCAGTCCTCCGGGGGGTTCCCTCCTGAATCACTGAATTTTTAAAAGAGCCTATTTCATCTACTGAAGTGGACCCTGAAGATGTATTTGGGGAGTAGGTGGGACTTCCTTTGCAAAATAATATTAAAGACTGGATCAGTGTATAAACTGAATTCAGAAAGAAGGTCCATGAATCACGCAGTTGCCTCTGGAGGTTTGTAATAAGGAAAAGGAGGGACACAAACTCTTTTGCTTGGAAAGACCAATAGGGAAGGAAAAGTTGGGGTTCAGCTGGGCAAAGAAACTTTCCCTGTTGGTGAAAAAACTTGCAAAAAGGAAAGGGCAGCTCTGGAATGCAAGAAGAACTTCAGGATCCCCAATTCAGCTGGCTTGACAAAATGTATTGATTTTGAAAGATAAAAGCTAGGTCAGAGATTACTGAGATAATTAAAAAAAAACACAGGCAGAGAGAAGAGAATGGTCTCCAGGGCATTTAACCTGCTAGATCAACAAAATAAAAAATGAACAAAAACAGATAGAAGAAAGTTAAGTCAGGCTACAAAGAGGAGGAGGAAGTTGGATTGGGGGGGATAGTCATCAAACTGACATTAGCTGGCTATCACAAAACGCTCATCTACCACTAATTTAGTCACTGATTTACTATTATTTCTGTTTTATAGCTTTTTAACAATGTGGCTAATATCCAAATAAAAAATAAAACTTGGTTAAAAACCAGCAAGCTGAAACTATGGGGAACTAGCTGTGTATATGTCAAAGATGAAGAGCTGTGCATCTTGCCTGTGAAGCTGTGTTTTGACCCATTGTTGTCTTCGCAGATGAGGCCTCTAACCTCTGCTTTCCTGCCTGTCTATAATCTTATACCCCCTTAATGGGATCCCACCCAAAATTCTTGCATTTCTAATGTTTCTGTATGTTTCATTTGAGGAACCTTGTAAGACTGTGAAAAGATAATGTTTTTGATCAAATGGCAGAAACAAGACATTTCTCTTCATTAGATGTGTTTTCTTTAGGAGCCTGAGAGATACCTTTAGAAAAATCCAGTAAATCGTTAAGGGCATTTAATACACTATTAGGCAGATATTGTTTTACAAGGTTGCCATTTTGCTCCTGACTCCAGAAGTTTCTTAAAAAGTGTGACAGATAGTTGAGAATGAAGAAAGCACAATATTCTCTATAGATAACATTTTAGTTTGGGTCACAGCTTTAGAGGCGTATGATCAGAGACTAAAAAAAGTTGGGTATATGTGGAACAGAGTTAAGACTGAATAAAAAGTAAGTATAAGTTTAGAGTGAAGGGAATTTCTTACTTAGGTGGAAAAGAAATATATACAAACAGAGTGAGAACAATCACAAACATGTCCACATCTCAAACAAAAGGGGGGGGGAAGAGGAAGAGACTGAGAAAATATTAAGCAAGTTTAATTTTGAGGGGAAAGGCATTCCTAATTTGGCAGTGAACCTTGCTTTATCTGTCAGTATTTTTAAACCATTTTAACTGGATCCTATCAGAAATCATCCTAGAATCTCTGTCACATTTCTATTTGTTTCATTTGGTAAGGTACACAAAGACAAGTTATTGCAAAACCAATGAGAGAAGAAGAGGAGCTCCCCCCCCCCAATAAACTCTGATTCATGATTTGAGAACTAAAGAGGGATGTCAAATGTGAGGGCAGGAAGTTCTTTGGGAGTGCAGAAGAAGGCTGAACTGCCAGTATAGACGCAGTCACCCACTTTAATGGTGTCAAATAGACATTGGGCCAATTTGGGCTGATCATGTGCCTGTCAACAATACATGCTAAAGTCACCATGGATGAGCTTCTGGCACTCTCTTGCAAACGCTTGAAAAGCTGAGCTTCATTTAGTATGCAGTTATCAGCAAGGAGGCACCTGATAAGCTCGGTCTATGGCAAAACAACTGGAAATTAGCACACATTGACAGAGAATCATAGCTGAAAAGGTCATGAAAATATTCATTCAGCATCCTCCTGCTGTAGGGGATTAGGAACAAGTGACTAGCAGAGCTGGCCTGAGAGCAGATAATGTAATACGGTAGTAGAGAAAACAGACTGTCCATGGGGAGGGAGACTGGAACAAAAGGTTGATCCCAAGGCGCCAGAATCTTAAAGGATTTATAATGCTGCCATAGCATTAATTGATTCCTGCTATAAAGCCTGAATCTCTATGCTCATGCCATCCTACTGCATTTAATGCCACATCGTATTCACACTGAAGGATTTATCTAACATAATTTTAATAAACAGATAGGAAAATTACATGAAATCATCTGCTAATTGGAAAGTGGCATTGATTTTTTTTAATTTCCCCGTTCATCACAGTAAAGCTGCCAAGCAGTAGCATAGTAAACTGAATCTGATTAATGCTACAGATGATCAAGGAAGCAATAAGTAGCATGTTGCTGTTGTTAGAGAGTAGGAAAATCCTCTCTGGTTGCAAGCTTGTGCGGATGAAAAACCTCTTAGATCCCCTGGAGTGTCTTCAGTTCTTAATAATTTGGATAGGCCCTTGTGACGGATAAGGGGTAAACCAGCAGCAAGAGCTGACAGAGCAAGAGTGGCCGGAGCCAGAGAGCTGATACTCTGAGCTCTGAGGGACAGAGAAAGGATTCGAAGTTTGGGACCCAGCCTGGCAGGAGGGCTGTGATAAGATTCGAAGCTTGGGACCAGCCAGAGAAGGCTGTGTTAGATTCAGAGCTGGGTGAGGAGACGAAGAAGAAGCGAGATTATACTCTGTGAACCTGAGGGGTTCTGTGAAAGCCAAAGCTATTGACACACACAACCTGTGGGAGTGACAGGAGTGAGAACTGGGTTAGATGGGGCCCATTCTCAAGTCACAAGGGGAATTAGTCTCTGAGGTAGAGCTATTCCAGTAGCAGGAAGGTGTGGAGGATTACAGCCACTGAGGTGGGGTAGTCGGAGAGAGCTGGGCTGGGGACAGAGATGAGAGTCTGAAGCTGAATGACAGACTGAAAGTCTGAACGTCTGAACAATAGTTCTGTGAGGTAGAACTAAGCTTGAGAACTGAAGAACTGAAAGTAACTTGAGCAAAGGGAACATCTAAGCTATTTCTCTGAAGTAATCTGGTGTGTATCAATCTAACTCTGAGTTTTCCCTCCAAAATATTCTGCCTTTTTCTTGACAACCAATCTCTTTGAGTTCTCTTTAATAAACTTCCCTGTTATCTCTGTTTAAGTTGAAAAGCCTCTTGTCTCCTATTTCTCACTGAGGTAACTACGGGTGTGGGACTGGAGGAGAAGGAGAAAATAATTCTCCTCACAAATATACTCAGGCCCTCAGCATATACGGCCGGGCTGAGTGAGTGGGATATTGAAGTGGTTGGAAGGGGGGTGCGTCATAAATTGGTGTGTCATAAATTGGTATATTTCTGTTGAACACTTGGGTGAGCAATGAAATAGAGAGGCCTATAGGCTTGGAGTGGGGGTGATGTAGCTTTCACATGGGCAGCCTTATACTGGAGTCATTTCACAGAGGTATTTAGCCCAGTTCTATTTAACTTCTTGGACTCAGCAGTTCTCCAGGTAATTTCTTAAAGATGCCACCCCAACTCTCATACCATGGGAATTGAATACAGAAGATGAAAACCATGAGCCAGGATCAACAAGCCAAGATTTAAAAATGTTCAGATGTAGAGACCCAAGCTGTAACTCAAGCCAAATACAAAAGGGATAGGAACCTGCCATGTTCTGGACAGAAACCTATGAAAGGGCTGAGCCCCTGTGTAAAAATATTTTTCCACCTCCACAAATTCATACACATTTTCTTTCTACATTACTCCTCTACACTATTTTGAAAACATCCTAAGGGGAGGGATGAATCTAGACTCTCAACAATACTGGGGAAGCCATTTGGACAATCCAAGGGCTGCTGCTGCTACCACCATTCCTGTTGAAGACATGTAAATATAGAACAGCAGTCTGAAGAACTGTCAAGGGCTCCGGCATGAAAATCACGCTTCAGGAAAAGAGAGGGAGACGGAGAGAGAGAGAATATCTAGGCACATTCATTTCAAGGTCCATTAAAATCAGAAAAAGGAAATCAACATTTGATAAACAGGAGAGAATTATATTGAATGGAGGAATTTTTTTACAGAATGTTTGAAAGTCTTTTGCAAATAGCTGCCAGTTGGTTGCTTTTGAAGTCCACTATGTCTTTTTCTGACAGCACCATCTACCCCTATAGGTTTAATTCCCCTCCCCCATTTCATGAGTCATTTCTTTGTCTAGCTCCCTTCTCTGCGATTTGACTAGTCTAGACAGCAGCGTCCCACTCACTGAACTGGAAGTGCAAAAGAAGTCCTCACAAAAGACCTTTCAAAACTACACAAGGAGTTTTCTGGAAGAGGTTCTTGCCAGTCCTTCCTTTGGACCTCGTCCCTCCTCTCGGTCCCACTGCAGCCGGCTCTGTTGTTTAGAGGAGTGGGAATCTTCTCATGAATCGTCTGCACTGTTTACAAGCCAGAAATGGGATCAATTAGTTTAGCCTGATAGCGAAAATATCCTCAATCTGGAAGCAGATTCTGAAACTGCATCAATCAAGTGCAAACATTTTTTTGCACAACTCAAGTAGCTCCCAAAGAGAGTTATGGCTGTCCTGTTGTGTTTCTCCCCAAAGAGAGTTATGGCTGTCCTGTTGTGTTTCCCAGGGTGCGAGATTAGAAAATTCAGTTGACAGGGGAAATGAATTAATATCCTGCCCTTAGGGAAACTGGTGAATCCCTGCAAGGGTGAGATGCAGTGAAGTTCCCTGGGGATAGGGATTAGAAACTGACTCTCAGCTGATCCCCCTGATAAAATGAGATTCACTTTCTGGCATCCAGTCTGGGAAGCTTCACCTTGTAGAGCTGGGATGCAATGAAGTTTGAAGAGGGGAATCAGAAACCCACTCCCAGCTGATTGGCAGGATCAGCTGAGACTTGGCTACTGATACCACCACACCCACAATCTTTGCTGTGTCCCTGCCTTGTGTGAACAGCAGAGCAGCCCTCTGATAAGTGGTGTCCCTGATTGCGACTGGTGATCAGAATGCAAGCCCAACCAAGGGGGTCAAGCATTCCTACACTCAACACACAAGTGAATTCGTATGGATGCCACCAGGAACTTTATTTTCAGTGTCTAGGTCATAACTGCTGTGAAGACGGGTAAGTATCCCCTCCTAGAACTCGGCAGGGAGAAAAATCCAGAGTTACCTTTGTATTTAGATGCTGTGTTGGCTGTACTGGTCTCCCTGCTTTCATTGCAGAATCTCCCTTTCCATTCTGCCCAGTGTTGAACAAAATTGCTGCTTATTTGCCATGTTTTCCACAAAGAATGGAGCTTGTCATGTTCTGTGGGTACGTGTATTATTTGTACAGTTCTGAGCTACATACTTTGTGCAATTTTGTGGCTTCAGTGTGGTGGAAAGGTGCAATTTTCCCCAAGAACTTAAAAAAAAAATTAAAAAGAGGAAGTAGAAAAGCAAGATCTCTTGCTACATAGCCCTGTAGTGCACGCCATAAAATCTGAACATAGCCCATCCCTCACATAGCCCTTATCCAGTTGCATAAGTAGTCCCTCAATGTTGAACATCACAAGATCCAGGGACTAACAGAAGAGTATCACTCTGCTCAGGATGGCATGAAGTCCGCTGAAGTCAATGGGCCTAGAAGGATGTAACTCCATTTTGGATGGCACTGTGGCTCTCCCTTGTCCTGTTTAGCTTAGCTGGGAATTGACTGATTCATATTTTGTCTACTCAATTAATTTTCCTAGCATCTTCAGGCAACTTGTTGTCTCTTTCCCTAACCTCTTCATTTGCAAGACAGGGATAATAATCGTGACTTGACAACTCATAAGGTATTAATAAATATTTGTGAGAATACATATATGAAACGCTTACCCTCTAAAATGTGGCATATTAGTATTAAAGGAATACACTTGTCAGGGATGCTCTAGGCTGATCCTGCATTAAGCAGGGGGTTGGACTAGATGGCCTGTATGGCCCCTTCCACCTCTATGTTTCTATGAATAAACAGTTGGGTGCAAACAGTTGGGTATCATTAGCGCCACACATCAGCCCTCCATATATTTGCCATGCACTCAGCATCAGAGTAGGCAAGGCTAGTGTGGCTGTTGACTGCGGAAGATTCTTTTGCACTGCTACAGGAGGAAGCAGATGGGATAGTGTATGGCTTTAGGCAAGGTATCCTAGCATGCAGGTGTTCTGGGAACAGACAGAATTAAAAGGATGCCATCAAAAGAGAAATCTGTGCAAGTCAGATATAATGCATGTCTTTTACATTCAGTAATCTCATATTATTAAAAGGGACTTTAAATTAAAAAGTATTCCTGATCTTTTGATGTGCTTTGAAGCTGCCGATCAATTCAGCATTCTGCTTAATGTTTGGTTTCCTTTGTTGGTTCAAAGCCATCTGTCTGTTTTTGGAATTTTTGTTTCCCAGTCCACAAAGAAAAACTTTAATTCCTGTCCCACCTGCAAAACAAAAAAAATCTGCCAATGTATCTTTATTGAAATATCTAAATATAGCCTATTTCTATTGAGAATGAAAAGCAGGATTTGACACTCATGCTAGATGACAGTGCCGTTTTCTGAGTCATCACCTCACCTGGCTCTGCATCTTTCTCACACCGGTAGTGAACGTGGGGGAGGGGAGCAATTCTCTAAACAGTCCCTTTCTTGCTTCTCTTATAGCCTGTCTACTTCAAGCTGAGCTGGTGAATTATGAGCGAGTCAAGGAATATTGTCTGAAAGTACTGAAGAAAGAAGGAGAGAACTTCAAGGCACTCTATCGGTCAGGTGTAGCATTCTACCACCTGGGAGACTACAACAAAGCACTTTACTACTTGAAAGAAGCAAGGTCTCGACAGCCAGCAGGTACTGGTAGTAAGGAAAAGCTATTCTGAGGTGGTCTTTCATAACTCTCTCTTTAAAAGAATGTTTCTGTGCAGGACAGACTCCCCTCTCCTTGTCTTCCGATAGATAGATAGATAGATAGATAGATAGATAGATAGATAGATAGATAGATATAGAGTTGAGGACAAACTTCATATATCTGGTAAAGTGAGCTCTGGTCCATGCAAATGGATGTCCTAATAAATCTCTTCAAAGATACCACAAGATTCCTTTCTGGTTTGACCATAGCAGGCCAATATTGCTTGGAATCGCTTAGCATCCTGCCAGGCTTTCTGCTTCCATCTGTCATATTTGGGCAGCCCTCTGCCTGAAGCTACTTTGTTTGGCTCAAACAGCTGTGCAGCCAGTGGGCTTCTATTCAATCTAGCCTAGCTTAATTAGAGGCTTCCATCTCAGTTTGCTACAGGAAACGCATAGCCTTATGAAAAGGAAAGCCAATTAGAGGGAAGTACAGAATTATCCTCATTTCCCCCCTAAGATCCAGGTTTAGATTCAGGCATGGTCAACATTTCCAGCCACTGCGTATTTATGGGAACTGAAACTTCTACACATTTCAGAGCTTTTATTTAATATCTAGCAATCTGATTTTCTTCCTTTATGAAATGAATAGGAATTTTTAAAAATTGCCTCAAACATCGGATTTTTCAGCAGAATGTTTAGGCACCATAAGTACATACAACTTTATATAGGGAAAACAGAGAGAACTTAACTGGGATTAACAAGCCGTCAGAAAAATACATCCCACTTGGGTTTTTGAATAGCTGCATCTTTTTATTTTAGTAGTAAAAACTAGGCGAGGGTAGCATGGTGTAGCCTCCTCTCATCAGATCTCAGAAGCTAAGCAGGGTCGGTACTTGGAAGGGAGACTACCAAGGAAGGCTCTGCAGAGGAAGGCAGTGGCAAACCACTTCTGTTTCTCACTCGCCTTGAAAGCTTCTTGCTGGCATTGCCATAAGTCGGCTGTGACTTGAGGGCACTTTACACACATAGTAAAAGCTAGAGATTTGGGCAGATGGCTAGAACTTTGAGTAAAAGTCATCAGCACTTTAAATACTTGAACTCTATACTTCTCACATGTAAGGCAATGCGTCACTGGGTTAAGTCCTGATGTGCCATTTAAGGTTGCTTCCACAGGGAGGCTTTGCTCTGGTTTGTTATCCAGGGCCTACAACACAAGAATGTTGATGGGTTAAATCACTGTGCTTGAGTCCCAGTTTACTCACACAGGCCCTTGTAAACAGCAGCTATTGAGCTGTGATCAAAATGTAGCCTCTACTGGTCTGCTCTCTTGCCTCTACTTTTGCATAGTGGAGGGAGTCCAACCTGATTTTTCTCCTGAGGCCCATCCCAGGTTCTGCCCTACCTGGACCAGCCTTAGCTGGGCAAAACTGGCTGCTTGAGCTACAGGTTGCTTCTGTAGGCTTTGTTCAGTATCTCATTGTCACTCGCTACAGCAAGACACCCACTAGAGTCTCCTGGGACTCCTGCCCAGACACTACCATGGTACCAGAATGTTTAAAACCAAATATTGGTAACCTTATCTGTAGCACACACCTGTTGCTATAGGCCATTGCTTCTGAAAACTTTATGAATTCTGAGGACAGACTGAAAAGTAAAACGATAGCTTTTTTTAAAAATGGGAGACCGAGTATTGAGATAAGGCCTTTGGACATTCTGAAGTGCAACATAAATACTAAGTATGATTGGTTCTTGTAGGTTATCCGGGCTGTGTAACCGTGGTCTTGGAATTTTACACAGCCCGGATAACCTACAAGAACCAATGAACTCTGACCGTGAAAGCCTTCGACAATACTAAGTATGATGATTCTGTGGGCCAGTCATACCTTTCCTTGCCTCAGTTCTCCCTTCTGTACAATGATGACATTTATTCTCTTTTGCTGTTTTGTGAGCTCTCATGCTTGAAATGTTATCAGCATGTTCTCTCACATATATTAGTTTAAGAAGAATGCATTAGAACAAGCCATCAGAAAATTACTTTTCTGAACAATGGAATTTCTTAAGTGGCCAGCAGGAATTTACTTCACAGAACGCCTCTCTGTTCTGAAACTCTCCTGCTGGGGAAGCAAATCTCTTAAAGCTATTTATTTTCCTGCCAAAGGCTAACAGAGCTGAAACTAACCTGCCTAGATTGCTTTCCCTTGCCCTTCAACCTCAACTGCAAAACCAGCTGAGAGAAATTTGAAGTAATTGTGCAGCTCCCTCATTAAGGAGGCAATTTAGGAAAGGGCTTGAAGCTTTTAAAAAGTTGTAACTTTTGGTGAACTATACCACTTCACTACGAATTAGACTGTTGGCATGGCTGTAATAGCAGCAAGAAAGGAAGATTTCTGAGCATTTCCTCATTTAGAGGGGCTTACCCATTCCTGTCCAAAGGGATATACCCCCCAACTAAAAGCACCAGCTTCAACAGCTGCTGATCGGGGTTCTGAAAACTATTCCCTCACCCGCATGGATGAGCACTCTCCTTCAGAAGAGCTGCCTTGGAGAGGGGCTGTGGCTCAGTGGTAGAGCATCTGCTTGGCATGCAGAAGGTCTCAGGTTCAATCCCTGGCAATTGCAGTTAAAGGAACCAGGCAAGTAGGTGATGTGAAAGACTTCTGCCTGAGAACCTGGAGAGCCGCTGTCAGTCTGAGTAGACAATACTGACTTGGAAGCTAATTTGCATGGCTATCATAATTTCCTCAGTTTGGAAGGTAATTTGCATGGCTATCATACAAAGTGACCCAGATACGAACACAGTCCCTAGACTCAGAGGCGCCATCCTGGCAGTCAGCTTTTTCTGCCAGTCCTCGGCAACGCTTACCTTCTGATTTCAGCTCAGCTCTCACAAATATCTGGAGGATGGGGGTGACCCCTTTGTAAGGAGAGTGCCTTACATCTATTCTGCAAATTTGGCGACTTTACCTTGAAAAATGCCACCACCACTCCCCAGAACCGCAAAAATAAATTCCATAGACTATAATAGACCCAATTTTGGGGGAGAAACACGGAAATAAAGCCGAATACCAATTTACTAGTATGGGTATTCAGCTTATTTTGGTTCTCCTAGGGAAAAAAAACAGGGCCAATAAACCCAAACCTGACATTTACCAAGGGGAAATTTTTTTGCACACCCCTATCTCTGAGAGAACAGTGGCCTAACCAGGGTAGCGGTTAAGGTGTCAGACTAAGACCTGGGAAACTCAGGTTCAAATCTCCACTTGCACCATGGAAGTTTGCTGGGCGACCTTGGGCCAGTCACAGAGTCTTAGCCCTGACCCTGGCTAGTATTTGGATGCGTGACCTCTAAGGAATACCAGGGTTGTGGCGCGGAGGAAGGAAATGGCAAACCACCTCCAAACATCTCTTGCCTACAGGGTCGCCATAAGGCAGCTGTGACTCGAAGGCAAAAAAAAAAATGGTGAAAGATCTCTCCCCTTTCTCGTCCTTCCTTGTCCCTCTGCTGTTTTCAGCACCCCATTCCAAATGTCATCAACTGATTTTTTTTCTCTTGCTTTCTCTCCCCAATATTACACGCCCATCCCATGTGCTGAATCAGGAGCTGACATTACATTCTTCCAAACCCAATGTCCAAATTTTAAAAGCCCTCATTTTATTATATGGGTCGTGACGAGGAGGCAGGCAATGGCAAGCCATCTCTGAACATCTCTTGCCTTGAAAATCCTATGGGGTCTCCATAAGTCAGCTGTGACTTGACGGCAAAAAAAAAAGAAATAGAAAAGTGGCTGTCTTGTGTCAATAATGAAAATAGAAAAACCAGGTACCCCACAGACAAGGGCCTCTTCTGGCAGGGAAACAAATGACTTTGCAATGAAAATAAATCTAACAATGGCTTGATGGTAGGGTTGCCAGGTCCCTCTTCCCCACCGGTGGGAAGTTTTTGGGGCGGAGCCTGAGGAGGGTGGGGTTTGGGGAGGGGAGGGACTTCAATGCTATGAGTCCAATTGCCAAAGCTGCCATTTTCTCCAGGTTAACTGATCTCTATCGGCTGGAGATCAGTTGAATTAGCAGGAGAACTCCAGCCACCACCTGGAGGCTGGCAACCCTACTTGATGGGGACTGACCATAAAATAGTGAGGGCAGTTGAGAGTCAGTTAAAAGGAAGAAAAAATGTCAGGGAGATGAGGAAACTGGTCGTGAGGCTGGAGTCAGCCCTAAGAACTTAATCCTGGAGATGAGACTTAAGCAGGGAGGAGAAATTCCAAAATCATTCATTTCCCCCGTTTCTTGCAGAGCCCCAGCTTGTACAACAAAAGGGGACCTGCATGCCTAGGTGCAGAAGTGTCACTTGAGCCGATCCTGTTTGTCACCATCAGCAGCACTGACCATTACTATCAACTGGTGTTACTTCTGTGTTGCAATTTAGACCAGCAAACCCTCTTGTGCAGTCATACCCTGATCCAAGTTCTTATCGGAAACTCGGTGTAATATTGCGGAGTAGTTCTGAAAGCCAAACATGCAGAAGAGGAACAAAGTGATGGGTGTTGAGTCGCAGCGGTATAGGTTTCGGCGGAATGCCAAATTGTATGAAGCTGTAAGAGGAGATGAGAAAATAAAATAACATTGCCAAGGGAGACTGCGGAACCCCCATTGACTAATGGGGCAGCAAAATTGCTACCTAAATAGATGTCAGGAATTGTTTTAAGTGGAGAATTTCTTCCCAAAGGGATTGGGTTGGGGAAGGGGAGAGTAGTTGGCCCCTGAGCTGTTGGCTGATTTGATCTATAGCTGATGACTGCATTCCTGATGAAGTCTAAGAGACTCTGTGTTAAGACTTGTCTGAGAAATTTCTAGGTAGGCACTGAAACTGTCGCGTGACATAAACTCGACTCAATCCTGTTCTGCCTCCCAGCTCTTGAAACAGGAATGTATCTGAGAAATTATTCATGTGGATAAATCTACACACTGGGTCACTGGTTCCCTTTTCTCACTGCGCAGAAGAGAAATCTCATCTCCCAGTGGCAAATGATGTATGGAACTCTAACCCAACACACGCACTCACACCTCTTCACTCTCCATTTTAGGTATTCAGCCGCTGCAAGTTTGAGCATGTGTGATTTCCTAGCACATCTATAATTATCACTTACTACATTCACTGGGCACCCATTCAAGGTGTCAAATGTGCGCCACGAAGAAGCTCACAAAAGATACAGTGTATGCAAGAAAGGAAGGGATTATTTTCGTGAATAAGAGGAGCCTTAAACCTAAGCAGAAGCAGGACAATGTGTCATGATTGAGACGTATGTCATACAAAATGCAGTGTGTTTGAAACTGGAGTTACAGATCCAGCTTTGTGTCTTTGAAATGGTGTCAATTAAACACACAGCTCATGATGTGTACTATTACAGGCAGGTTTTCCTAACTGGACAGAAAATTACCTTTTCTTCTTGCCCCTGGGAGCACTGGATTAATTGAAGGAGCGGTTGAGAGCTTTCAAACTGAGGACTAAGCTAGCTGTCATGGCATCCTTGCGGCCACCTTGAGGAAGTCCTCCCATTTTAAAGTAATTTAAAAATGCCATGAGGGCCTGATCCTGTTCAGGCCTGCTGGGCAGTGCTCTGGTCCCTCCCCCATATTTTCAAGTGCTAAAAGAGTCATTTGTGTTTATTTATTATTTCAACTTACTACCCCGCTCTCCCCGGTCGAGAGGCATGTGGGGCATTTGCTAAAGCGTGGGGGTGGTAAGAGCATCTCTGCCCACTGTGGGCCCTCACAGCATTTTTAAATGACTGTAAAATGATGGCAACCACAAAGATGCCATCACGTCTAGTTTGGCTCTGAGAATGTCCATCTGTATGAACAGGGATTGCCAAAATCCAGGTAGTAAACAAACGTTAGCGTGCTGTACAGTTAATTAGCAAACCAAAACAGCAACAATTGCAAAAAATTAAAGTCTCCTTTCAATAGTGTTATTAAAGTTTCATATACACCATAATGTATATGAAACTTTAATAACACTATTGAAAGGAGACTTTAATTTTTTGCAATTGTTGCTGTTTTGGTTTGCTAAAATCCAGGCAGTAGCTGGAGATCGCCTGCTATTACAACTGATCTCCAGCTGATAGAGATCAGTTCACCTGAAGAAAATGGCTGCTTTGGCAATTAGATGCTATGGCATTGAAGTCCATCCCCGCTCCAAACCCCGCCCTCCTCAGGCTCCACCCCAAAACCTCCCACTGGTGGAGAAGATGGACATGGCAACCCTACCTATGAATGCACAATGACAACATAAAGGTGCCTTATGGCTTCTTAACAGCTAAAATATTTACTGTGATATAAGCCTCTATGGAATAGAGTCATCTGGTGAAGTGGGCTATAGTCCACCGAAGCATATGCCACAATAAATCTGTTACTCTTTAAGGTCCCACAATATTATTATTATTATTAATTTGTGTTGTTTAGACTCCTTTCTCCCCGATAGGAACCAAAAGCAGTTTACATCATTCTGCTCTCCTCCTTTTTTCCCCTTACAATCATCCTGCGAGGTAGGTTAGGCTGAGAGGCCTGTGCAAAGCTGGTAATAGGCCCAGGCCAGATGGGAAATGTAGGCCCCATTTCAAACTGTTCATAAAGTATTTTTGTAATCAGTGCTAAATACATATGATTTATGTATGGGCACATACATGTACATGTAGTGTATATGATGTACTTACAAATAACAGAACAGCATAAAGAACTAGAACACTTTGTAAAAAAAAGGTAATGGCAGGCAGCTTTAGTCAAGATGTATATAAGACAATAAGAAGCAGTAAATATATTAGTACCTTCATGTTTATTCTGTATTCAGAATTTCAGATCAGAAATGGTCATCACTTCTTCATATTCAGAAATGCTTTATCTTTTTTTCTTTGGGCAAATTCATCAATCAGAAAAATCAAGCAACTTTGCCTTGTCACTGTTGAGTTTCAAATTTCTAATCTTTCTCTGCCACAGAACAGTGCAGTGTTGTCCTTTTTCCACCAAGGAATTTAAGATTCACATGAAAGTATTCAGCTGCCCAATATTTCCATGATGTATACATGGGAATCTCAGGGGAAAGATAATTGTCTGTAATCAATGTAGCTATTTATTTACTATCCCACTTTTCTTCAAGGACTCCATAACACTTATATATATATATGGCTTGCAGACCATACTAGCTGCATATCAGTGGTTGTATGGCATCTCATGTTTTCTGGCTGGTAAAACTGCAACATTTTACTTAATACCTCCACTCCCCTGCCAAAAGCCACTCGGGGCATTTACTTAAAACCAGTAACACAAAATGTAGCCATGCCATATTAAAAATAATCACCCCTCCCTCAGATTTTTGAAGGAAAGATAGGAGGGAGAGAAAGAGACAGACAGATTGATAATGAATAACCACTTTAAGAAATGAGGCAAAATGGTAGTGGAGGATACATTAAGGAGAACCAACACTGGAGCCTGTAAAAGTATACAAAAATAGAGAAGTCATCTGATGATTTAAAAAGGTTAGGAAGGGAGTCATACATCTCCAGTAGGAGGCAAGATGGTCTTTATGGGTTCCCAACGTTATCAATATTTAAAGAATCTACAATAGGAAAAACTCTGTTAGCTTCACCGATTTCCCCATTTTCAGTACAGGTAATATCACATTTTGATCTAGATAATCTCCCTGCCTAATTCCCATGTATAGGCAAGCAACCCTGCTCCAACCCCAGAAGCAGTCTGAAACCTATGTGGGAATTAGGCAGGGAAATGATCTAGATCCAAGGCCTGTTTTGTCCCCACACACCGTTGCATCCAGCAGGTCACGCTACAGATCAACCAATAAAATGTCACATCCCTCATAAGAGAGATGAACATCACTGTCAATTAAGGTGTAGCAAGAAATGCTTTATTCAGGGTTGCAGGATAATAGACGTCTCATCTGACATCCCTACTTCAGGTTCAACTTTCTGTGGGACCTATTAATGGGATTGGGGACGTCCTTCCAAACCCCCCTGTTTTAACATTTAAATCCTTTTGCTGTGGGAACTTGTTCTAGCAAAAGCCAAAATTCCTCACTGCTTTAAGAAGTAGTAAAAAGAACTGGAGACCACAAGTATCTCTTTGTAGGGATGCCAGCCTGGAATTACAGCTCACTGCCAGACTAAAGAGATCAGTTCTCCTGGAAAAAAATGGCTGCTTTGGAGAGTAGACTCTATGGCATTGTACCCCACTGAGGTCCCTGTCCTCTGCAGGATCCATCCCCAAATCTCCAGGAGTTTCCCAACCTGGATCTGGTAACCCTGCCCCCCATCCCCTGCTGATGGTCAGGGGGGACCTGGTAACCCTACTTCAATGCCACCATTTAATATTTTAATTGACAAAAGTAAAAAGTGAGAAAATGAAAGCCTTGCTATTCCCATGCCAATTTTCACAGAAGGGTAAAGATCAGAGGTGGGAAAATGGCACCCTTCTGGAATGGTCTGGTCAAACCCATAGAGGTCCTGGGGGTGATCAGCTGGTGAAGGTGCCCAGAGCAGGCCTCAAATGTAAATAGGGACTGCACTTGCATGCTGTCAATACTATGTCTGTTTCTATGGTTATTCCTAATGAATTAACGTATTATTTACAGTCAGCCAGCTTTATATTAGAGTAAGGGTCATTACATATCTTAATGAGAAATGTCATTAAATATATAGTTTCTCTATATACTTAACATGGTAAGTATGATCCCAGCATGCAAATTAGCTGTTATGATACTTCCTTCCATCCTAGAGATAAAGTTCACAGCTTTCCTCAGAGTTTGGTACTCCAGAGGTCTACCAAAACTACTGGAATTTTATAGTGTGTGTGTGTGTGTGTGTGTGTGTGTGTGTGTGTGTGTGTGTTTTAAAATCCACAGAAATCCTGCCTAGGCACACTGAGATTCAGAGAGCTCATCCCAGCCCCTCCCCCACTCCAAAAACCTTGGGAATTAAGAGGAGATAAAGTCAATGATTCAGCTTATGCTGAAGTCTTCAGTCACCAGTCTGCCAGCGTGGTGTAGTGGTTAAGAGCGGTGGTTTGGAGCAGTGGACTGTAATCTGGAGAACCGGGTTTGATTCCCCACTCCTCCACATGCGTGGCGGATGCTAATCTGGTGAACTGGGTTGGTTCCCCCACTTCTACATATGAAGCCAGCTGGGTGACCTTGGGCTAGTCACAGCTCTCTCAGCCTCACCTACCTCACAGGGTGTCTGTTGTGGAGACGGGAAGGGAAGGCGATTGTAGGCTGGTTTGATTCTTCCTTAAGAGCAAATCAGCATATACAAACCAACTCTTCTTCGTCTTCCCCTCCCCTTCTTAAGTGCTGGTGGTCTTCAGACTAACAGCGCAGTCCTAAGCAGAGTTATACCATTCTAAGCTCATTGGTCTACAAAGTTGTAACTCTTCTTAGGATTGGTTAGGTCTGGTCAAACTAACTTTTAAGATTATCACCCCTACCCCAGGCTGCTCTTACCCTTGGAAATTACAAAAAAAGAGAGAGGCTAGTAACAGTGGAATGGTGGTGCTGCTAAATCACAAAATTATACAAGGGAGGAAGAATTAAACTTCCTTTCCTCCCATATGGCCTCAGTTCGAATCAGAGCCCCATACAGTTGTGATTTTTATTTCAGAAACGCTGGGAAGACTCAATCATGAATCTCCCAGTAG